>NC_056735.1:441681319-441876785 GCF_019279795.1 Protopterus annectens | reverse complement strand
TTATGCTTGACCCATGTGTGTCCCAGTTAACCTATTGTCAGTCACTTCCACACATGCATGATTGTGTATACTTCACATATATATGTCAGTACTTCATGTACATGTATGCATGTGTATCACATAGCACAGACACAGATATATCATTTACGGGCTACATACAGGTATCTGGTAGTAAACCCGTATGATGTGCATAGTACATAGCTGTAAACCTGTGTGTTTACAATAGGGGTCCATTACAACACATTCTGTGCATGTAAGTGTATTAGCATGCACACTGTGGCCTTCCGGGGTTAGAATCAGAGTGCATCCCAAACAGCCCTGTGCTGAGTGTAAGAGCATACCCACTGCTGCCTTGTATAATTTGAGTCAGTGCATCCAAACAAGCCCTTTGTTTTTAAGTGTATGAGCATGCCCAGTATAACCTTGTGTAGTTGTAGTCATAGTGCATCCCAAACAGCCCTGTGCTACTAAGCGTATGAGCATGCCCACTGTCACCTTGCGGAATTGGAGTCAATGCATCCAAACAAGTCCTGTGATTCTATGTGTATGAGCATGACCACTGTAACCCTGTATAGTGATAGTAGCTGTCTATTCCACAGATGGGCATACTCCAGTTCAGGGCTTGTTGTGCTACAACTATACCTGTCAAGCCTACCTATGTCTTACCTGCAGATGATGTGTCATATTTATGCATACAGGTTGTAATGGACTCCTACTTTAAACACACAGGTTTACAGCTATGTACATCTTAACTGTCAGTATCCCTGTTGTTGTCCTCACTCTTAGAAGGGCATTCTGACTGCCTTAAAATGTGTAATCTCTGTGGCGCGTCTCGTAACTGCATAGTACTGTAATAGTGATCTGTAGATAGGCAGGAGTTCTGATTCCCACCACTGGCAACTGTGTGTGTGTGTGTGAGTGTGTGTGTGTGTGTGTGTGTGTGTGTGTGTGTGTGTGTGTGTGTGTGTGTGTGTGTGTGAGGAAATGGCTGAGTGTGGTTGTGGGTGTGTATTTGTGTGTGCATCCTGTCATGACAGTGGGTTTTGCTACTTTCCAATGAGAAACCACCTTTTACACTGGCCTTTATCCTTGTCATCTCCTAAACCACCCTTTTCCTCCCACCCCACTGCAAGTAATCACTCCTGTGATGTCACCCAGCTCAGAAGCAGAATCAGAGTAAGTGAAATTGTATGGTGTCTGTGGCACATACCCCAACTGCATACCACTCTACTAGTTACCTTTACATAGGCAAGGCGTGTATGCACAATACTGGCAAGTGTGTGTGTGTTTGTGTGTGTCTGACTATTCTGTAGCCAGGCATATGCATGTGTTATGTCTTCTAACATGCTGCACACTATGGTAGTCATCTGTGGTGAGTGGAGTCTGCAAATTATTGCATAAATAGGAATAGAAAAGAATAGACAGTCAAGAACGACTACAGTTGGATATGTTGTTTTCATGTGCCACTGTCGAGCACTGACACAGAAGTGGTCACCGGGGAGTATGTCCATACCCATCATTCCCCCACCCAAACTCCACAATCCTCAGGGTATATTTCCTTAGCCATCATTGCCCACCCCAAACTCCGCATACACAACAACCATCCCTTCTCTGGTGAACTGATTACGATTTAAATGTTATAAAACAAGAGATGCCTCTGTTTTGTGTACATGTCAGTTCCTTTGGATCCCTTCTGTGTCACAAAAGATTTTCAGACATGTGTGTTTGTGTGTGTATATATATATATATATATATATATATATATATATATATATATATATATATATATATATATATATATATATATATATATATAGCTATAGCTGTGTCTGTGTATATTCATATATATGTGTGTACACATCCTGTATGTGCATATATGTATTTAGTTATGAAGTTGTACAGATGTAGACTTGTCTATGTTGTTTCACAGAGTACAGTACATTCAAGGGTACTGTACATATGTACACAAAGTGACTGTCCCATTTGTTTTCAGTACTGTAGAATACCTGTAGTAAGATGTGTATTATAAAAACCACAAAACATGTATACAACCCAAGTGGCTTAGTGTTAAGTCCAGTAACCTCAGTGTGCATAGTCCAGAGTACAAGACCTGTAAGGCTTGTTGATAATGTCATTTACGACTGAATAAGACACTTTTATGCAGTATTGTAAATGTGTTTTTGCGACAATAAGCAGTGGGTACACACAGGTACAAGACATGTACAACTCGCAGTACACTTGAAATGCCCTTATTTGGCAATCCTGCTGATGTCAGCCACCTAGAAATTCACCTCTGGGACTGCTGTAAGCCAGTAATCTCTGTAGTACATCCTGTAACTGTGTAATGCTGTAGTGTGATAAACTAGTTTGGTAGGTGTTCTAATCCCAGACATGCTAAGTGTGTGTGTGTGTGTGTGTGTGTGTGTGTGTGTCTGTCTGTTTGCCTGAGAAGGGAACAATGCCTTTTAGAGTATGTGCACTCCTTACAATTCACATGCTCACCTTTGGCAATCCTGCTGATGTCACCCACCTAGGAATACACCTCTGGGACTGTTGTTACCCCGTAATCTCTGTAGCATGTCCTCTAACTGAGCAATGCTGGAGTGTAATAAACTAGTTTGGTAGGTGTTCTAATCCAAGACATGCCAACTGTGTGTTTGTGTCTGCCTGAGAAGGGAACAATGCTTTTTAGAGTATGCACACTCCTTACCATTCACATACTCACCTTTGGCAACCCTGCTGATGTCACCCACCTAGAAATACATCTCTGGGACTGCTGTAACCCAGTAATCTCTGTAGCGCATCCTGTAACTGCGTACCGCTGGAGTGTGATTTAGAACTGTGGTAGAGATCCACCCACAATCATGGCAGTTATATATGTTTTCTGTGTTTCAATGTCTGTGTAGGGAGCAAAAGCATTATACCCTACTCACTTGCAGGACATTTACAATGCCCTACTTTGGTACTCCTGCTGATGTCATACCCTGTAAAATACACCTCTGGGGAAAAAGTTCCCTAGTAATCCTCGTGGTGTGTCCTATAACATCTCCATGTAGTAGTATGATGTAGATCTTGGTCATAGGTTCTATACCCACACATGTCAGTTGTGGACGTGTTGTGTGTATTTCACTGTCTGTTTTTGTGAGGAATGCATTTTGGGCTACTCACTTGCAGGAAATCTGAAATGCCCTACTTTGGTAAACATGCTGATGTCATTCCTTGTAAAATACACCGTTGGGGATGGAGTAGCCCAGTAATCTCCATAGCATGTGCTATAACTGCATAATGCTGTACTGTACTGTGATAAACTAGGTCTATTCCAAGACATGGCAGGTGTGTGCGTGTGTGTGTGTGTGTGTGTGTGTGTGTGTGTGTGTGTGTGTGTGTGTGTGTGTTTGACAGTCAGAGCTTGTGTGGAGTTGGCTGTGAATGTCTAACCACTGGACATATTGAGGAGCGGGTTTTGTAGTTTTCTTATATGGTGGCCATATTATATGTCACAATGTCCACCTCACAAGGTTTACAGATTTCAATCAACCAAGAGACTGGGTTGGCAAGCCATACTCCTACATCTGACAAAAGGCCTGGTGAACACAGTAAGCAACCCTACTATTACCCAGACTATGGTCTGAACCCATGTGTCATACACAAATACACTTGCCTAGAATATACAGCTATGTTGCTAGTACTCTGCACATTGTTGACAGATAGTAGGCATGTTGTGATTGCAGTGGGCTGCAGAAGGCATTGCACCCTGTCCAACAGTACAATAGGCACCTAACTACAGACAATGCACCTTCACTATGTTCCCCACTGGATGCCTGCAACATATGTGGTGCCATCAAATGTGATCCACAAAGGACATACAATGCCTTACACACATGCCCTGTATGGACAGATGCCACTGACACCAGGGAATACCTGCATCATGCTATCATTGCAGGTGCAGGGTCAGCCTGCTGTCTATTAGCAGGTCCTGCCACACCAGGCCAGTATTGGCACATCTGATGATAACAGTCAGTGAACACAACATGTGCCAAGCAAACCAGGTACACTTAAACATGACACTGTACATTATTGTGGGACATGCACATCTCAGGCATTGTCCATGCCAAGGACTATCAAGCACAGACATGGCATGCATTGCAAAGCAATGGCCACACACAATGGTACCCAGGATGACAGGACAGGTCATACAATACCCATCTGTGTGGGACATTGCAGACACTGCACCCCTGAACCACACAGCAGACTATTGTCAGGTGGCCTGATGTCAAGGATTACCCCTCATCCAGCCTTGTACAGCCATCTTGCACAGCCAACCACTACACACCCATGAAGCAATGCACACATGCATGTCAGTACTGGCACCTTGTGTCTGCGTGTGGGGTATGATGTTCCCAACCACAGTCACACCCAGTATAACTCCCATTGGCATACTGACTGATGTCAGACATGTTCACATGCCCTAGCCCATAGAACCTCAGGATATCCCCTGTGGTGCATGTAATACCTGTGCATTACTGCAGTGTGACAAACGTAGTAGTTAGGAAGTGTATTTGTGAGCCTGCCAAAGTGTGCCAATGTGTCTGAGACCCTTAGAGAATGTGGTTGTGTTGACAATGACATCTTTTCATGTGGACAGCCATGTGTGCTACACCTGATGTATGTTTACTATATCTCTGTTGCAGATGTCGCTCACCAGCACACATATATGTTCTTACAGCACACCATCATGTCAGCTATGTGGCACATGAAGTAACTGCATGTACTTATATAATAATGGCTAGTCAGTCAGGGGTTTGAGCCCTGTACTGGTAGGTGTGTGACAGAAGATACTTAGGTTTTAGTCTCCCAGACCTTCTCTGATGTACTTTGCCTCTGTCTGTCCCTCCCACACACTCTCTGGTGGATGTGGAGATGTACACCTGCTCAGCAGCAGCTTGTGCTTTGTAAGTGATGGTCATGATCAGGTGATGGCCTCTGCACCTATTGCAGTCCTCCTCTAGCTGATTGCATGTGAAACAGCTGTGATGACTTTCCCATAGCCAATTGCATGGAAACACAGTACAATATCTAGGAACATCATGCTGGTGTTTGCCCATGACAGTCGCTGTGAGTGGAACCTGGATCTGGTGTTTGGTAAACAGCATCACAGACTAAAACTGGATATTCCTCAAACAACATACACTGTAGAAAATAGCCTAAAGACAGGAGGGTGATGTGCCAGACATGACTACAGCATGTAAGTGTAGCTATGCTTCATTCAGACTACTGCCAGTTTAACAGGTTGTGTGTGGCAATGGCTAGTCTGCAAGTTTTAATAACTGACAACACAGTGCTCTGATTGTAAGGAAACCCGCATTTGTAGGGTCATCTGTGGATTGGTCAGTGTGTGTGGAACCATTTGTTTCTTGTGTTACTCACAGGACACACATCTGTGAACTGCAGAAGCATAGTGTGAGGATTGCAGTCAGTACACGGTGACAGTGATGAGAGTTACTGACATCGCATCCCTGATTGGACATACATCACATGAAATAGTGATATGACAGTCACTGTCTGAGGTTATCACAGTGACATGCCAATAATGGGCCACTGTTCATAGCTGCAGTCACAAGTCATCTTCGCTTTGGATAGATGTCATGCAGTATATATGCATGTGCTGTGGTCCCTCTGCAAATGTATGACGTGTTATCTTGGGTTAATGGTAACATCTATGCATGCTGCTATAAGCAATCCTGAATGCTGTTGAGTATTACTAAGCCTTATCTGTGTTAAAACTGCAACACCATAGGCTTTATGGGATTGCAGGTCCCGGTAGAACCACCTGCCCCACTTCAGTTGGCCATGGCACCGGGCACCAGCACATCTGGGGCCCAGCCTTGGACTTCCACCTCTGTTGGCTCTGCACCACCTTCGGGTGGAACCGCCACTGACGATGGGGCTTGCCTCCCCCCTGGGAGCAGGTCCAGAAAGGAACTTGTCAGCCATTGTATGGACAAGGCCATGGTGTGTAGGGAGCGCAATAAGGGGTTTCGAGGCCAGCTACAACAGCTTGAGGGCAGAGTGGCACAATTAGAGGGTGATTCTGCCCCACCTAGATAGCTCCCAGCACAGCCACCTTTGGGGCTGTGAAGGTACAGTGGTGGCTGCCCATGGGTGGGGACCTCCATCCCACTGTTTCCGTTTGGGGGCTCATGGCCTTGTGACTGCCAAATACCCCTTCCCATCCAAGGTGTTCCCCCCACATGTGTCATATACCGCCCCTGTATGCTGTCTTGTCTGTCTTGTCTGTCATCCTACCCAACCTATCCTCTACAAGCATACCTACTCTCCTTCCCCAACATCTCACTCTCACCTTACAAAAATGGAAACAAAAGGCCAATCTGTTCCGAGAATGACTTTTGCCCCAGACATAGCTGTCCATTTCACACACTGGACACATGTAACATTTTTAATTTGCATCACAACATACTACTGTTGTCCTCACCCATCTCTCAGGCACATGATCCTGGTATGCACATGACTCCTAAAGGTTCCAGGTACACGTGATGCAGACAACCCCAGTGTACACATGACACTACCGGTCCCTCTATGGTTACCCCATTTAACATTTCAATGATGATTATGTTGCACACAGCACCTTGCAAGAGTACTGTTCCCACATAATGATTGGACAGGAACTGTTTTGTTAATGTAAATTAAATGCTCAAAGTAATGTATTTGGGCAACGTACAAATGTTTGTGTGTATTAATGACACATGTCTTTCTGAGGGAGTCTTGATATTACATAAGGCAACACCACTACATAATGTAGGAGTTGCTGGTGTTTTCCTTTTCATTCTTTTTTAATGCTTTGTTGTCAGGTGGTTTGTTCTTGATATATATATATATATATATATATATATATATATATATATATATATATATATGTAGATATATCTGGACATAAACACACACACACATACATCTACATAATGAAATACATTTCCTATACTGTTGAAAGACTGTGCTGGATGATATGTTTGTGATAACATCAGATGTCTGTATAACTCTGTGGAATTTTTTAGTGGTTGTGACTACGTGGTTCTTGTTTTTGCAATGTCTGTATATCTGCCATTTCTTAGTGGTAAATCACATTAGTTGTGGTGTGCAGCTTCCTGTTTTCGAGCCTTGCAGAGGCTGTTTATTTTGTTGCTGGGCAGAACAAGGGCTGTTGGAAACGGAGTGATTAAAGCACTTTTAAGCAGCTGTTAGCAGGTGTGCACAGGTTTGTGTGACGGTAAGCAGTGGTTACTTTTGGTTACAGTTCCTTACAATCAGTTACCTTCTTGGTTGCTTAACCTGTGTAAGCTTTGCTTACCCCCACGGAAACAGGCTGAAACCTGGTCACTGCTGCTTAAAAGTGCTTACTCCCGCTTATCCCCGTACTAATTTCTTTAAAAGAAAAGAAAAAAGGGTGATAGGAAAGTGGTGAAAAAGGGGCACAAAGAGGGAAAGGCAGTAGGCAAGGTAGCTAGGGATGTGCAGGAAGGGTGTAGGAAAGGTCCATAGCTGTCCATTTCTTCTAAAGCAACGGCTGTGCATATGCAATAAATTTGGTGGTACATTTGATCACTCACAACCTTGAGTGAAAGCTGAAGACAACAGTATGTTGTGATGCCATTTAGAAACATTTACATGTGTCCAGTGGACACGTGTGCGAAATGGACAGCTATGTATGGGGCATGCTTTTTTTGTGGGAACTGATTGCCCTTTTTTTCTTTTATTTTTAGGTGAGAGTGGGATGTTGGGGAAGGAGAGTAGGTATGATCAGGGAGGACAGGTTGGGTAGGATGACAAACAAGACAAACAAGATGCGTACAGGTGTGGTATATGACAAGTGGAGGGGAAACACCTTGGATGGGGAGGGGTGTTTGGAAGTCACAAGAACATGAGCCCACAAATGGATACAGTGGGACTGAGGCCCCCACCCATGGGCAGTCACCACTGCACCTTCAGAACCCAGAAGGTGGCTGTGCTGGGGCCTGTGTAGGAGAGTCAGTCTCACCCTCTAGTTGCGCCACTCGGCCCTCAAGCTGTTGTAGGTGGTCTTGAATCTCCCTGTCGAGCTCCCTACGCACCACGGCCCAGACCTTACCACAGGTGACAGGTTCCTGTCAGGTCCCGCTCCCAGGAGGGGGTGAGCCCCATCCCCTGCGGTGGTTCCACCCAAAGGTGGTGCAGGGCCAACGGATGAGGAGATCCCAGGCTGGGCCCCAGATGTGCTGGTGCCCGGTGCCATGGCCAGCTGAAGTGAGACAGGTGGGTCCGCTGGAACAGGCCTTCCCATATGAGCCATGTTGTCTCATGTTTAAGGTAGATATGAGTTAGTAATAGTCAACAGCATTCACGATTAGTTATAACAGAATGCATAGGTATTCCCATTACCCAGGGCACCAAATATAAATAGTTGCAGAGCAGGCGGAACACATGCATATATGGGTAAACAGTGGCCATTACAACAACATGCAGGTTTCATTGATGGCAACAGGCCAACAATATGGGAGTATATTAACATGGCACATGCATAGAAACAGATGTGAATATTTATAAAACAATAGGACATATGTCCCAACAAAAGTTAGGAGTGTAGACATACCAAATGAGTTGTGTAAATCGGTTATTTTTGCATATATGGTAGGCGTGAGAGAGAGTTCAATTAACAACTAATAAATCCTTGTAGTTTTCACAACATTCAAAGTCACTGCAGTGGTCTGTCCATTACATGTATTATTACACTACCCAATGGTGTTATACTGTACAATGGTATGTTTGTAGAGTAGTATGTATGGGACCTGTGTCTTACGTACAGGCATGACAAGATGCAGGTGTTAATGCAACATGTTTTGAGACTGGTCTCATACACTTTGGGTGAGATGCTGGGATGACAGGTATGCTTGCATGTACATTCTCTGACTATGTACAAGTCTGACTATCAGTTATAAGTCATTAACAGCTGCCTACATTTCTTGGATCATCACACTAATTTGTCAGGGGAACAGGGCAAAAGGCAGGTGATGTGGGCCATTTATCAGGACATACTGGGCAGATTGGAACAGTTGAGGGGTATGAATATGCATACCACTCTCTGTTTGAGCATTCTAGCAAAATCTGTACAGTTGTTAAGTGTAAATATGCATACAATGTTCTCTCTGAACATTCTAACAAACTGTGTGCAGTTGTGTGGAATGATTATGCATACAACTTACTAGCGCTCCTGGGATCCAAAGCCCTGCTGTGTGTGACAAATGCATTACAGGTAAGATCACTGTACACTATGCTATCAGGCAATTGTTGTGAGGCTTTGCAATATATTTTGTCTAATATGACTGACCTGTTTGCACTTCCAACATTGTTATACAGCACTTCATACACATGTTATCTACATACCACAGTGTGGGTAACACTGCTTACTAAAACAGTAATATTTAATAACTGCAACAGTACAACAACATATGACTGCAGAGTAAACAGAAGCAATGCAGGGATTACACCTTTATTCACAGCATATTATACAATTCTGTATACTGGTACAACATTTTCTTACATTTACTTGTTATGACAGTACATGCAGGCTATTTACTAACCTGCCTCATGATGCATCCTTTGCAGCCTAGCATCATAGGCTTGCTGGTTCACAGCACGCTCATCTGCAGCTGTCAGAGAAGCACAGTGATATTTAGCCATACTTATCCATAGTATACACAAGCTAGGCAATTATTAACTACATAGTGGAAGGAGTACTTACTCAGTTCTGGGGCATTCTGCATCTGCCTTGCTTCCTGGCTCCACTGCTCTAGGACATCCCCCCTCCACCACTTTGGGTCTGCATGGTAGTGCCTGACCTGCTCACCCGTCCAGCGGATACCTGTGGCACTAGTGAGGTCATGGGTGAGACTGTCCCTGGCCTTCATTTTGTACTGCGAGCCATGGTACTGGCCCTGCAGTAGTCTCCTGTCATGGTGGTTTACCAGGAGCTATACCATGAATTTGGATTCCTGGATGCCCCATCGCTGTGCTCTAAAGTGAGTGCCTTCTCCCACTCCAGCCATTCTGCCTGTAAGGGGATGCTACAACCAGTTATGAGCCATATACCTGCCTCTTCAGTTTAAGTAGGGCCGGATTCCCCCACTTTTCCGTAATTGGCCGGTTTCGAAAAGACTAAGCTATGTCTTATTTATTACAGGTTATATATATGTCTGGTATCTGTCATTCATGGGTACATACACTGTATGGGGTCCTGGAGACTTCATAACTTTATTACAGTGACACCAACTCTATGTTTACTGCAGTACTCCAATTCACATATGTATGGTCTGTGGCAGGTTATAGAACATTACACTGTACATAGATTCAGTTCACATGTATGATTTGATTTTCCTTTGGTGAGGATTAGTTTGCTGATACCTCATTAATATGTATTGCTGCCTTGGCTTAGTGGTTAACTACTATGACTGTGATGTACAGGGTCCTGAGTTCTAGCCTTGCAGAGGCTGTTCATTTTCTTGCTGGCCAGAACATGAGCTGCTGGGTACAGAGTGATTAAGGCACTTTAAAGCAGTTGTGACCAGGTGTGCATGGGTTTGCATGGAGCTAAGCAATGTTAACCTCTGGTTACAGTTTCTTACACTCAGTTAGCCTCTGCATTGCTTCACCAGTGTGATACTCACATACCGGCGGCCAAACAGGCTTACACCTGCTTGCTCCCGCACTTGCAAATGCACTGCATTTGGTGTTTGCATCTGACACTCACACCTCTGGGTGGAGGTGAGGACTACAATAATATCTTGTGATGCCTATTACATCGACTTACATGCCTACAGTGGGATGTTGATACCATGTGTTCATAGATGTTGTGTAGTGGGTTATGCAACGACACATATGGTCATACTGTACTTAGCCATTTAAACTGGACTGTGCTGCGGTGGGACCCATATCGGGAATGGCTGCCCATTAGGCATAAGCATGCTGGTCAACTGTACATAATCCGTGTCCTGTCCAGAGTTTACTTCATACTATTGGTGTGTTCCTCTTACAATCTGCACCTGTCTGGCAAATACCTGGACATTGACACCATTAAATACAAACAAGTAATTGGGTTTAGGACTCCACATCCTTCAGTGGAGTCATGCTAATGCATACCTATTATTCTATCAGCTTTCTAAGGTTGTAAGTGGAATATGTGCTTTCTTAGGTTCATAGGTAGGTACTAGGCTATCAGCACTGTGGCCTATACAAGCTCAGCCAATAATGTACCCTGGCTTTTGCCACCCAAGGAAATTATTTTCCTGTGCCACTGTCGAGCAGAGCCACAGAGGTGATTCCCAGGGTGAATTTCCTATTTCCCATCCAATCATCAAGCTTTTTCTTGAGGAGTGCTAATGAGTATCTTTGTTTGATATTGATAGGTAGTTTATTCCAGAGTATGGGAAGTCTCTGGGGCAGGAATCTATCCCTCCGGCATGTTCTGTTTATTGTGGTGACAAGGTTTAGGTCCCTAGAGCATGTAGGTCAGAGGGATTGAGATTTCTTTAAGTGGAGCATGTCCAACAACTCTAGGTTTGACATAGCTTTGTATGTTAGGCAGAGATAACCTCTGAATAGGCAATATGCGATGGAGTAAAGCTGGAGTTTTTTGAAGCAGTCTACATAGGGCATCTGTTTGAGGCCGGTAATCCTCTTTGTGAGGTATTTCTGCGGCCTTTCCAGTTGTTGCAGATGTCTTGTGAGGTACATACCAAAAGGGCTTTGTACTCTATAATGGGTCTAATGAGTGATGAGTAGAGGGAAACAATGACCTCTTTTTTTCTGGATGAGAAACCTTTTGTGATGAGGTATGCCACGTAGAAGGATTTCCTGACTACTGTGGCGATGTGATTATCAAAGGAGAGACTACTGTCCACCTGTGTCCCAAGGTCTCTTATCACACTTTCAGTGTTAAGTATACTACCGCCTTTGTATTGGAGATTACCAATGTCTTTGTTTATAAGTTCCATGATGATAAGTTCCATGGCCTTGCAGACCAGGCTCGTCAGGCTAATGGGACGGTAGTTCCTGGGTCCTTGGTGGCTCCCCCCTTGTATAGTGGGATAACCATCGCAGTGTGCCATTCAGCAGGCACAAAGCCTGAGGTGAGGCTATGATTGAACATGGTACTTAGGTGGGGTGCCAGTTCATTCTGTAGTTCATGTAGAACACAGCCTGGGATGTTGTCTGGTCCCATGGATGCTGTGTTATTGGCTTTGGAGAGTCTGGTTTTTACCTGTGCAGCCATGATTACAGGAACTTTGCATTCTTCCGGTATAGAGATGGGCTCTTTAAGGGGTGAGAGGGGGTTAACGTTAGCACTGAACCTATCTGCCAGGATGTTGGCAATATCAGTTTGGTCTGTATATTTAGTGCCATTGTGTTGTAACTCAGAGCAGATCTGAGTGTTGCCATTGAGATTCTTGACATAGCTATTGAATACTTTGTGGTTGTCTTTAGAATCAGTGGCGATTTTGTTTTTGTAACTAGCTTTGGAGGATTTCAGCAGGGATCACAGCTTCTTACTGAGGCTGACCAGGGAGCTCCTACACTAATGGGATTTTACTCTCTTTTGCAACAGTTTCTTCCTTCTGTTGTACAGTTTGTTTATGGCAGGGGACCATCAGATTGGCTTCCTTTTTTTGGAGGATAGCGTCTTGGTTCTATTTAGGATAGCTCGATCCATGTACTCATGTAAGTGCTTATAAAGTGCAATTGTGTAGGATTCAGTAGTCATAACTGTACTGTCCATCTGCATGGGTGTCATGAAGTTCACCACTTCTGTCTTAAGAAGCATGAAGTTGGCTTTGGAGAACTTTTTACCATGGTTTCCTTAATGAGGGGGTGGGGGCAGGATGTGGATATCTAGAGTAATTAGCTTATGGTCGGATCGGACCATTGAGGCGTTGACTTCAGGTGTGGAACACCAGTCACTCATGTTGGTAATGACTAGATCTAGGATATTGTTGCCCTGGTGGGGGTGTGAATAAGTTGATCCAGGGCATTGGAGTTTATGAATTCCAGAAAGCGTTGAGTGAAGGAGTTGGTACATGAGTAGTTTTCCCAGTTAATGGTGGGGTAGTTGAAATCGCCCATTATTAGGGTGTTTGGTTGAACCCTAATATTTTCCACTACATCAGGAAAAGAGGAGTGGGAATACTGGGGTATGGTGGGTGATCTGTAGCAAGCTACAATTTGGATTGCAGTTTTGCCCAGAGTTGCTTTCACTTGGTAACCTCAGCTGCATTATGCTGAGTAACTATCCTGGAGGTGTGGATATCCTTAATGAGTATGAACACACCGCCGCCTTTGGTGTTCTGGTCCAGGTTACATGGCTGAAAAGTGTGGTATGAGTTATACCCTGGTAGTGCAGGGGTGCTTTCTGGAGCCTTGAACCAGGTCTCAGTCACTGCACAGATATCGATGTTCTCCATTTTAAGGAGTGCCTAGAGTGAGTGCATTTTGAGATTTAGACTTCTAGCATTGAGTAGCATCACCCTCCATTTTTGCATGCCTGCTCCTGTTATGGTGGTGAATTTGTCATTTGAACCTTGCCTAAAAAGGCACTATAGGGGTGGCAAGAACCATAGCCAGTATCCAGAATCCCAGCGGTGACAGGTGCAGGCCATCTCTGGCAAAGCATCGTGGTCTGTCGACCATGTCATCCCAGGCAGACAGATACTGGATCCCTTTAGAATGGCACCAGAAGCTTAGCCAATTGTTGAAGTCAATCATTTTGTCCTTGTACTGTGGCATCATTCTGGGTGATGACAGAATGCTACTCAGGGCTAGTGTCATACCTGCCTGGGCTACAAGATTGGAGAGCTCTTCCATGTCTCTTTTCATGTAGTCCAGGGAGGTATGTCACAGATCATTCACACCAACATGGACAATGACAGAGTCATATATGTACTTGTTGTGGAGTGACCCTATTTGTTCCCCCAACTTGTTGTGGAGTGACCCTATTTGTTCCCCCAATGGTTTATGTTCTGTCCAGTGGTTTTTCTCTTAGGGGTTGAGAGGTATGGGTGTAAGCTCTGCCCATTTCAGAATATTACTTACATCCCCGGGGCGGTCCTAATACATCTGCTCCAGCCAACACCTGCATGCCTAGGCCCATAACTGCATACCCATAGTTCCACCACCTGCCCCTCCTCTACAGCACTCATCCTTACTGTGGGTGTGGGTGGGGTCTAACCACACCACTACACACTGCCAACTCTCCACTTGTCAGGACCCATGTCGTACGTTGTCTCGACCCATGGGTTATCAGGCTTGCACAACCTACTGGTCTGTGTACGTCTACAGCCTGGTTTGATGAATCATTACAAGGACTGACTCCTATGAGCAGTAATTTCTGGGTGTCCCACAAGGGGCAATGATGTCTTTGTTTCAAGATTAGACCTGGCAGGTCTCTCCCAGTGGTAGTATCCTTCCTGTAGTCTGGGAAGCAATGGTGTGTTTACTTGTAATGTGTGTTTGTATGTTTCACCAGTCTAAGTGGGGGTGGTTGATGCTACGGGTTACATGTTTGTTGATTGGACCCCTCACCCCCAGTTGCACGGCCTGTGAACATATGTAATTCGTAACTGCTATATCATATCCTAGCTATTTACATGCGTATATTTACACACACACACACACACACACACATATATATATATATATATATATATATATATATATATATATATATACATTACTATATACAGATATATCTGTATATGAATGCATACATTTATATATTTATATATTGATGTCTATATATATCTAACAACATATGGGTGTATGGGTGTCTGCATATGTATATATCTATATGTGGGTATGTATATGTATTCTGTCTCTGTATGTATACATTTGCACTATGGAGAGGGAAAGGTATATCTCCATGTCGCTATGGTTAGATATGCACACACATTCCTCTACATATATACATCTACATCTGGTTATTCCGTTCTCTGCCATGTAGATTAGACTTTGCTGCAGTGAGACTCGTAGCAGGTGTGGCTGCTCATTGGGAGATGCCTCTGCCCAATGACCACTTTTGCTCACATACCTGGGGCTGTCCATATAAGCTCATATCAGCCAACACCTGCACACCTAGACCCATAACTAGCTACCCATAGTTCCCCCACCCGCACCTCCTCTACTGCACCCATCCTTCCTCTGGGTGCAGGTCGAATCTGAACAAACCACTACACGCTGCCCACTCTCCACTTCATGGGACACATGTCATACATTGTCTCTACCCATGGGTCATCAGGCTTTCCCACCCTTGTATTCCGGGTATGTACACACCCCATCCAGAATGGTTGTCGTATCGGCTTCCTTTGCTTATATGTAAATTTTTGGGGTGTCCCGCAAGGGATGCTCCTGTCTGTTGCAAGATTAGGTTTCACGGGTGCACCCCCCTGGTTGTATCCTGCCTGTGGTCTGGGGAGCAGTGGACTATTTACATTGTTTCAGGTTTGTGTGTATGTTTCCTCTGTCCGGCCTGGGGGAGGAGGTCAGACTACGTTTTACATATTTCTTGCTTGGGCCCCTCACTTCCATTGGCATAGCCTGTGAACATATGTCATTCTTGTGTGCTGTTTCCTATCATAGCTGTATATCTGTGTATATATACGCACACGCACACACACGCATATATATATATATATATATATATATATATATATATATATATATATATATATATATCTGCAACTATATATATATATATATACATATATATATATATATATATATATATATATATATATATATGTGTGTGTGTGTGTGTGTGTGTGTGTGTGTCTGTAGGGGAATGCATAGCTCCACGCAGATGCACTTAAACACACTTACTGGTGCTTATTTATGCTTAAACCTGCTTACTACTGCCTTATTAATTATGACACTGACACTTCGCTCCAGTTCACTTTTAATTGTTATTATGCAGGTTATACAGCAGACAAATGTTGAAATATATTCATATACAAATTTCCAATGGAAAATGGTATGTGCTGCACTGGGATTTGGAACGAGGATGTCTGTTCGTTAGGCGGATGCTCTAACCACTACACTATTGCTGTGCTGCTTCATTTGCATATATACCCATATACCCATATACCCATAACTTCTAGTTCCCTAAACACCCAAACCAACACTAGACTAACACAGCAGTCATCCATTCTTCAGTTGGATACACGGTGTAGCCACACCACTACACATTGGCCACTCCCATGGGTTGACTCACTCCACGTGTCCTCAGACATCCCAACCTTTTAGCCCACAAACACTGGCGAAATGAGTGACCAAAAGGACACTATTCGCAATTTTTGGGTTGTCCCACCTGGGATGCACATGTCTCTATTTCAAGATTAGATTCTATACTTCATTACATCATTACTCTGGTTAACATGACACTACAATTAATTAATAGGTATCACTATGTGGTAATGCACACATTACACATGAGAGCTAATGATGTACGAGTTCAGCGAAATTATTTTTCAAATAGAACCGGTTTAGTGATTGGCATTGCCATAGCAGGCAGATCACAGGAATGATTCTATGTGTGAGAAAGTCCTCACATTTTATTTTTTGAGAACAGCACTGACTTGGACATTGTACACACTTCTGCGTTTTAGCAGTTTCTTCCTTTCCCTCTTATGCACAACCTATAATTCTATCTACTGTCAAGTTTTGTAGGTGCATTTTCATGTTATTTATGTCTGCAAAAGGAATGAATGTGTTACAGGGAATGTACAGCTACATATAGATGTATGCATGTGTGTATGCATATATACTTATAACGAACTAACTGACCTCCATGAGGCGGTCCAATTAGAACTAGGCCATCCAACCCTGACACGCCTGGATACATAATTTCATACCCATAGTTCCTCCACCCCACTCGACTTCGACATACACTCAAACCATCCATTTTCCGGTTGCTATCACAGCCATAACACACCTTCACACATTGCCCTCTCCCCAGCGTTAGGGGCCCTACATGTAAGTTGTCCTAACCCATGTATTATCAGGCTCTCCCAACATTTAATCCTTGAACATACCTGCCCTTGCTTGTGTAATGATCGGAGGTCCAACCATCCTAGCAATTTTTGGGTAGTCCCACCAGGGACTAACCTCTGATTGTTTGTAAAGTAGACTTAGCAGATCGGCAATGTTACTCCCACTGGTAGTATCCTGCCTGTGGTGTGAGTAGCAGTGCTCTGCTCACCCCTGCCCAGCTTGGTATGACATACACTGACAGCACTAAAAAATACAGGAGTTGCTCTTGATTCCCTTCTCATTCTTTTTGTATGCTTTATTGTTACGATGTTCATTCTTCACAGAGATATATTTATATATATATATTCCTATGCTGGGCACTGCTTAAACTCACGCAAGTGCATTCAGACTTGCTTACTGGTACTTATATATGTTTACTACTGCTTATTTGTGCTTACACCTGCTTACTAGTGCCTTATTCATTATGCCACTACCACTTTGATTGGATGACATTAATTAAACATTTCATGCGGTACTCCAGTTCACATTTACATGTTATCATGTAGGTTATACAGCAAAACGACATTCCACATGGAAAATGATATCTGCTATAGTTGGGCTCAAACTGTGCATGCCTGTTCGTTAGGCTGATGCTCTAACCACTACACTATTGACATTAACATTGATTCTGCATATTTTTCTCTATTTGGATGGTTTTAATGTGTAAGCTATGTTAAGCAGGGGGCAGCGACGTGCAAACACGCTGTGCTTCGCTTACACTTTTGATATTGAAGCAATACAAATGTAAAATAGGGACACGGGGAATCTAATTGTGAAAGTTCTAAGGACAGGGCTCAACATTCCACTATGTGCTTGTGTGTTTACTACTTTGATTTTATTTCAGTGTTCGGGGACACTTTTGTATGCTTAGCATACATTTCAGTATCCACGGACACTGAATTAATTGCTTACTATTAAAGGCAGGCTCTAACAGTAAGCATAGTAGGTTGTGCAACTGTGGGGGCATGTTTCTGCCTCCCTAGAGCACTTAAACATGCCCCCTGTACTCGCACATGTTTCCTGTGCATGTTGAGGGTACGGCAGCACGCCCTCATAAATATTCATATGGCACTGCTGCACCATCTGTAATGAGGACGCTCGGTGCAAGGCTACAACCGTCCTTGCGCTGAGCTTCATGAATCCTGGGGAGACTTTTTCTATGTAGCAGGGATATTTATTTATCATGAGTCAACAAATCAAATATTAAATGAACAAGCCTTGACCAGCTAAAAAAAAAAAAAACATGTTAGACCAATGGTAAACCATAAGCTATAACTGGAAAAAAATATCCCTTACATTGCATTCAGTTGCATGTCATAAGTTAGAAAGTATGTGATTTTGTGGTAAGTCCAGAGTACCATCATATTTAACAAATACCCTACCCAAAAGGACAGACAGAATTACTTGATATTTCCATCAGAAACCTATGAATTTGTAGTGATGTATAAATAGAAGTACCTCATATGGAGAAGTCAGAGGTATGGGAAAGATGCTTGGCTATGGAAACAAGTATTGCTTCAGTCTTTTTTATGTTAACTGTGAATTTAAAGAAGCAAAGCCAGTTATGCTTATTAGGGGGAGAACTGGACAAGCAGTTATTGATATTGATTTGAAAATTCTTTGCTTCTGAACTAACCTAGTAATCAACAAAAAAGAAAACGGTAGAGAAGAAGGGGAGGAAGAGTCTGAAAGTATTTATGAAGGTGGAAAATAAAAGTGGTCAAAGGACAGATCTTTGTGTAATGTCAATAGTAACATGTTTTTTTGCAAGAAAAGAGTTATTTTATTGTGACACAGAGGAACTGTTCTTGAAATTAACTCCTTAATCAAGTGAGGGTTGTGGAGGAAGAACTGCATAATGATATTCCTGCCAGAAGTTTGGAGTAATGAATAGAGCCATTGGCTCTGGTTAATCAGTTAAGATTATTCCAGTCAATTTTCCTTTGACTATATTCAGTAAGACATTGATAGAAATGGGGAGAGTGGTAGTTAGGACGATGTATCTTAAAGGCCAGGTAAGAGAAGTGTTTGGAGAGATGACTCTTTTAAGATTTTTGATTGAGATGAGATGAATAAAATAGGATGATAAGATATTCAAATGGGAAAATCATTTTCTAGGGAGGAGAGTTACTCTGGAAGATTTCCCAGTGGATAATTCTATACTAATTAAGTGGTGGACAGACACAGCTAGAAAGATATTGATGCCTTAAATTTAGGGTAACACCTTAGAACAACCAGCACTACTGTTCAGTAGTGAAGCAAACTGTCATGATATTAAACAGACACATTTTAAAGTGAAAGCCAGGATAAAGTCTCACGTCTATAGAACAGGATTATCAGTGAATGTAATGTAGTATCAAAGTGAATTTGTGTGGGCATCCTTGAAGCAAAGACCAAAGAGATTTACAATGGTGGGCTTACAGACATTTACTTAGATCAGTTGAGGTCAACTGACCATAACTTGTGACAGCGAAAGTGTTCTCATTACAGTGAGAGTAGGTTGAAACAGTTAAACAGGTGCTTCCCTGCCTGACACTGAGGTCTCTTCTACAAAATGCAAGGACATTGGAGTTAGAATAATAATGTAAGGGGGATTAAAGACAAAGCCACCTATATGGGAATGCAAGAGAAGCTTAGCCCCTGTAAAAAATGTTTTTTCAATAGTTTCATATTAGCCCCTGCAATGACAAACTCAACTATATACACTACAAGAATGTGTGTACTAAAGGTATTGCTTGCAAGTTTTTGTACTTGAGATGTATTGCATATGGGGTGAAAATGCTAAGTGTTTTATATTCAATTTTCTAATAATATCATGAGTGTGTGCTGTGTTTTGTTTCATGATGCAAAAATTGTATTGTGTATGGGGCAAAAGGACTAAGCTTTTTCTATTAAATTTTAAAACAACATTACAAGAGTGTGCCGTGATTTGTTTCATGATGCAGAAATTGTAATGGAGCCACCATGACAAGACAGTCAATAATGATCTAGCTGTTATGTTCAGGTGTAATTTGGACAACTGATGTTAATATATTTGACAGAAGACTCTTTATCGTATTCAATGACAACTTGTTATAATTACTCACTAAATGAATTTGATGTGATTTGAAGTAATGAGTCAATCAACACTGACTCTGCGCATAAGTATCATTCTTTTTTTACGTAGTGTTTTGGATGTACAGAAGTCTACCAAACTATTAGAAATCTTCCATACAGACTTCTTCCCATTTATTATTTTTAAGGAAAGCTGTCAAGTGATGTATTACAGCTTCTGTGGTATATGATGCTAGTCTAGTCAATGCAATGACTAGTAGAGTAAACAGGACACAGTGTCTGTGTTTCATGGAACTGTATAAAAGTATAGACTCAATTAGATGGTATTGAAGATGTCACAGAGGCCACTGAAGAAGGAGAAAGGGTGAAGCATTGGCAGAGACAGCAATAGTGAAGAGTTTATGAGGAACATGGACTAAGAAGTTATATTGAGAAGTGATATTAAAAGGGAGAGATGAGGTGGGAGATGTCTATTCTATTTAGAATGTTATTAAAGGATATGCTAGTATACTGATTCCAATAAAAATGAAAGTCACCAAGCATTGTAAAGTTTTGTCTGCTGATGAAAGGGAAATGGTCATTCTGTGGTCTGTAAGCAATATCAATTGATGCAAGTGTGTGCGCACATGTGTGTGTGTGTGTGTGTGTGTGTGTGTGTGTGTGTGTGTGTGTGTGTGTGTGTGTCTATGTGAGTGCATGAGAGAGAGAGAAAGGTGATTATGATGCCAAGATTGCTGTATTAATTTTGGTTGTTTGTGTCTTTCGGCTTTTCCCAGTTAGGGGTCGCCACAGTGGAACTACGGTCTGCTAATGATTGGCGGTAGATTTTTACGTACTGGCTTGCCGGGCCTAATGCACAACCTTCAACGAAGGAATGCCCATTCACACATGTCGCTACACAGAAGACGCTTTAACTGAGAATCGAACGGGCAACGTCTAACTGTGAGGCGACAATGCTACCGCAGCACCACCACCGCAGTTGCTGTATTAATGTTGTTAATTTCTTCCAAATAATGAGTTGCGGCTAAGTTAATCCAGAATAACAAAAAAATGTGGTGACAGAGCTTTAGATATGAAAGGAACAGTTCAAGACCTGCATATGACAAAGTGCAAATTTCACTTTACCACTACTTGGAAACATTCAGCAAGAAAAACAGATCTACTTATGTACAGTACATCTATCTACTGTTTAAAGAAAGGTGATATAAAGACTAAAGATGTCTGATCACGTGACTCATGATCAGAGATACTCCTACAGATATACATCTTGTGATTCAGCATTCTTGAAGCAAGCTGGCATTGGTGATAGGTGAATATTTAATATAATGCTAATTACACTAAGCAGCCCGGTGTCATGCACAGCCTCATGTAATAAACTATATCAAGCCATGCAAAGAATTTTCACTTTGCATTAATGAAGTAGATCTATAAATACACACACACACACACACACACACACACACACACACACACACACACACACACACACACACACACACACACACACACACACACACACACACAAATAGATTATCAAGTAAACAAATCAGGTGAATTGCCATGACTGCAATAATAAAGAGCACGTATAGTTATTACATTGAGACACCTGCTTCAGATCATGTATTGACGGGTCTCCTAAACAAGCTCAATTTATCAAAGATGATCATGATATACGTTTACTGGCAGTTATTAGGCTTGAAGCTCAGCAGACCACTGAGGAGCCTGACGAGGTCCATAGCTGATCCCAAGCTCTATATGGTTAACTGACTTGCTGAACAGTGCGGCGTAGCAGGCAAATGAAGCAACTGAATCTTCTCCCACAGGAGGTACAGCTCACAGCCTTAATTTTTTCTCCAACTGCCATACTTGGATATTCCCCAGCACAAATAACGTCTCAACAACCCGAAAGGGTGCATCTAAAACTAAAGCTATATAATAAAAATTCCTTGGCTTAACTTATTAAATATCAAATTTGCAACTATTAGATAACATAAGTGAAGGAAAACTGTATTTAGGCACCTCAAAGTTATGTAAAACAGCAGTAAATCTTAATAACATAAAAAGTTGTAAATCCTTTGAATAAGTCCCCCTATTTTATATTGTTCAGACTTATCCATTCAATAAATAAAAATGCTGACAGACAGAGTTTCACAGGCACAAATCACTCAGGTGATGATAAACCAAAGGTGTATTTAATGATAAAAATCCACAAAAAAAAAACAAAAAACAAATAAAATGTGAGCGCTTTCATTAAAAAAGTGTTAACTTCATCAGACACCATTAAAATGTAAGACAACCATTTATATACATATAAAGAACACTCTGATTGGGTAAGCAAAGGGAGGCAGCTAGCTAAGCAGCACTGAGATAGAACATTAATTAACCCCTTGATGACTGTGTTACAGTTGAACCTGTTACATCTTAAATACAACTAAAACTTGTAATTAAAAGATGAATTATTAGTCTCAGACTTGTGTCATGAATGGTTATAAATAGAATAAAACTAAAACCAAAGTCATTTTTAAAATCTCATGTTAAATATTCACATAATGCTAAAATGTTTCCCAAAGCAAAATACACACAAAAGTGCTTGTTCTTAACAAATGTTTTAAGATATTTTGTTCCTTTCTAGGGCTTTTAATTTCATTACAGGAGAGATGGATGCCCTGTCATTTATCCCTAGCCATCTATCTGCCTGTAGTAAGATTTGCCACCTTAACTCCTTTAACTCTAATTGAAGTCCTCAAGGCTTTTTGTCACTGATGTCTCCATGGTCTATTGCCATAAATGTGAAACTGTGGCCAGTGTTGACTTATCCATTCATTTTAATAGTAAAAATGATGACGATCGACTGAGCAACATCCAAAAAAAAAGGCTCATGTAGCCAAGCCAGGTTTTTCATCAATTTTAAGACATGCAAAACATCAAGTAGAGTTCAACATTTGTGAAACAAAGGTGCATGTCTACTTCAGTAACATGCAGGTTATATGTAATTGGATTTCTTCCAATCTTCTCGCTTTAGATAAGGATCAGGCTGTGTTAATAAGTGGATTTGCCTGCAATTGGACTTATACTGTTAATATATTCGTTTTAAAAAAGTCATTCAGGCCTAAAAATAAGAGTTTTTTTTCACACAGGTAGATGGCAAGTAGAGATTATCTGAAAAATGAATGGTTAAAATGTATATATTAACACTGAAAGCCAAAAGAGTAAACAGTCCATATACAATGGACATTTAATAGAACAGGGTAGTTGCACTGGCTTTGAAACAGAATTTGGTTATAAGAGCTTGACTGGATATGCACTTTAGTTACAAGATTGTTGGTAAAATTAGACATTTTTTCTTTAATAAGTGGAGGAGGAACAATTAATGTTTATATCAAAGAAGGGATACAAAAAAAATTTCTCTTGAATATCTTTCAAATAAATTCAGCTGATGTCTCTAAGGCTAGACTGATGATGTTGTTATAAATGTAGTCATTGTTTAAATCCCCCTGTCTCAAAATGTTCAGATTTTTTCAAACTTTATTGAACAATTTATGCTTCAAGGTTAAATTGTTTCTGTAGGCAATTTCAGCCAATCTTCATTTAAATGACATACTATGCAAATGTGTTCAAACAAGAGAGGTCTGGTACAAAGATATTTACTTGACACAAAGAATAAGGATTATCTGTTCCAGCTAGAGGCAACAGTATCCTAGACTTCATTTTCCTTAGTACATCACACTGGTTCAAATTAGTTGAAAATATTCCCCCTTCCTGGTTGTGATCATATGGTTTTAGTTTTAGTTTGTAAAATTAAGCATCAAGGACAAATTATTGAGCTACTAAGGGTTAACAAGAAATTATTAATCTAATCAAGAGCTATGAAACTTTAATGATTATTAGGTTACATTGGATTTATGGGGCTTCAACACAGCATAAGGGAAATAAGGACTGAACTGGCCAACAAAATATAAATAAAATAAATAAATGCAATAAAAATGACTAATCAAGCTTGGGGGAACTTAAGACTAAAACTGCATCACTATAAATGGTAAAGAAGTTGAAATTATCAAGAAATAAAAGGCATATATTACCAAAAAAGTACTGACAAATTAAGAAAATACATTTATAAAAACTGGATAAGGACAAATAATTGTTTATACAAAGAAATGCAGGGACTTGTCTAAGGTGATAAAGTAGTGTCCGATGATTCACTGTAAAGAAAGAAAGAATAGTTGATACTAAACTCTAAACAACAGATCTATCATTTTCAACTATTTAAAAAGGAGGAAATGTTGGAATCTTCTCCTCCTTCTTTTTCTGCCATGCAATATAATGGCAAGACTTTTTTGCTATTTTCATGATATGCATGTTTAAAGAATAAGCGGTCACTAACCAATATTAGAATGATACACTCACAAAATCAGAGATAGATGAAGAAAAGTACTTGTTTTGGGTAAATGAATGAAATACTGTCCATACGAGCACAGGGTAACAAACAGAGCCCCTATACCCATAATTTAACAGAATACATCTTGCCATACCGTGGCTCCTTACTGAACATCGCTTAAAGGATTCTGAAAAAATTGTTTATTTATCAGGCTATCCAGAGGTGCATGGTTACGGATAAATGCTAAGAATTCAGGATCAAGAGACATCACATATGTTTTGTATGATCACATAATGGTAAGAAATACAACTGGATATTGTAGGTCTATATGGTCTATATCTTAATGTGAGGGGTTGAGTAGTATTTCATACTTAAGGAAAGCTATTTGTACTTGTATCTGTAAAAGTAAAACATTACAGTCATGCCTACAGGAAACTAAACTAAAACAAGGACAAGCAGGTATTGTGGCTGTTAAAAAATAATTGGGAGAATGTAAGCTGTTGTGGCTACCTAAAAGAGGTGCTGTGATCTTATTTCATAATACCTTGAGTTGGACTAAATAAAGGACCAAAGTGATGAGGAAGAAAGGTCAAAATTGCATGACAAAGTCTTCTGATGGCAAAATTTTGTAATCCCAAAATGAATGACCTCACTCCTCTTATGCAATTTCATCAGGTGATTAAAGAAAATAAGACAGAACTTAACAGGATCAGAATTGTGAGAGTTTAATCCAGCAATAGATCCAACAGGGTGCAGACTCACAGAGGAGAGTAATAGAAGTAGCGAGACCACTGCGATACATGGAAATATCATAGAGGAATGTGAACTATTAGACAGGTGAAGAACGTTACACCCTGTGGGGAAGAATTACACATACAATGCCTTAAAGGGCCTTAAATGAGGGCTTGGCAAGTTTCATAGAGTTTTGGCTTGTTTAACTGTCTTCTTCATTAATATAGGGCAAAAAGGCATCCCCCACTATATAGTCATTCCATGAAGCATTACTCTTTACTCTTTTTGACAGTAGAGCGATTAGTCATCCTCCATCTTGACATTTTGACCCTTTATTGTTTAAAATCAGTACACGTGAAATACATTCTGAGACAGTGGATTAGATTACATTGGGAGCCCACCCATTTGGAAATTATTTGGTGCATTTAAATTGGTAGTTCATTAAACACAGTGTATGGAAATCCACACAGGCGCTGCCATACAAAGAAGAGGAAGACACTGGCTGATGGAAATAATGGCGCCGATGGAAAACGATTTTAAAAAGCAGATACGTACAGACAGAAATTGAAGAAAAATCATTTGAGAAAGAAACTGCTTTGGAATTTACATTATCAGATTATTGACGGAAAATGTAAAAGCTACAAAAATGTGCTTGGATGAAAGGTATTAGTTCACAACAAAAATTCATTACTCATAAGCTACACGAGAGAGCTAAGGAAAGACAATATTAGGGATGAGAGATCAAAAGAGAGTAGTAACCACAAAATGGAGTAGTAACCACAGATCAAAAACATATGCTTGCAAAACACTATGTCAGGCAATTTAGCAGAGATTCTTTGATGATGAGAGAACTTCAAAATGTAGACAGTACTACAATTTTCCTTGAACTACAAAAGCAGAGGTAAAAAGCCTAGCAAAAGATATTTTCAAAGGAGTGGTATTGGTAGCTACTGAAGTGCTTATATTGGAAAAGACACTTGGACTACATGGTTTGACAGCAGAGCTCTTCAAATAAGTTACAAGAGAGTTGATATATTTTCTGTTAAACTTTTATAGGGAGTGTAAAAAAAGGGAGCCTTCCAAACAAACATGGATATCCCTAAAGTTCTCATATTCCTGAAATCAAATGAGGATAAGTTACCAAGCAGATCTAGGCCTATTACTTTACTACAGCTTAAGCTAAAAATACATAAAAATGTTAGGGAACAGAATTATTAATATTCTGCTGCATATTATTTCTTCTGAACAGCACGGATGCATAAAAACAGGATAGGTAGTCCAGCGTTAGCAAGGATATGGCTGGATTTTCAAATAATGTAATCATTGAAACACATAAATGCAGAAGCTGTGTAAATAGATTTAAAAAGGTGTTGATTATGTTCATTCACATGGCATTTATTAGAATCAGCAAATATCCTGCCATTGTTTCTTTTCAAATGTCAGTTACTATACACTAATCCTAGGGAAGTTGTGTAAATCAATGGGCATCTATCATATGTAAGCATCCTTAAAAGAGTATGAGATAGGGAATGCCACCCTCCCCTTTGTAATCTACAGATATTTTCTTACAATATTTAAATCAGAACTTTTCAAATTTAGGCACATAGGTGCCCTACAAGGAACCATGGATTTTTACATGGTGTGTAGAAGACTGTGTTCTATGAATATCTAAACCAGAAGAAAATATAAATGAAAATAAAAATTAAACATGATCATATCTACAGAAAGCAGAAAGGACATCAGGATTAGAGCTAAAGTAGCATAATACACAAACCATCCTATTATTAAAGACATTTAAGATGGCTTGGAGAGGTCTATGAAGGGACTAATGGAAAACCATTATAGCAGGTCTCATTTGGAGATGATTATGATTTATGATGCTACTACTACCACTTATTGGTACCAACACTGAAACACTGTTTGACAGACTAAGATTTGAAACTTTGGGAGTGAAAAAAAATAAGAAATTCTCAGTTTTCATGAATGTACTACTAATAAAGATATACTTACTCCCTGGGTTTCTATTTCTTCTCTGACATTTTCCTTATTCTTATAAAATGAGATATCTGTAAAAATTGTAATTGTATAAGATTCATATGGGATGGAATGCATCCCAGGATACACAGAAACAGAATGACCACAACTATATTATGTGAATGTGTGGGTCTCCCATACATTAGAAAATATCATTAAGCCATTATAAAATGTTGATATGTCAGAACAAGACTAAATCCTAGGCAGCCATGGGCAAATTTAGAGAGCAAAATGCTGAAGGAAATGTGGGGAAATTGGAAGAGGTCAGAAGACACCAAAGTGTGGGACCTAGATATCTGTGAGAAGTGTGCTGTAACCCAGATGAGGAACTTGGATAAGATGCCCATGGAAGGAATTTACTGGAAATGTATATGGGATCAGAAAGTTTTCGGGTAGAAACAAGTGCATTTTTGGAAAAATTGGGGAAGGAGTGAAAAATGAATACTGGAGATTTGGGATCTGTTATTGTGAAGTTTGTGTGAAAGTCAGCACAGAACACAATAGGGTACTACTAATTCCCATTGTAAGTTCAACACTTCAGGATATGATTACACATTTGCTTGTACTTTGTCAGTAATTCACCTTGGCAGTGCTGCACTCAAAGGGCAAAATAAATAAAAGAAAATCATATCATTTTTGTTTTAGGTTGTATAATGTTTGTTTATATTAAATTTGTCAACAGATTATCTTGATTTCAGAATGATGCTGACTCCATTAATTCAGGCATTTAATGTATGTCTGCTTTACAGTGTTTACACTTGCAATTGTGTTACAAGTTTGGTTAACCTATTCTCACATAATCCGTCATTGTTATTCTACAGTCCACTGACCTATGTATAACTTACATGTTTGTCTTAAAGTACAGGGTGCAAGTATGATACACTACATCTGTTCAATCATCCTGACATAAAGTTGCTAGAAAGTTTGATTGATAATCCAGTGGTTTACAACAGTGAATGTCTATGGCATCCAATAATGTGAAACATGGCAATATCTCTCACAGTAACACAATGTACATGTTGTTGTTGTTCTTCTTTTGGCTTATCCTAGTTAGGGGTCGCCACAGTGGAACTCCGGTCCACTAATGATTGGCAGTAGATTTTTATGGTACCGAGGTGCCAGCTCAACCCCCAACCTTCAACAAAGGCACGCCCATTTACGCATGTCTTTTGAATGCCACTCGACCGTAGGGAGGACATGCAGACTCCACACAGGCTCCAGACGAGAATCGAATGGGAGAACCTCTTGCTGTGAGGCAACAATGCTGCTGCTGCACCAAATACATTTTAGTGGAGAAATATGTGACTGCATGTGACAATCATAGTGATGTTACATTGCTCTGTGCACATACACATTTGTTGCACAACCTGTGATGCACAGTGTCATCTGTTCCAATCCAAACAGTGGATTTTCAAGAAGTACGATTATGCTATTTCACAATATTAAAATCAGTCTTCTCCTGTGGCATTTATGACTAATACATTGCTCTCTAGATTGTGTAATTAGATAGGTAGTAGATTTAATGCTCAGCATGAGAAACTTGTGTATGCATGTGCTTGCGTGTGTGTGTGTGTGTGTGTGTGTGTGTGTGTGTGTGTGTGTGTGTGTGTGTGTGTGTGTGTGTGTGTGTGTGTGTGAGTGTGTGTGTAATGTCAAGTGCTGTAACCACTTCCATTGAAAAGAATGCATTTAAATGTGCCCACAGCTCCCTTATCCCACTTTTTTACTGAAACACACTGATGAGGTTATCCTGACAAAAGTGAACTCAGATGTCTCTTGATGCACTTGTGAATAATAAATTGCACTCTAAATTTTGTGACTAGATAGGTAGGAGGTTCAAGGCTCAGCATGGAAAACCTATGTGAGTGTGTGTAATACCTGGTGGTCTATCCACTGCCTCTGATAAGAATTCATATAGATGTGCACACAGCTCCTTTATTTCACTTTTTACTGAAACATAATGATGAGGTCATCTCGCAGAAGTGCACTCTTTCAACTTAAGAGTCAGACTTCTTTTGTGGTGCTTGAGACTAATAAATTGCTCTCTTGATTTTGTAACCAGAGAGGTAGGATATACAATACTCAGCATAGGAAGTGAGTGTGTGTGTGTGTGTGTGTGTGTGTGTGTGTGTGTGTGTGTGTGTGTGTGTGTGTGTTTGTGTGTGTGTGTGTGTCTGTCGGTCTGTCTGTGAGTATGAATAACATCTGATGTATCCCCTTCCCCTGAGGAAAATGCATTTACATGTGCACACAGTTTCCTTATCCCATTTTATGCTGAATCATCCTCTCTAAAACACAATGTTGAGGTCATACTGACAAAAGTGCACTTTCTCCCCTCAAGGGTTAAACTTCTCCTGTGAGGCTTGCAACTAATACAATGCTCTCTAGTGTGCTGAAGATGTAAAACTTGTATGTGTATGTAACATTTGGTGATGTATCCACTTCTCCTGAGAAAAATCCATTTAAATGTGCACACAACTCCCTTTTCCCACTTTTTACTGAAACACACCGATGAGATTATCCTGAGAAAAGAACACTGTCTCTCCTTGAAAGTCAAACTTCTCCTGCTGTGCTTGTGTTTCTTTTACTACTCTCTAGATTGCGTACATGGATAGGTAGGGGGCTCAAGTATAGCAGTGCTTAACTTCTATAAGCATGTGTGGGGCTCTAAATTAATTCAGGATTGGTTTAAACACAATTGTAATGGCAACTATTGCTACTCTAGATGGCTGTGAAAGTCGTTTTACCAGACAAATCTCATTGGCAATACTCTGCAGATGTCATCCCTTCATAGATGCTGTATGTCACACTTGTACTCAGTATTCTGCTGTGGTGCTGGCTGCTGCTGATGTCCTATATAGATGGTGTTACTAATTAGATAGGTTGTTCAAGTCCATCCCTACTTAAATAGTGTGACTGTGATTACTGTTGTGTACCACCTCACAACCACCTTTATGTACACTTCCACTTATGAGATGAATTACGAGTGACATAATGTTAGTGTAGCAAATCCTAGCATGCCCAAAGGAAAAAAAAAACTAGGTTACACAGTGATAAGATAATGTTATAATAACTGCAGTATCTCACAGCTGAAGTGCAAATTCTCTTACGTTGTATGACTTTGCGCATCTGCTTTGCACATCTTGTAACCTACATGTGCCAGATGTTTGAGGAGGCTTTGATTGTGTCTTTCTCCTTCATACTGTGTATACTGCTCTTCAGATACATATATTATGTGTAGCTGTACATTATTATTGTGCTTTTCAACAACTTTTTACCATAAACATCTAGCTAATAAACAGTGGTGATGTCATCAGTTTAACTGAGCACTGTCCAGTAATCACAGTCACACTATTTAAGCAGGTATCACATCCCCTAACTTCCTCAACATGTTGTGTGATACTTGCAGTCTTAGGTACTATTGCATAGCTTGTGATCTTATGCAGTTAGTTCAAATCCAGACATTAACTGCTCAGACTATGCTGTGTCAGTCTTATTGTAACTGTACACATTTGTAACACTGTTGTTTAACACATCCACTGTGTACACATATAAATGTTGATTTTACAAAAACCTCTGATAATTTCTTGTATAGCAATTCTTTTATTCAGTGTAATGATGACATGTGATTACATTTTCCTTACATATGTAGGAAGCATTATCCTCTGGCACAATGGAATTTGATCACACTCTGTCTGTTGTTACCTTAATATAGCATCTACAGGCACACATCTCTTGCAGCAATAACATGATGTAATGCCTTGACATACTGACATATCTCATAATTGTAGTGCCACTACTAACCTGGCACATTCATTCTTTTCAATATGTATTTTCTGCTATGAAATGTTCAAGTTTTCAACATCCACATTCAGTGCTTGTTAGCATTGTTGGGCCTTATACTGTAATGCATGAACATTCCCCCTTACAATTAAAAGATCAGGGGTTCTTTATTTAAAACATTACTTACAATATTATTTACAAATGTACATATTTACATTTTATACAGTGTGCAACTTTCTATTTCTTTCCATTACTGAAATACAATCATAAATATCTTACATTACATTATTGTTTTAAATTACTGTCTTCATTATCCTTATTTGACTCCCAGTCCTTTTTCCACAGCTACCATCTAATTTTTCTTAAAAATTACTGCTTGTCTATATTTACTATTAAACCTGATTTTGTTTACCCTTTCATTCCAAATGGTCCACACAATGTAAAATATTATTCTACATATTTTACTAACATAGTCCTTATATTTATGGCTACAATATTGATATATAATTATACCTATATTTATTTCATTTACCTCTTTGTATTTTCAAGAACTTTTCTTTAAGTAATTTTCCCATAGTTTTGCAAACCATATACATTGTTAGAAAACATGTTCTGTAGTTTCTTCTTTACCACACTATATCAAACTTTTTTGCTGTTTTTTTATATGGCATATTTCCTTTTACTGCTGATTTATTACAATCCCTAATCTTCATAAAAATAAGATACTTTTTGTACTTTTATAGCTTTAACATTTTCATTCACTATCTCAGCCCAATGATTAACATAATAATAACGCATAATGATATTTTATGCCACATTTTCATCTCATTTTTAATGTCATCATTTTTTTTATTTTCCATAAAATATTTTTTCTTGATAGCATTTAATTTCTTCATTTATACATTATTTTAGTTTTTGAAAATTTTAACATATGCCATTGCCACTCATATTTGTACTTTAGCAAATGTACTACTAACTTCTCATTTTATCATTTCTCCAAAACAAACTTTATACAAATTCAAAGAAGCAGCAAAAACAATTGGGTTTATTAATCCTAAATATTTATCTTCCTTATCCATATATAGGACTCATTTCTTCACTAAATTCAATTTCAACACGATATAAAATAAAAAAAAATACTTGCACTTTTTCTTTTTCACAGATTACTGGCAAGATATAGACACTTGCTAATTATGCAATTTTCCCCAGTATAATGGAATTAATCAAATACATCTTTTTATTAAATGAAAGCTTTTATCTTTTCCAAAAATAACAAGCTCCTGTTTTTCCACTATTAACCAATTCCATTGTTTCTCACTTACATTTTACCCTAAATCTTATTCATAACATAGAGATTTCTTTCGTCAAAAAGATACTCCTCATGTCTTTACTATATCACACAGTCCTTTGCTTTTACATTATTTAAAGTTATTCCTATTCCCTCAGATTTACTAAACTTCTGTACAGGACTAGTCGAGTCCTGCAGGGAAGCATCTGTTTAGGAGCAGGATGGAAGTGTGCCATGCATATTAATGAAGGCATGCTGCCCAAGCTCCCAGGCTTACACAGAGCGTGTACGAGTGCAGGGGGAGTGTCTGAGAGCAGAGCTCTCAGAATAAACATGGCCATGCAATGTTGAACAGCTCATACATGTCCACATATCCCCACCAACAGTCCCCTATGTGTACAACAGCAACAGGACATAAAGTCAAAAGAAGAAACCCCTGTATTGTCTTCTAAAATGCCAAGTACAGCTAACCGTAGATGCGCAGCTAACCATAGGTGCCCATTGCTTAGCTATGTTTAAAGCAGATTAAAAGGCTGAAGAGGATAACAAGGAAGATATATGCAAATGAAGCATCTCAGCAATAGGGTAGTGGGCAGAGTGGTCACCTAACGAGCAGGCATTCCCAGTTCCAGTCCCACTGCAGCACAGTCTATTTTACATGACAAAGCGTGGTATAAGCAATATTTGTATTGCAAAACCCACTAAATAACATATATTTATGAACTGGAGTACTGCAGCAAATGCACATGTGAAGAGTCAGTATCATAATGAATAAGGCAACAGTAAGCAGGTGTAAGCACAGATAAGCAGTAGTAAGCATATGTAAGCACTAGTAAGCATGTGCAAGTGCGTTGGTGTGGGGGTAAGCACTGGCTACACAGATTAAGCAAAGGGCAAGCTAAATGTGTGTAAGAAACTGTGACCGGAAGTTAGCAGTGCTTACACCCATGCAAACCTGCACAAACCCACTTACAAATGTTTTAAAGTGCTTTAATAAATCTGTATCCAATGACCTGTGTTCTGCCCAGCAACAAAATAAACAGCCTTTGCAAGGCTGGAACCCAGGACCATGCACACCATACACAAAATGATTTTCCACTAAGCCATGCCAGAGATGCATAAATTGTATGTTGTCAGAAACATAACCCCAGCCCAGTCAAGCAACATTACAGAGAATGTATATCTACATCTAGATGGACATGTGTGTGTAAATATATTACTATCAAAATGGATACAACATATCCATAGATGTAGTCATATATAAATATATAAATATATATATATATATATATATATATATATATATATATATATATATCCAGAAATATATATATATATATATATATATATATATATATATATATATATATATATATATATATATATATATATATATACAAATATATGAACATATATACATGCAAATGCTGACATCTACACATATATATGTCAACACCTATATGTCCACATATACACAGCAAGTTACATATATGTACGCAGATATATATCTCCGTAGGTATATACGGACATAGAAATATGTAAGCAAATATATATACCCATATAGGTATATATTACCAGACATCTGTAGATTGCAATGGTAGATTTACAGAAACATACATGTCCACATGAACCATTAATGGGCTTGAGAGTCCCCAAACAACATACGTCCCATACGAATTGGCATACCCCCCCAGCCAAAGACATTTGCCTTGCAATACACTACCAAGCTCATTGTATAGTAAGTGTTTCATTTAAATAGGGATTTAAATTAGTCCTCTCTGATGTTTCACATGTCGACATCACATTCCCTTCTCCCCCACTCAATAGGCGGGCCGACAAGTATGGGCCCATCCAATCCAGCCATCCTTGACCCATATATTCATTACCCACAGTTCCGCTCCCCCGCACTGCACACACGCAGCCACCATCCCTTCCCTGGTTATTGGCCCATAGCTACCACACCACCACATATTGTCTTCCCTCCACTCCCCCCCTCGGGACCCATCCTGTATGTTTTCTTAGTCCAAGTGTCCTAGGTCTGGCACACGCTGTAGTCCATGCAAATAGCCATGGGTACCTTTGCAGCTCTGTTTTTTGACGAAAGTAAAATACCCAATTTGTGGGTCATCCCACATGGGATGAATGTTTCCCTGGTACTAACAATAGATTTCACGTGTGACTTTGTTTCCACTAATGGTTTTATTTGTAGGTATCTCAAAGCATATGTGGCACACAAGGTTGGTCAGTATGCACACGAAACATAGTATCCAGCAATACCAGTCTACATTACAGGACATGTAGCTACATATGTAGAGGTATGTGTGTGTGTGTGTGTATATACCCATAACTAAATAGATATATACCTCTCACTCTCTGTAGTACATATGTATATCTACATAGACATACATATATATAAATAACCACATATAGATATATACATATGCAGACAACCATACATACACATGCCGTTTTATATATATATATATATATATATATATATATATATATATATATATATATATATATATATATATATATATATATATATATGTATATATGTGTGTGTATATATATATATATATATATATATATATATATATATATATATATATACATACATATATATATATATATATATATATCTACACACACACACACACACACACACACACACACACACAGATATATAAATATCTATGATATGATACAGCACATAAAAATGACATATGATCACAGGCTGTTGCAATGGGGGTGAGGGGGGCCAATCAACATATGTGTAACACGTACCATTACCCCCCATCCAGACGGGGGAAACACACAAACAAAGTAAACAATCCACTGCTTCCCAAACCACAGGCAGGACACAACCAGTGGAGGGAACACTGTGGACCCACCAAGTCTAAACTTGAAACAGAGACAGGAGCGTCCCTTGCGGGACACCCCAAAAAGTTTTGGTGATTGGAGTCCCATCCATGCAATGATTTATCAAGGCAGGGCATGTATGTACTCAGACTACAAGGTTTGGAAAGTCTGATGACCCATGGGTCGTGACATTGTACGAGATGGGTTCCAAGAAGTGGAGAGTAGGCAGTATGTAGTGGTGTGGTTAGCCCCAACCTCCACCCAGAGTAAGGATGAGTGCTGTAGAGGAGGGGTGGGGGGGGACTATAGGTATGAAATTATGGGCCAAGGTGTGCAGGTGTTGGCTGGAGAGATTCTATTTGGACTTCCCCGGGGATGTAAGCAGTAGTGTGAATTGGACAGAGCTGCCGTCTAACAAGCAGCCATCCTGGTACGTGTCCCACTGCAGCACAGTCTATTTTACATGGCAAAGTATGGTATAACCAGATGTGTTGTTGCAAAACCCACTAAATAATGCCAAAGAACACATGGTCATAACACCCCACTATAGGCATGTAAGCCGATCTAATTGGCATCACAAGTTATTATTGTTGTCCTCACCCCCACCCAGGGGTGTGAGTGTCCAAACCTACCTCCAAATGTAGTGTATATGCACAGCTGTTGCTGTAGAAGAAATGGCCAGCTGTGGACCTTCCCCTTCAGCCTTCCTGCATATCCCTGGACATTTCTCCTACTATCTCTCCCTCTCTGTGCCCCAGTAACATCACATACCTATCAACCCCTTCTTCATTTCTATTAATGTTTAAAGTTACAAGTAGGTGACACCCTCTTCCCCAACTATAATGGCAGAATCTGGAACCCTCTACTCACATGTATTACCTCAGCTGTCCCACAGGACACACGTCAATAACACATGAAGGAACACCTCAAGCACACTTGGATCAGCACATGCTCACCACCTGGTGAAATCCTCCCCTCCCAACTTACACTCTATACTCCTACATCAACTAGTGAAACAGACACCTCTTGTCCTGCCTCGCATACAAATCCCAGAATCTTTCAAACCTTCCCTATTGCGCCCCTAGCTACCTACCTACTCCTCACTATTTTTTCTACTTTACCACACAGGTATGCAATAATTAAACCTAACCCAAATACCTGAGTGTAACCTATCCAGAACTGTTAAACTGGAATCTAACTTTACCTTAAACTGACCTTTGTCAACAGCCATACCTGACTTGTAAACCTGACCTAAGCATGTATAATACTGACATGTTAATGTAAACAAAGCATGAAGAATGTGGTACGTAGCTATGTTAAGTCTTTTACTCTGTATGAATGTGAACACCTTAGTATTACTTGTAATGTGTAGCTGGGGTTTACTGTGGAGCTCTACTCCCCGGGCCACCACTGAAAATGGACAAGCATCCCGTTGGATTGTCCCAATCAACAAATGTAAACTAAATACATGAAGTAGCGCAGGGGTATGCGGGAGCAAGCAGGTTTAAGCCTATTTGGGTGGTGGTAAGCAATGCCTACAGTGGTTAAGCAACATAGAAGCCAGCTCAGTGTAAGACGCCATAACTGGAGGTCAGCAATGCTGAGCCTTGCGCAAACCAGTGGAAACTCACCTAGAACTGCTCTACAGTGCCTTAGTCACTCTGTAGCCAACAGCTGTCATCGTGGCCATTAACAAAATAATCTGCACTCCCAGGTTGCAGCCCCTCGACCCTGCAGACTATAGTCTAAGTGAGTTACCACTAAGCCGTGACAGATACACATTCAGCTGCTGTTATCATAAACATATCATCCAGCACAGTCATTCAACAGTATAGGAAATGTATGTAAGTATGTAGATTAATACCAGCAAACATGTACATTGCTCAATGACAATATTTTGTGCAGTCTATGTGTATCAAAGAACAATACCTGTCCAATCATACTGTGAGAACAGTAGTCTTGCATAATGCTGAAGAGAATAATGAAAAGCGGTGCACGCCGTTGTGGCATGTGGGCGTGCTTCATGCACAGAATGTCACACCTGGGGTGTCCATTCAGTGGAACTAGGAGATGAGGCTGGCCAGGTGTGTGAGCAAACTCAAACCCCTGGCAGGAGCTATCAGTGGGAGAAACAGTGTAAACCAGCTAAGTCTACTCTTGACACATCAGCAGGTCTATCCCTGGCGGGATGGACCACAAATTCTGAGTCACATCGATGTCTCCACCAATATCGGAGGAGGATCAAGGGAAGGCTCGTACATACATGGACTAAATGAATGAAGAGTCTGCAGAAGCTTGGGTTGAGACAGTATAATGGAGGAGTACTGAGACGTGCAGATAGGGAAATGTGTGGAGGTGTGGTATGGCTGGGCTAGCAACTGGAGAATGGATGTATGCTGTGTACATGGAGCTCAAGGGATGGGGGAAGGAAACATGGGCATGACATTATGGTAGAAATATGCAAATGATGCAGAACAGCAATAGTGTACTGGGTAGAGCATCCGACCAATGAACAGGCATTCGCGGTGCGAATCCCACTGTAGTACAGTCTATTTTACATTGCAAAGCATGTTACAACCAATACTTTTGTTGCAAAACCCACTAAATAGCATATATATGAACTGGAGTACCGCATGAAATGCACATGTGATGTGTCAGTGTCAGACGGAATAAGGCACAAGTAAGCAGGTGTAAGCACAAATAAGCAATAGTAAGCATATGTATGCACTAGTAAGTGGGCTTAAGGCCTTACAACTGCTTTAAAGTGCCTTAATCACTCTGTATCCAACTGGCCTTTGTCAGCCCAGTAACAAAATAAGCAGCTATGCAGGTCACGAACCCAGGACCCTATACACCATAGTCCCAGTAGCTATCCAGCAAGCCATAACAGAAATACAGAAGAATGAGGTAGTAGTAAACATGTCCTCCCCCATAATATAACCAAGCTGAACCTGTGAAAGGCATCAGCATACAGTAATATGTGCCATAACTGACTACAGAACATACATATGTGAACTGGAGTACTGCAGTAAGTCCAGATGTGAGGTGTTATTGTAATTAAGTGTAGAAGTTCCCAGAACCCCATACAGTGTACAGACACGTATATGACAATTGATGAAGGGGAAATCAATACCAAAAGGCAGATATCATGCAAATCACATAATACGCATTGCTAAGCGTAGCACAGCACTGGCTCCCAGACTACTGGCAGGATACTTCCAGTGGGAGAAACAGTGTCAACCTGCTAAGTCTAATCTTAAAGAAATGCATGACCATCCCTGCGGGGACGACCCCAAACATTCTACTAAAAAGAGTCCCTGGGTAACATACCATGCATCAAAGGTAAGCAAAGACGGTAACTTATGTTCACGGACTACATGTGTGGGAAGCCTGAAAATCCATGGGTTGGGACAACTTACGCAAAGGGTCCCGAGAAGTGGAGAGTGGGCAATGTGTAGTGGTGTGGTTAGAGTTGGCTGGAACCTGTAGGAAGTATGATTGATGTGGAGGAGCAATGGGGGAAGGGAATGGTGGCTATGACATTATGGACAGAGGTGTGCCGGGGTTGGATGAACCCGTTCTAATGGGATCGGCCCGTGGATGTCAGCAGAAAGGAGGGGGGCACAGGGAAGGTACTGAGACATACCATTTCCCATGGCAAACCACATTATGGGTAATATGTATGTTGCATAACCCACGGAATAACATATATATATGAACTGGAGTACTGCGGCCATGAAATAACACACACACACACATATATATATATAATATATATATATATATATATATATATATATATATATATATATATACTGGAGTATTGCAGGAAATGCACATGTGAGGTGTCAATATCATAATGCATAAAGTAGTAGTTAGGTTAAGCAGCAATAAGCTGTAGTAAGCATATGTCAGCACTAGTAAGCGAGTTTACGTTTACAAGCTCAGCAAATCTGATGCAAACTATTTGTAGGCATATGTAACTGGAGGTTTGTGTTTTCACAACGGTAAGCATTGTTCACACAAAGTAAGCAATTTCGGGGCTAATCTGGTGTAACTGGATGCTACCTGCAGTTGGCAATGCTTACCATTGTGCAAACATCCTTACAAGTGCCTTAATCACTTTGTATCCCACCGCCCTTGTTTGACCCAGCAACATAATTGACAGACACAGCAAGTCCCAAACCCAGAACACTGCATACTACAATCATAGTGAATTAACACTGCACCATGTCGGATATACATAAATCCCAAGTATTCCCAGATATATCATGCAGCACAGTCAATCTGCATAAGGGGAATTGTACTAATATCATAACACTCAACCTCTTATTGCAAACATTCTGGACACAGTGTGACAAAAGTGGTGTACAAATTGGGATAAATGTAAAATATTGTTCATATACATGTACACTTTTGCTAGTTAAACAGTGATCTGTTGTAATACACATAATCTGAACAACATGATGTCTGAAATTGTAATGTATCGTCATTCCTGACTGACCACATGCCTGACATCATCCACGTCAATTGGCCAGATGAATGTAGGACAGGTGCATGGACATAGGGACAGTTATATATCTGTAAATGTAGAGAGATACACAGGTACATATAAATGTATGACTTACACATACATCATATCACATCAATGGTCTATATGTAGATAGATAAATATGTCCACATATATTTAGGCATATATATATATATATATATATATATATATATATATATATATATATATATATAGAGAGAGAGATATATAGAGAGACAGATGTACACACACACACACACACACACACACATATATATATATATATTTATATATATAGATATGTGAATTGCATTGCCAAATAGGAATAACAACCGGAACCTCCACCACAAAATAACTGACCGTATGCACAGTTAATGGGGGTGGGGGCTCAATTGAGGGATACCTGGTGATGACTGCTATGTTCCCCCCACCACAGCTGTAACAGATATGCTGTGCAATGCAATATCCAGCACATGCAGTTCTAGACCCCCAGGACCCTCCACAACACAGCTACAATGGTCTAACAGTAAGCCAATACAACTGTATAAGGCCAGGGCAATATCTGAAACATATCATCCAGTCCAGTCATGCAACTGTACAGAGAATGTATACCATCATCTAGATGTAACTGTGTGCGATTATACTATATAAATATATATATTACTATATTTGAACACATATACATGCAAATGCCTATTGCATAAATGCATATATGTGTCTACACCTACATGTCTACATATACACAGCAAGTTACATATGTGTATGCAGATATACATCTATGGAGGTATATATGGACATAGTTATATATATATGTCAGCAGATATATATCTCTGTATCGGTATATATGGCCATACATCTGTAGAGAGCAATGTCAGGTTAACAAACACACATATGTCCACATGCACCATTACTGGGGCTGAGAGGCCCCACACACTATGCATCTTGTACAACTAGGCAGCCCCCCACAGCCAAACACATCTGCCCTGCAATACACTACCAAGTGTTGCAGATCCTGTAACCAGGACCTGACATGACATGGGCACAGGAAGTTAACAGTACTACATCCCACCTGTATGATGTCAGGCTGGTATTGGTGACATATCATGCAGTACAGTCTGCCTCCCATAGGTAATGTAAAATGTGGTAGCCATCAACATCCGCAGGATACAGATACACAAACACAGATATGCAGATACATATATACATATGTACATATGCACATATATATATATATATATATATATATATATATATATATATATATATATATATATATATATATATATATATATATATATATATATATATATATATATATATATATATATATGGGTATATATATATATATATATATATATATATATATATATATATATATATATATATATATATATATATATATATATATATCTATACATGGTTATACATGTGACTACACATACACACGCAGATATATGTACAGTGAGATACATATGTCGAAGGTGTACACAATATGGAAGAGTGAATATGCCTACAGTTAATACCTGAACAACTGGTAACTGCATGGGCCACCCATACAAATGACAATCATTGCCTGCAGCATATACCCACAGAGAAGTCATAGGGAAAACACCACACACAGGTTTGCAGAAATGGAATACCTTTCATTGTGTACTATTACAGTTCTATATGCCATGTCATATAGCTGTTCAGATACTGACATCCATATAAACAGAGAAATGCAACCGTGAAACAGATATACTAATACAGTAGTCTGGAAAGGTACACAACTGTTGCTGTCCAGGCAACAGCCCTTCAAATTGTACAATAGTGAAGACAGACTGGGCCACAGAATATCAAACGATCAACAGTATGTAATGTAGGTGTATAGTTCAGCAGCATCTATCTACACTCTGTATAACAGCAGTGGGTGGTAAAGACGTCATGTGACCAAATGGGTTGTAACTGTGACATAACAAGGCATAACTGACACCATAACATGCACACTGACATACAGAACAGTCTGTCTGGCAGGATGCAGTAGGCTTGCAGTAACTGAATGTATGTGAGTAATGTACATACAGGTGAAGTATACAGCACTTTACATTAAGGCAGCTCACCCCTGATACCCCCACATATTTAACAGCCTAGGTCATTTATGATATTTATGGTGCCCCCCAACTCAATAAATCAGGGCCATACAACACTGTTACATACACTGGCCTCTGGAGTGCATAAGAGCACACATGTATTGTGTAGGTGATGCCCACAGATATATGGCCCCAGCCCCACCATATGTGTGGGGGATACAACAGAAGTGGACTGATGGCAGCAATGGTAGTGTGATATACTCTCAGCCCACTACAGAACATTCCCCCACAGCATGTCATATGTGCAAAGCCTGATATGTAGGTCATGTACTGATAGCACTCAACACACACACTGCCAGTGGAATATCTGACACAGGACCTGTGTGGTGGACAGACAACACATGATAGGCACACCACTAGCCACCTAGAGGATAGGCCCACAATTGAGAGCTATGCAGACAGACTGCATTCCAAGGTAAAGGAGTATGTATACACACACCTTGTAACACCAGTACTGTACAAAGTATAACACAACTCTACTCACACTCTGTCTGTAGTTCCTGAGCCTCCTACAAATATATAGCTGCCCTGAGTGTGACGGTTCTCCTGTAAGAGGCATTGCTACCTGCTGTCTGTAACACTGATGCCCACACACAGGGAGGACTGTACAAACATCCACAGAATGTCCAGGTTATGTCATCAAATATAACCCCTACTGTACATAACATGTGAAGTGGTCTGATATCTTACTGGATTATTAGCAGATATGATGACACTAATTATGCTGCACAGCACATACGCACCACATCATGCACGACATATGTACACAGGTTGACAGAGTTGTGGCTGGCAGCACATACACAGGGCCAATAATGACATGTTGCTGTGATAACCTCATACATTTACTGTTGTAACAGGGTTTGTGGTAACATATGTCCTATGAGGGATAAGATGCCAGTAGCTATCACGGTTTTCACCATCTACAGACTGCAATCCTCACACTACCGTCTACAGTCCACAGATAGATGCTCCATTGGTAAGACATGAAACCAAGGGCACAACACACTGGCCTGTCTGCAGATGACCCTGCAGATGGGGATTCCACATAAACATGGAACTGACATGGCAGGTATGGAGACATGTAGGAAAGACATATCCCCCCACACATTGTTAAATCAACAGTACTCCCATGCAGTATAGTAGCACTTACAGTCTGTAGGCAGGTCAGGCACATCCCCCTCCTGGGTGTTGCCCTGTTTCCACAGTGTATGTTGTTAGAGGTAAATGCCCAATCCATCTCAGATGCTGTTTGCCAACCAATAGATCTAATTCCTGCTCACAGTGAATGGCAAGGGCCAACACCAACATGATGTTCCTAGATATCAGAGTGTGTTTTCATGCAATTGGCTATGGGAATGTTACCACAGCTGTTCCACATGCAATCAGCTAGGGGAGGGCCGCAATTCATGCAGAGGCCATCAGCTGATCATGAGCATCACTTAAAATACACTTTCTGCTGCCTAAGCAAAGCAGGTGTAGGTCTCCACATCCATCAGAGAGGGAGTGGGAGAGGCAGACAGAGGCAAAGACATATCAGGAAGAGGTGGTTGAGTAAAACTGCAGCTTGTTTGTCACACACCTACAAGCACAGGGTATCAAACCCCCTGACAACTATGTAGTGCTATCACCATTCAATGCAGTTATTGGATGTGCCACATGGCTTACCTGTTGTGGAGTCCTCAGAACATATATGTGATGGTGAGTGACATCTGCAACAGGGATATGGTAGTTATACGGTAGGTGACGTACACGTGCCTGTCTGCATGAGCTAGTGACAGTGTCAACACAACCACACTCTCGCAGTGACACGCAAGCATCGACTCACTTGGCAGGGCCAGGAGTACAACTCATCAGTAGCGGGATTGCCACAACACATCACTGTGCAGGTATCACATGCACCATATGGGTCATATGGAGGTTGTATAGGCAAAGGGTATGAGAAGGTGTCTAACATCAGACAGCATGCTTCAGTATGCCCATGGGGGTTGTAGTGAGTGTGGATGTGACCATACGCACCATACAACACACAGACAAACACACAGGGTGCCAGTACTGACATGCATTGGTGCATGTCTGCACGGGTGTGTGGTGGTCGGCTGTGGCAGCAGGCTATACAAGGGTAGGTGATGGGTATACCTTGGCATCAGGCCACATGACAATGGTCTGCATTGTGTCTCAAGGCTGTAGTTTCTACAGTTGCCCACACAGGTGGGTATTGTATCTCCCATCCAGTCACCTGGGTGACTATTGTGTGTGGCCAATGCTATACATCACTTGCCATCTATGTGTTCCTTAGTCTGTGACATGGACGGTGTCTGAGATGTGCACACCTTCCACATGCATGTACAGTGACATGTGGAACTGTACCTGGGGTGTCTGGCCCATGTTGTGAACACAGATTATTAGCATATGTGCCAGTCTTGCCCACCTGTGGCAGGGATCAGTAATGGGCACCAGGTTTACTCTGCACCTACATTGATAGCATGCTAATATCATTCCATGGTGTCAGTGGCATCTGTCAATACAGGGCATGTTGTCAGGCATGGTATGTCTGTTGTTGGTCACATGTGATGGCACCACAGGTGGTGCAGGTGTCCATTGGGGAACATAGGGGAGGTGCACTGTCAGCATGTATGTGCATATTGGACAGATAGAAAGGATGACATGCCCTCTGTAGCCCACTGCTAACAGTCCATAGTTACTATCAGTGGCCAATATGCAGTGCACTACCCACATATTGGCTGTTGCCTAGGCATGTGTGTGTATGAGACATGAGTTGAGAGTGTGCTCTGGGTAATACTGGGGTTGCTAACTGTGATTGGCTGGCTTTGATGTCACATGTATGGGTATGGCTTTGCACTCCAGCCTTTCAGCTATATCACATCTGCTATCCCTGTATAGTGGGCATTGTGATATATAGTAGGGCCACCATATATGAAATATGCAAAACCTGCTCCACATTGGCCACATGCTCACAACCACCTCTACACAGGATACGAGTTACAAACACACAAACTTATGCATACTTGTCATATCTGGGAGTAGAACCCCTACATAACTATTTCTCACAACACCAGCTCTTCAGCTCGAACAAACCTCACTGCACAAATGTTCAGATAAAACAACAGCCAGTTCACCAAAAAACAATTTATTCTCTATAGAATCTCTAGCCCTCGGACAACAAGCCTTCAAGGAGTCTCCTCCTTGAAGGCTTTGTTGCCAACAAAGATATAAAAAATAAGTGTTACAACGAACTGTTATTTATGAGCTTAGCTTTGTTAAGAGAATAAATTGTTTTTTGGTGAACTGGCTGTTGTTTTACCCCTACCTAACTAGTTTGTTTCACTACAGCACTATGCAGTTATAGTACGTGCCATGCACATTACTGAAGTACTCCTTCCTCAAAGGTACATTTCACAATGAATGACATCAGCAGGATTGCCAAAGTAGGCTATTTATAATGTACTGCAGGTGACTAGCCTAAAATGCATTGATCCCTACACAAACAGTGAGATACACACAAAACATCCATAACTGACATGTGTGGATATAGAAGCTCTGACAGAGATCTATATCACACTACAGCATGGAGCTGTTATATGATGCACCACGGGAATTACTAGAGAACTCCTTCCCCAAAGCTGTATTTCACAATGCATGAAATCAGCAGGATTGCCAAAATAGGCTATTTTAAATGTACTGAGTGTGACTAGACAATAATGCATTGCTCCAATATACAGACATTGCAACACACACAAAACATCCAGAACTGCCATGGGTGGGGTTGGAACCCTGCCACAGTTCTACATAACAATCCAGCAGTACGCGCTATGGAGTGTACTGGGCTACAACCTTCCCAGAGGTGTATTTATAGGTGGGTGACATGAGCAGCCCTGCCAAAGTCGAGTATATGAATTGTAAGGAGTGTGAGTACCCTAAAAACCATTGCTGTCTACACAGTCAGAGACAGACAGACATTCACACTAACACACACTCACAGTTGCCAAGTCTGGGGGGTAGAACACCTACCTAGGTGCTTTATTACACTACAGCAGTGCACAGTTACAGGACGTGCTATGGACATTACTGGGCTACAACTTTCCCAGAGGTGTGTTTCAAGATGGGTGACATCAGCTGCCTTGCCAAAGTTGAGTATATGAATTGTAAGGAGTGTGAGTACCCTAAAAAGCATTGCTCTTTACACAGTCAGACATACCCACTAACACACACACACTCAGTTGCCAAGTCTGGGGTTAGAACACCTACCTAACTACTTTATCACACTACACCAGTATGCCATTACAGGATGCGTTACAGAGATTACAGGGCTACAGCCTTCACAGAGGTGTGTTTCTAGGTGGGTGACATCAGCAGCCTTGCCAAAGTTGAGTATATGAATTGTAAGGAGTGTGAGTACCCTAAAAAGCATTGCCCTCTACACAGTCAGAAATGCACACTAACATACACACGCACACTCAGTTGCCAAGTCTGGGGTTAGAAAACCTACCTAGCTACTTTATTACAGTACAGCAGTATGCAGTTTCAGGATGTGCTATGGAGATTGCCAGGCTACAACTCTCCCAGAGGCGTATTTCACATTGGATTACCTTGTCATAGTAGGGTTATGGGGAGGACAGTGTGTGCATGGGCCATAACCCACTCATTTAAAAGCTTGTTTTTTTTCACATATTGTACTTATTTGACTGCCTGCACTTTTAAAAAGTTGTTTTTTGTTTAAATAAATTGTTTAACTGTTGTAGGCTACACACTAAAGTGCGGGTAGCCTTTTCTGATTGCTTGTAGTCATTTAAAGCTGTTTTAAGTGTACTTTTTACTGTTTTTGCCTTATCTTTTCAAAAAAAAATTCTTGTTTCCCACCTTTCTAAGCTAGTATAGTCCAGTTTTCAGGCTAGTGCTGAATTTAGGGCTGTGTTACAAGTTTCTGAGTTGCCCATACCTTACTTGGATAGAGGGGAGTTTCTCTGTTCACCAGTGAGAGAGGGGAACTTTGAACAGCCATCTGTCCCTGGAGGAGTAGTTCCAGCCCAGAAGTTAGTAGTTTAAAAACTGCGTTTACACAGTTTTGTGCGCCGGGCAGCTCCGGTTATCTAGGGTTAAATTATTCCTTGCTCCACTAAGTCTCCTCTTCAGTTTTTCACTTGAAACTAGTCTAACTCGCAACCTAACCACTCAAAAAGCATCCTACAGTCCAGCACTTGCTCAGACATAATAGCAAGCACTAATATACCCCTCAACAACCAAGCAACTAAGCAGCTCACCCTACTATTCAGGCATGACCAAAGGGTAACATCAGGTGTACTCTCCAGTCCAGCTAGTGAATCTCGGCATTCTGAGGCAATGTTACAACTGCCTCATGTACACAGACAGCCCTCTCTTCCTACTACAAAACACTAACATATGTGAGAGATGCAATTATGCAGCCAAACTGGAGGCTAAGGTCTCTCCACCAAAGACTGGAGCAGACAGTCATGAGGAGAAGGTTAACACTTGCACCACACCTCCAGCCACACATAGACCTACTAAACCAGCACTGGCAAAAAATACACATAAATACATAAAATCATACTCGGAGGCTCTAAATAAAAACCTGCAAAAGCATCAGAGAGCTCCAAAGCAGACACCCACAAAACCTGCACCTCCCATCACAAACCAGACAATACATAAAACACAAAATCAATGTGCCGCACAATCACAACCCTTAAGGCAAAATAACATACCTAACACACTAGTAGTAGGTGACTCAATAGTCAGGCACACTGCTGCCACACTCACTAGGCTGGCCAAGGAGAAGGTTACTGTTAGCTGCTTATCGGGAGCCAGAATCCGCCACATAACACAAGCACTCAGGTCACTCCAGAACAAGTACAAATATGACTCTGTCATTGTTCATGTTAGTGTGAATGACCTGAGATGTACCTCCCTGGACTACATGAAAAGAGACATTCAAGAGCTCTTTGATCATGTAGCCCAGGCGGGTATGACCCTGGCCCTGAGTAGCATCCTGCCCTCATCAGGAATGATACCTCAGTATAAAGAAAAAAATGATCAATTTCAACAATTGGCTAAGCTTCTGGTGTCGTTCAAAGGGGATCCAGTGTCTGTCAGCCTGGGATGACATACTCGACAAGAAGCGTTGCTTCGCAAGAGTTGGCTTGCACCTGTCACCCCTTGGCTCTCGAATACTGGCCAAAGATCTTTCTGCCCCCATAGTGCCTTTTTTAGGCAAGGCTCAAAATTCAAACCCACCACCGTAAACAGCACAAGTAAAAAATGAGGGTTATGCTACTCAACGTCAGAAGTTTAAATCTCAAAATGCATGCCCTCGAGGCACTCCTAAGTATAGAGAACACCGACATCTGTGCAGTAACTGAAACCTGGTTCAAGGCTCCAGAGAGCACTCCAGCACTACTGGGCTACAACTCATACCACACATTTCGGCTACAGAACATGGACCGAAACACAAAAGGAGGGGGTGTATCCATATTCATCAAGGATACTCACACCTCCAGGTTAGTGGCGCAGTATGATACCTCTGAGATCATCCATGTGCAACTAACATCGGGCAAATCTGCAATGCAAATTGTGGCTTGCTACAGATCACCCTCCATGACCCAGGACCACCACTCTGCCTTTTTGGAGAAACTGGAAAACATGAAGGTCCTACTGAACACCCTGATATTGGGCAATTTCAATTACCCTACCATTAACTGGGAAAACTACTTGAGTATAAACTCCCAGGCTCAGTGCTTCCTGGAATTTATCAACTCAAATTCCCTGGATCAGCTGGTAAACTCCCCTACCAGAAGCCACAACATATTGGACCTGGTCATCACCAACATGGGCGACAGCTGTTCCATACCGGAGGTCAACCCGTCACTGGTTAGATCAGACCATAAACTAATCACCCTGGATGTCCACACCCCACCACCACCCCCAACCAAGGAAACCACAGTGAAAAACTTTTCTAAAGCAAACTTCACCTTACTTAAGGCAAAGGTTGTAAGTTTCACAGCCCCCAAGCTAAAGGATAACACTTCCTAAGATGCAGAATCCTTTACAATTGCACTCTATGAGCACCTACAAGGATGCATGGATCATGCCATCCCTAGCAAGACCAAGACTCACTCCCCTAAGAAAAGGAAACCAGTCTGGTGGACCCCTGCCATAAACAGGCTATACAACAGAAGGAGGAAACTAGTTCAGAAAAAAAGCAAATCCCAAGAAGGAAAGACATCCCTGATCAGTATCAGTAATAAGGTCCCTCATAAAATCATCCAAGGCTAACTTTGAAAGAAAAATAGCCAAGGATTCAAAAGATAAGCCTTCTTTAGCTATGTCAATAATCTAAGTGGCAACTCGCACATATGCTCTGTGCTAGTGCAAAATAGCACAAAATATACTGAACCTACTGATATTGCCAACATCCTGGCAGGTAGATTCAGTGCAAACTTCACCTCCCTCTCACCTTCAAAAGGGCCCACAACAATACCGGAAAAGTGTAGCATCCCGGAAAACACAGAAGCACAGGTGAAAACAGCCCTTTCAAAAGCCAAGAACACAGCATCAATGGGGCCAGATGGTGTCCCTGTCTGTGTCTTGCAGGACCTGCAGAACGAACTAACCCCCCACCTCAACATGCTGTTCAACCTCAGCCTCTCCACAGGCTATGTTCCCATAGAATGGCACACAGCAATGGTTATTCCACTCTACAAGGGACAGGCCACAACTGACCTTGGTAACTATCACCCCATAAGCCTGACTAGCCTGATCTGCAAGGCTACGGAAAGCATCATCATATAACTCATTAACAAAGACATTGGGAACCTCCAAACACTTGACCCGACCCAGTTCGGCTTTGTTTAGGGCATATCATGCCTACTAAACCTGGTTGACTTCTTCAAGACAGTCACCAAGGCCATAGACAAGGGAAATGTGGTTCACACAGCCTACCTTGATCTCACCAATGCGTTCGACACCATTCCTCACTCGGGTATTATAGAAAAACTCACCAGCCTAAATATAAACCCCTACATCACAAGATGGGTTGCCAACTGGCTTACAGACAGAACTCACATGGTAAGAATAGCAGGATCCAGGTCCGACTCTAAACCAGTTAAAAGTGGTGTCCCACAAGGCTCTGTTCTGGGACCCCTGCTGTTCGGCATATATTTCTCAGAAGTAGAGGCAAACACAGAAGGACTATGGTTAACCAGATTCGCCGATGACTGCAAACTGGGAGACATAATTGACTCTCTGGCTGACATGGACATTCTTCAAAAAGGCCTTACTGAGATAGACACCTGGTGTCAAAGTCATGGCCTCAAGCTAAATGCCAAAAATGCATAGTCATCCTGTTTGGGAAAAACAAAACACCCAAGAATTACCACATAGGCGGCAGCCCCCTTAATACAGAAGAGGTAATAAGAGATCTGGGGACCCAGGTAGATAGTAATCTCTCCTTTGACAATCATATTGCCAAAGTAGTTAGGAAATCCTTCTATGTGGCCCATCTAATTACTAAGGGGATCGCATCTAGAAATAAAGAGGTTATAGTGCCCCTCTACTCATCACTTATCAGACAATGCCCCATTTGGGACGTACCTCAGAAGACACTTCCAACAGCTGGAAAGACCATAAAAGCACCTTGCCAAGAGGATTACTGGCCTCAAGCATATGTCCTATGCAGCCCAACTGAAAATACTCCGGCTGTACTCAGTGGCATATCGCTTACTCAGAGGTGATCTCTGCCTGACTTACAAAGCCATGTCCAACTCAGAATTGATGGACATGCTTCACCTAAAGAAATCCAAGTCACTGTGAGCCACGCGTTCTAGTGAACTAAACCTCGCCACAACAATAGAACATGCTGGAGGGATAGATTCCTGTCTCAGAGACTCCCCATGCTTTGAAACAAAATTCCTAACTACATTAGGCAGAGCCCCTCACTAATACTCTTCAAGAGAAGCCTTGACGAGTGGATGGGTAACAGAAAATACACCCCTGGGATCACTTAATTGGCTCTGCTTGACAGAGGCTCAGTTAATTAATCAATGGGGCAGAGAAAGCCGACACACTCTGGCTAGGCTTAAAAATGCCCTCGGGCAGATAGCCTAGTACCTACCTATGAACCTATGAACTTATGTATGGGTTGACATGCCACATGCGGGCACACACGGGGTCATATGTCACAGATACGTGTATACAGCTGCTACATGACTACTTACTTGTACAGTCATGTTGCACAGCTGGCACATGCACCACATAGTCTGTAATGCTGACAGATATTGCTGGCTAGTATATGCAATAAGTGGCATGTGCACCTCATGTGTTTGGTGGCCTTTGGCTGTGTGTTGTGTGGGACAGGCCTGGATGGCACCTTGTCACAGTCACCATCTTCCACAGATCTATTTATGTTTACTTTTGGCTTATTATAGTGTGTCACCCTGACATATATGTCTGTATTCCTATCCACTGTGTGTGCAAGGCATAAGTGGTGCATACTGACGAGTGTCTCACTAACATCTGCAACTGCCAGATATGTCTGGTCCACTGATGTTTGCAGTCATGGCTTTCATGATTTAAGGTGTGAACATGCCCCGTATGGCCATCTGTAGTGGATGTGTGGATCGTGCCCAGGTAGTTTGTGCTGCAGTGCTGACCTTTGTGTTGTACACCAACAGGTAGCATGCTGTGTTCTGCAGGGTATCCATTGATCAGTTGGCTTTGACTGTTACTACATTTCTGCATGGTGGGGGTACACCTGACTGTTTCTACATTTATCCACAGAAGTGTGGGGGGCACACCTGACTTTTATTACATTACTATGTAGAATGGGGGGGGCACACCTGACTGTTTCTACATTTCTACACAGGGTTGGGGGGCACATCTGACTGTTATTACATTGCTATGTAGGATAGAGGACAAAACTGACACTTGTACACATTTTGTTATAACTGTACTGGTATGTCATGTATTCCATTTCATTCTGTGTTGCTAACTATCATGCTGACTAGAGGCACACCAGTGAACTACAGATCATGGCTTTGGTTGCCCTACATATTACCCTATTACCCTTCAGAGCTAACATCCCACTGCCTGCTCTGCTGTGGTCTGTCTGTGTAGGCCTGGGGGTGAGGTTAAACATAGCCATCATTCTGGGGCCATGGCACAGGCCCAGTTTGGGTTTGTCTACACCTGTCTTGCTGGCTGCGACTGTTGCTGGGTATGTGAACCATTCTGACTGACATGTGTGGGTCATATGGATGCACAGGTCGCTCGGCACATTTTCTGCAGCGGGTTTTGTCACCCTGTGTAGTACTGGCTCCTATGGTGACTCCAGTATGTGTTACACATGTCAGGGTGTCACTATGGGTATCTACTGTTGGCTGCATTAACATTCAGCCACCCAATTCCCTTGCATGCTCATATCCATACCATAGTTACAGGTAACAACACATTCTACTCCATTTGGCAATTGATTGACATACCTTGTTGGTGTGCAAGACTTACGGATGGCGCTGGAGGACTGCCTATGGCAGATGCACATAGTACACTCCCTATACATGGTTGAGCATGGGTGGTGTCATGTTTGGCACCCCGTTTACTGTATGTGTGAGTCAGAGAGAGGTGTCATTCCCTGGGACCCTACTGTGCCAGTGCATGTGCTATCTGTTGTCTCTTTTCCAAGGCCAGTGCATACTGGGCATGCCTCCTTCTGCCTACTGGGGCTGGCTCAGGTTCTTCCTTCTCCAGGTCACTCTGTGCCTGTGCAGGCCTTGGCATTGTTGGGGGGCTGTGTGGCCCTGCTCCATGCTGTTGCTGCTGCAGCTATTTCTGCAGGATCATATTGTGTAGCATAGCACATACCAAAACAATCTGGGTACATGTAGCTGGTGAATATTGCAAGGTTCAACTGGATGTGTCCAGACACCGGAACTGTGAGCTGAACATCCCAAACACACACTCTATTATATGTCTTGCCTGTGCGTGTGCCTCATTATGGCATTCTTGTTCAGGTGCATGTGCATTTCTGATTGGTGTCATCAGCCACGGCTCCAGTGTGTACCCAGCATCCCCCACTAGTTGACCATAGGGGATGTCCCCAATGGCAAATCTCTGGTACGGCTGCATCAGATGCCATATGTGAGAATCATCATAGCTTCCAGGGAAGCCAGCACACACATTCATTATAATGCCCTGGGCATCATATACGTCCTGGCAGTTGATGGAGTGGATGCCCCTGCGGTTGATGTAGGCCCTACCTTGCTCACCGGCTGGTGCTTTGTTGCATATGTGCATGCAGCCTATAGCACCCACTACCCCAGGTTATTCTGCTATTTGATGGAAGAGATGCATATTGCTGGTCAACACCTCATGGGTATTGAGGAAATATGCATGCACACTGGCATGTGCTGACATGGCATCCAGGAACTGGTGGAATATTCTGGATGCTGATGCCTGTGAGATCCCCATGATATCTCCAGTTGTGCTTTGGGAGGTACCTCTGGCTAGTATACCTAGGCCTACACATACCTTTGTATCACCTGGGATGGGTTCCCCTCAGTCAGTTTGGTGTGTCAGGTGTGGCCGCACAGCTCAACTATTTGCTGTAGGAGGTCTCTGTCCACCCTATAGCACTTTACTATCTTCAGCTCATGTAGCCCCTGGTAGGTTACCCTGGGTCTGTACACTCTTGTCCATCTCCTCACTGTGGGTTGTTCGGCAGCATGCACATCTTCACTACCCTCAGCCTCTTGCACAGGTTGTTCTATGTTGTCTGCTGCAGCCCTTCTCATTTTGTAGGTTTGTTTGTTAAAATTTCCCCATTTGTATACACCAGTGGTGTAGAGTGTGGGAAAAAAAAGGTGGGGAAGGTGTTTGCTTAGTTTATAGTGGTGTTCTGGGCTGGGCTGCTGCCTGTGTAACTGGCTGCTTCTGATACATTTCACCTGCCAGCTAAGCTAGTTCTTCTTGATTACTTTCCTACTGTTGTTTTCCCTTCCCATTGCCCTTCTGTTTGAGCACGGGGGCACGCCGCACAGAGTACTCAAATGTGCACACTGCTGCTATTTCCTGGTTTAACTTCTGTTTTCCTCTTGTAACACCCAGTGTGCAGCAAGCACAACCACTTACACTTTGTAAAGAGTGCTAGGCACAATTAGACATCCCCCTTATCTTAGCTGTGCTAAGCTAGTAGCATACCCGATCCACAGGGCTTCTATCCGCTTACAGTATGCCTGACACACCCATCCATGATGTCAACTACCTCCTAGTCTTACACTCAGCTATTCATACTCTTACACTGTTGGGACCTGCCTCGCATGCTGGGGAAAACTGGGATTCACTATCCTTCCCCTCATTTGCATAGAATTGCCTGCTAATGCATAGTTACATGTGTCACACTATGCCTCCCCCCTTAGCAACCACTATTCACTGGCCAGGTTGTCATTTACCTGTGATTGACTGGCATGGCAGAATACTGATTTTAGTTAGAATGCTTGTTTTAGGTTTATTTTCATATTTTCCCACCAATCTCATTTGCGTGCTGCTGCCCAATGCTTATACAGCCGAGATCGGCTATAATAAAATAAAAGTTGGATTTTTTACTTTTTGTATTGTTTGCAATGCCAATGTCCTTATATTTTGCCATTGGCATGCTTCTTCAATGAAATGCAGCCTTTATTTGGAGCTGTCATGTCTCCGTTTTGGATTTTGCAGAACTGTACTCGGTTACTAACCGAGTACATTTCTGCAGATTACGCTAGTCCTGCATGGCCTGATTCCAGCTTCCTGGATAGCAGATTTACCTCATTTGCATGTTTTTTTTACTTGAAAATGGGGTAATTTGCATACAGGGGCTGGGAACATGCAGGACTAGTGCAAAAGTGTCAAACAGGCACGTGCGTCGATCGCTCTGCCACCATATTGCCAACATTACCTCTTACACTAATCATGCACACCATGCAGGGCTTGCTGAATCCAGGGAATTATGTGTAAACATTGATGTACATAACATATAACACCTTTCATCCAAACTTTGCTTCTTGTAATCAAGATAATATCATCTGCATAAGTAGGCATAACTAGAATTTTAATCCATTCATTAGTAATATAAGTAGCACTTTTCATATGCAAATGTACATCTCTAATAGATTCATAACTAATGTAAATAATATGCTACTCATAGCACATTATGATGTAAGTCATTTTTTATGTCTATTTCTTTGCTCAACCATCCACTCACTAAAGTCCTTACTTTATTTTTATCATGTGCAGAACAGCATATATTTTTAATTCTCGCTAACATTATACTCTTCTATAAATGTCCATAAAATTCATGTTGTATTGCAGCAAATGTTTTATTTAAATCTACTATCATGATCTTGGTTTCATTAGTCCTCCTTATAGCATCATCCATTATTCCCCTTGCTATTAATAACAATTTCGGGCATCTTTTTCCCTTTAAAGTATATATAATATCGTACCTAATATATTTCATGTTACTTTCCATTCTCTGTTGAATTACTTTCATAAAAATCTTATAATTTGCTTTGTTCAGTACACTAGGTTTCCATTTTTCAATTTATTTTTATCTTCCTTCTTCCCTCTTCAACACAAATTTAAATGTACCACTGCATAAATCTTAATTAAAAAAAAAGCAAAAAAACTTCATTTACCACTCATATATGACTTTTGAGAAGTATTTTTCTGCCAGTCTGTGAATATCTTATAAAACAGGTATCCTATTACATCTGGTCCAGAAACCAACTGTAAACTAACTTTTCCAAGAATTGTTATCTAATTCATATATGGACATCTCATTTACCAGGTTTTTATTTTCTTGTTCTGTTATTTTTTTTAACATGTCATTCATTTTTGTACTTTCTTTCTATCTTGAAACACTTTCTTTACCTAATTTATTACAATATTCATAATCTGTTTCTGAGACCTTTGTACATTTCCTCTATCATATTTAATTTCTCTCATTATACTAGCATTCTCTTTAACTATTCTATTCAAATAAGCTGACACCACTTCTCTTTTACCTTGTAAGTAATATCTTTGCTTAAATATTGATTTTTAATTTTATCTTAATTCTTTTCATAAATTCTCATGTCTATCGCATAATATCCTCTGTCATTTCCAAATCTCTTAAACACATATTATTTTATATATTTTTTTCTTCTTCTCTTAGATCTGACCTTCGTTCTAAAAAACAACTTCTTATATTTTTCTTCAAAAGCTATCCAGCACTTGGATGAAATTTTATGACACACTCTAGTAAAAATCTAATCTTTACATAACTGCATACTTATTTGCTTCTGTTTTCATTCCACAATTTCTAATTTATTATTTTTATTCCTTTTCTCAGTCTGATATACTCCTTATTTTCCTGTATCTCTATCCATATGACTGAATGATCTGAAAAGCCTGTTACAACTGTTTCTCCCTCAACTATATTTAAACCTTGTGATACAATAAATAATTTTTTTCAGTCTTGTATATATATATATATATATATATATATATATATATATATATATAGATAGATAGATATATATATAAAATCTATGGATCCACTTTTAATCATTGAATGTTCAGAAAATCGACGTTCTAATCATAAGACCAGAACATCGATTTTCAGAACATCGAAGGTTTAAAGTAGAAGTGCCAGGTAAGTAAAATTGTAGAATTTTGGGTGTGTATGCAGGGCAGCAAGGTTCTCTGCATGTTGTGTGTGTGTGTGTGTGTGTGTGTGTGTGTGTGCCATCTGAGTGTTGGCATTGCAGGTAGGGTACGGGAAATCTCCCGTTTAGCGCTACCGCATATAGTGGTAACTGGGAGATTTCCCTTACCCCACTGTAGTGCGATCTCGGAGTTGGAATATTAAAGTGGTGTGTGGGGGGTGGGCAAGCGGGTGAAGCACCCCTGCATAAAATAGTTTTTGTAAGGGTTTTTGTTTTTGTGTGGTTCATTTTGAACTTTCGATGTTCTGAACATCGATGTTCTGGTCTTGATGATTAGAACGTCGATGTTCTGAGCATTCGATGATTCAAAGTGGATCCATATATATATATACCTCAACTATATGCCCACAAATTATTATTTCACATCTTTAAATTGCTACACTTTATAACTTCATATATGTTTAAAATAATTTCCTCTCTTCTTCTTTTCTCCTCTCAAATAGGTTCATAGGTTCATTGGAGGATACTATGCTAGAGGTCCTAGATCCTTTACAAGCCTAGCCATGTTAATCCCAAGTAGCCCCATCTCTTCATTTTGGGCAGTTCACAGAATGAATTTATGAACAAAGTGGGTCTGTGATCAACACCAGCTACCCTCTGTCCATGAGGGACATCGGTACCACCCCTGTGGCAAATTATTGGTCTCCCATCCAATTATCTGGGTTGCATTTAAATAGGGTCAGTAAGGAGCTCTGTTTTATGGGAATAGGAAATCTATTCCAAAGAAGGGGCATGTTCTGTTAAAGTCTCAAGCTAGGTTGAGATCCCTAGAGTGACTCATGTGCCATTTGACTTATGAATGTGCAGCATTTCAATTAGGGCAGGGTTTGAGATTGCCCTATAGGCCAGGCACAAGTCACCCCTCAGCTGCTATAAGATACAGAGTAAAGTGTCAGGGCTTTCAGCCTCTCCATGTAGGTCATGGTTTGGTGTCTCTGTATTTTTTAGTGAGAAACCTCTGAGGTGTCCCCAGCTGCTTAAGGTGTCTGGTGAGGTATATGCAAAAGGGTGCATTATACTCTCTTAGTGATCTGATGAGGTCAAATACAGTGGAGTTTAACATCCCTTGACTTGGATACGATGCTCTTGCTTATGAGGTGTGCAATGTAGAAGGCTTTCCTTACCACTGCAGAAACTTGGTGGTCTAAGTTCAGATTCCTATCAACCTGTATTCCCAAGTCCCACATCACTGGGTTGGAACTAAGGGGTGTGCTGTCAATACTGCATTTTGTAGGGAATTTTAGACCATGGCTTTCTCTCCAACCATTTGTTTATGCTAGCCCGTCTTGTAATATGTTGACATAATTGGGAGACTCTATGGTTGCTCCTAATTTGCAGTTATCAGCAAAGGCCATCTACCTTGGCCTGGATAACTTAAAAATAAATGCCAAACAGTAAGGGGCCCATCACAGACTCCTGTGGTACTCCACTGGTGATGAGTCTACTTGTAAAGGTGGAGTCAACAATTCTGACAGAGTGTGTTCTGCCTGTGAGCAAATTTGTTACCCATCTAGTAACATGAAGGTTGATCCCTATCTGGGAGAGTTTCCCAATAATGCAGGAATGAGGAACTGTGTCAAAAGCCTTGGCAAACTCGAAATAGGTAGTGTGCACTGTCTTACCTTAGTCCATGGTGTGGTGACATTCTCAAAGAAGTCCACTAGGTTTAATAAGCACAATCTACTCTTAACAAAGCCAAACTGGGTTGAGTATAGCGTTTGGAGGTCACCTATGTCCTTGTTGATAAGATCCATGATAATTTTTTCCATGGTCTTGTAGATGAGGCTGGTTAGATTTATAGATCTGTAGTTCCCATGGTCAGGTGATGGCCCCCTTTGTGCAGGAGGATTACTGTTGTGGTTTGCCATTCTGCAGAAACATAGCCAGTTCTCAAGATATAATTAAGGGGAATGCCAAGTGGGTTCGCTAGGTCTTGTTTTAGATTGTTTAGTAAACAACCTGGGATATTTATTTGTCTCATTGAGGCCATGTTTTTGCCTTGATGAATGCAGAGATGACCTGTTCTCTAGACATAATAGGCAGACAGCTGGTGTCAGGTATGCTTTGGGATATGGTATGTGGGGATGGGGTGAAGTTTATGCTGAATCTGTCAGCTAGCAGGTTGGTGATATTTGCAGGTGTAGTATTAGTGATACCATCTACGACCAGTTCAGCTGGGCATTTCCATTTAGACTTTGGATGTAGTTAAAGAATGCCTTATGATTATCTTTGGCTAAGGATGTGATTTTAGGTTTGCAATTTGCTTTAGAAGACTTTACAATATTTCTAATGTTCTTATTTAGGCTTAATATGGAATTCAGAGTGATATCCCTCTTGATTTTGGACAAAAGTTTCTTCTCTTGTTATATAATCTGCTTATACTTGATGTCCACGATGGTGGCTTGTTTTTATGGGAAGTCCTGGTTTTGATCTGGTCAGGTACAGCAGAGTTTACAGAGTGACTTAAGTGTTTGTACATGGCATTTGTGTATACTTCAGCATAATAATCATTGATGTCTGCAATTGCAGCTGGTATGAAGGTTGTAGTTAGCTTTGGCAAAGTTTTTTATAATTTTTGTTCCTGTGAGGGTGTCATTTCCAGTAGTTACTTCAAACAAGAATGATTTGTCGTCTGACATAGCCACAGATGGCATCACACATGGGAAGTACAATGACCCCTTCCATGTTGGCGAGTACTATGTTCAGAACATTAGACCCCCTAGTGGGGGTGCAGACTATCTGTTTCAGAGCATTTATATTAACAAAGTCCTGGAACCTCAGGGTGAGTATGTTTTTGTTTGTATATGTCCACTAGTCTATGGAAGGATAGTTGAAATCTCCCATGACTAAAGTGTTGGGCTGTATGTCAAAAGATTCTATTTAACTGAGGTAGGTGGCATGCTTTTCCTGGTTCATGGTGAGGGATCTATAGCTAGCAATGATGTGGTATAGTACTTTCGCAATTGTTAATTGTACATGGAGTAGTTCAAGAGCGAGTCATGCTGTTGACCAGTCTCGAACTGTATTTGGTTTTAATGAAGATGGATACACCTCCACCTTTGGTTCCTTTACACTCATTTTGAGGTCTGAATGTGTGGAAAGCATTGTAGCCTTACATGTTCAGGGTGCTGTCAGTGGCCTTAAACCATGTCTTGGTAACTGCACAGATGTCAGCATCCTCTAAAGTGAGTAGCACTTCTATGGAGTGCAGTTTCATATTTAAACTCCTCGCATTAAGTGGCATGACCCTGAGCTTGTCTTGATCAGATTTTCTTATGTTGGAAAATGTGTTGTTTTGACATTACCTAAAAGGGAACTATGGGGAGGCAAGGGCCTTTGTCAGTATCTGAAAGCCTGGGGGGACAGGTGCAGACCATCTCTAGCAAAGCAACAATGTCTAACTACCATATTCTTCCTGGCTGACAGATACCGGATCCCCTGGACTGACACCAGAAGCTGAGACAATTGTTGATGTCAATCATTTTTTTTTATATTATGGCATCATCCGGGGAGAGGGTAGGATACTGCTTAGGACTAGGGGCATACCTGTCTGGGATACATAATCAGAGAGTTCCATCATGCCTTTCTTCATATAGTCCAGAGAGGTACATCTCAAGTCATTCACTCCAACATGGACTATGACAGAGTCATAATGGTGCTTGTTGTTGAGTGACTTGAGTACATGCAAGATTTGTTTAATCCTGGCACCTGATAGGCAGCTGACTGTGACCTTCTCCTTGTCTAGTCTGGTGAGGGGGACATCTGTGTGTCTCACTATGGAGTCGGCTATAACCAAGACTTTTGATCTGTTTTGCCTTAGGGGCTTATTTGTTGAGACAGGAGTGTGGTTGATATATGTAGTCATTTCATTTTGCTTAGTGGTGAGTGCGGGTGGTGTGTATTTGGGAGGTCTCTGTTCTTTTGGTAGGCTTTTAGTGAGTATCTCTGCATATGTGTTGTGACCTTATTTTGTGTGAGAGGTGAAGCGTGTGAGCTGAGAATCTGTTTGGTCTAGTTTGTTTTCAGATGAGAGAATTGACTCCAATTCCACAGTGTGTTTGCATCTATTACATAAGGTGTTAGTTTGCTTTAAGAGTAAATGGCTGTCAGTATATGAGTCAAATGCTACATTGCCTCAAGATACCCATATCAATCAAGTTGGCAAGAGAAATGATGGCCATTGTGGCAGGATTTTTCTGAATGTGATATTTCGGAAGGAAGTGGCTAGCTGGGCTTAGCCACAAACAGCAAAAATGAAGCACTAATTCAATTGAATACAGTTAGCAAAGTGCAGTGCTGGCTTAAAATATACTTATTTTTCATTTTTTTTCAGTGTATGCCTTGGATTTCAGTGTAGATACACTCCAGACCTCTGGCTAACCATTTCCTGTAAGTCCTTCCTCTGAAAAAAGTTGTCGAGTTCTTTAACTTCGCATTTCTCAACACCATGTGCAAACTAGCCTCACTCTGGCAAAAAAAAAGAGTAAGAATCAATCATGCCATCTGGCTCACTAACTCCACTAAGCAGCGTGTGGCTGCAAGTGACAAAGCATGGAAACTATGGCAAAAAGACAAAAGTCCCTCTGATCTCTTATAGTTCAGACAACTCCACAATCAGGTAAAGCGTCTAGTCATTAATGACAAAAAAAGAACACTGTCTAGGTCTTCAAAAGAAATTTAAACAAAACCCTAAGAAATTCTGGTACTCCTTTCATTCCTGCTAAAGCCAGTCTCAAAGAACAACCCCTGACCATATCCAAACAAAACCTCATTAACATTATATCTAATCTTACTGTCACCTTTTCACAAACCAGCTGCAACTCTAACCCCATTCCACCACCTCACTCCACAAAAAAATACTACTACTCTCTCTACCAAACTTTTTGCTCACCCCCATGCCTACTGCTACTATAACAAAACTACTTCTCAAGCTCAATCCTGGCTCTAACACTTCTGACAACCTACCCTCAGCATACCTACAAATATCAGCTAAAGCCATCACTTACCCAACCAGTATGCTTCTTATCAGATCCATCCAAGAGTCCTGTGCACCTGCTATCTGGAAAAAACATATATTCTCCCCTTCACAAAGGTAGCAACAGTACAGATATTTCCAACTTTTATCCAATAGGTATTCTCTTCCCCATCTCAAAAATCCTAGAAAAAATGTATTCATACTCAACTTCTACACTACCTACTTCAAAATCACCTCCTTTTGCCTATTCAACATGGGTTCAGGACAGGCTGTAGTACTCAGCAGCTCTTATATCCTTCATGGATACTGTTAACCGAGCTCAAGATGCTGGCAAAATTGTATCATCACTCTACCTTGACCTCTCTAAAGTCTTTGACACTGTCTCAAACCCTTTACTTCACACAAAACTTTCTAAACTCTCTATCTCCCCACCCCTAAAATGGTTCACTAATTGCCTCACAAAGAGACAACAATCTACCAAATGGCAGCACTCTTACTCTCCATTCCCCTACACATCCACAGGTGTTCCCCAAGGCTCCAAATTAGGGCCCCTTCTTTTCAGCATTTTCTTCAATAACTTTCACTCCACTCTTAGTCACAGACCTGTATCTGAATATGCAGATCACTCAACTATCATCTGCACTGCAAACTCTGCATCTGAACTTCAAAAAATTACCCAAAATGCCCTTACATCTACAGAAACTTTAAAGAACAACAACCATGTTGCTCTAAACCCCAGTAAAACAAAACTCCTGTTATTGACCTTTAAGCAAACAACCCTCTTAAACAAAACTGATTTCTCTGTACTTTCCCAAAACAAAACTATTATTGAGGTTGTGTCCCATAGAAAACTACTAGGCATCATCTTAGATGAAAACCTTACTTTTGACCTGCATGTGCACAATAGTATCAAAAAACACATCCGAAATTGGGTATCCTGTATAGACATAACCAGTTTCTTAGCCACTCTACAAAACAAACACTTGCCTTAACCTTTCTCCTAACTTCACTCCTATATGGAACTCTCCTCCTTACCAACATACAATCCTCCCAGAAATCCAAGCTCAAGATCTGCTGCAATAAAATTGCCATGTTTGCAACTAATGCTAAATATTCCTCTCATCACTGCTCCTCCTTATACTTACTGAATTGGCTTGAACTCCCACACTACCTATGTTTGTCTTTTCAGCTTTTCCCGGTTAGGGGTTGCCGCAGTGGAACTCCGGTCCAATAAAGATTGGCAGTTTGTTTTTATGGTGCCGAGTTGCCAGCCCAACACCCAACCTTCAGCAAAGGCACGCCCATTCACACATGTCTTTCAGAGGCCACTCGACTGCAGGGAGAACATGCAGACTCCACACAGAAGGCACTCCAGCCAAGAATTGAACAGGAGAAACTCTTGCTGTGAGGCAACAATGCTACCGCTGTACCACAAACTCCCACACTGCCTAACATACCTAAAATTAATTACATCACACAAAATCATCTCCAAACCACCAGATTGCACAGGCCTTGCCTCTATACTTACTCACTATCACCCAAATAGACCTCTCAGATCTGAGAAGCAACTTCACCTGCAAGTAGAAAAAACAAACCTTCCCACTACTCAAATGGTCTACTCCTTCTCAATTGCCAAACAGTGGAACACACTCCCATTAAGAATAAGGACTATCAACAAAACTTCTTCATTCAAAATGTCTCTACATCAACACCTCTCCACTATACGGCACTGTACATGCTCCAACGTGGGACCTCCCATAACCTGACCCCCCCAGACCCTCTACTACTATCCCATTATTAACATGACTATCCTTATGGCTCCATGTGTATGATATGCACTCCTTATTTGTCCTCCTAACTTATATGATTGAAAGCTGCTCTCAAGCCTTAACCTTACAATAAGTCTAGCAATACATTTATTTAAAATTATTAAATACTCTTACCACATTACTAAAGTTAAACTGTCAATATGTTTCAAATTATACCTAACTGTGGCATCATACAGGTCATTCAAGCACAATCTCTTATTTTATATTGTAACCGATGTATTTGCTAATAATGACCTGTACTATACTGCAACTTAGGTAGTTGCTAATAACTAGCTTCTACTCTTATTCAACTGTGACTGCTTAACTTTTACTATATTGTTAATTAGAATTCTCTACTGCATGTAGTAGTTAGCAAAGTAGTGACTGTCTTATCAAAGTGCTACTCAATTGTTACTAATGTATGTTAGTTTAATGTGGAGCTTTTCCCCATGGGCCTCCACTGAAAAGAGGCTCACTATGGCCCAGTGGACAATCTTGGTAAGCAAATGCAAATAAATAAATAAATAAATAAATAAAGCAGCTCAGGTATACCGAGCACAAACCCGTGCAAATGCGTGGCTTATTTATGGGCAAATTTAAACAACTTTAACACAAGTACCAATGAGAAATCCGCAAACTAATCCTTTCTCCAGCAATCCCTAACTCAGATGGGTCCTGAGCTACAGACTTCTGCTACAAAGGTGCAAGAGGCCCTCTTCATGTAAGATGGATAGTTTAAGAACACAGTGATTCCAAACAATCTAGATTCGAAAGGTCTGAATCTAGCCTATGCTATGTAAGTCAAGGAAATGCAATTTCTAGATGGGAAGGAGTAAGGAAGAATCACCTAAAGGCTGAAGTGACCGTATTTAGTAGTACACTATTAGATGACCTGCAGTGGTACCTCCCACTGCATAAACTGGCAACTGTTCAAGCAGCAGTGAACAGTGGGAGATTATGGATAGCATTTCCTATAGAGGATTTTAAACCGGAGAGGTTTGCTTATATAAATAAATGAAAAAGTATATAATGTGTTTAAAAGTTGGTCTCACACAGCAGAACAAATGAAAAATACCAGAAATACCAACCAACAAGGCTGAAAATCAGTAAATTTTATTCAGTAAGTGCTTTCACATACTTTAGCACTTCCTCAGACATAAAAAAACAGTTAAAAGAAACAATGTATATGTATCAAAAATAATAAATGAATAAATCAATTTGCATGACTGTTAGGCAGGCTTTAAAGACACAGTGCCATTAAGAAGAAAGACACAAGTGCAGCATTATAATAAAACCAAACCTTCAAATAAAATAATGCTGGAGCCAGACTCCAAACAAGATATAAGGTATAAAAAAGCATGTTGATTTAGCACTTTCATCCTGTCACAAGAAGGATTTCATCAGAATGTCCCATAATACTCCACACTGCAGTTTATATGATTTGGAATGTAACCAACTGAATAATTGCTTTTAAGATTTAAAGATATAAAATGCAATTTTAATACAATGACTATATATATTAACATTCAACCAACACTTAAATCAATACAAGACTTACATAAACTTAAAATATGAACTTTAAAAATCATCCTTAGGTGAATCTTTACTGTAATTTAGCTGCTCTCAGCATCAAAACAGGCTGAATAGATGTGTAATCATTAATTCCTGGGTAATACATGGCAAGTAGCTTAAGTTGCCATCTAAGTTCTTTATTATCTCATGCTATTTAAACATCCCCACCTAGGGGGTTCAAAGTGACTTGATCTAAAATTGCAAATTTAAACTTTGTAAATCACAGGCAAGTAGTTCAGTGCTTAAATAAATCATTATTTTCATTGTGCTTAGAAATATCATAACAATGTTCGGATATTCTTTTACAAAGGCTTCATTCAGTTTTCCCTGCATAAAATGGAAGGCGTCCCGAATATTTCGCAAAAATATACTTTAGAGTGAACACTGTTTTCTAAAACCAAACTTTTCCCCTTCAAGAATAAATGAGCACTGATTGCATGTGTGATGATGTGAGATATTGCCGGCAATGCCTGGAGAAGTAGGGCAGTGGATATGTAATAATTCCCCTTTATAATTTCAAAATACTGAAATCGTGAATTTTATTTAGTATCCCAAGACTATAATGGCGAAATATTTAGCGAAAGTGCATAATCGTGAATTTGAATATCTTGAATTTGTGGTTATGGCTTTACGCTTGTTTATTTGTGGTGTTTTATGTGGATGGTGTACAGTGTTGTGTGTTGATGTGGGTACAATTTAAGGTAAGTGAGTGTTTTGTAAGGGTTTTGGTTGGGAGTTTTAATGTATGTGAGTGTGTTTGTAAGTTGTACATGTGGGTTAGGATAAGTAGGTGAGTGTGTGAGTGTGTAATTGTTGGATGTGTTGCAGTTTGTATATGTGTGATGTGTGTGTGTGTGTGTGTGTGTGTGTGTGTGTGTGTGTGTGTGTGTGTGTGTGTGTGTGTGTGTGTGTGTGTGTGTGTGTGTGTGTGTGTGTGTGTGTGTGTGTGTGTGTGTGTGTGAGGGACTGTAGAATGTCTGGGTGTGAGTTTGCTGTCTTTTCCTGTTTGTGCGATCTTGGAGTTAGTATATGTAAGTAGGGTGGTGTGTTGGTTTGTGTTGATGTGTTTGTGAATGTTTTGTTGTAGTGTGGGTAGGATAGTGTATGTGTTGTGTGGTGTATGGTGTGTTTATGTTCGATATTTTGTACTTCGCGGTTTTGGGTTTCAGTATTTTCAACATTCACCTTTATGGTCTCAAGATATTGAAATTTGAGATTTCAATATTTCGAGATTATAAAGGGGAACCATATATAACTTATGCCCACATAGCTAGCTGGATTTTTGCAAAGGGTTATATGTCATTTGTATATCAAACTGATTTGTACAGATGCTTATGTTGAAAAATGTATTTGTAAAGCTGCTTGTGTTAAAAATGTACCAGCAGTGTGTCCTGCTGGACAAAAAAGAAATACATCTGTATGTCAGACTGTATTGCAACTGTTGAAATTAATATATTATAACAGATGATACTGGAAGGGAAGAGGTTAATCTCAGTCTAGCTAACTTTGAAAAATAGTCTGAAATTAAATTACCTGGTTTATGCCATAAAGATTGTATCTTACATGTCTGATTGCATCCAGAGAAGAAATATCTGTGAAAACCAGGACTAGGAATCCCAACCTATTGTCCTTAGGGGTGAACTAATTGCTACCTTGGAAGGATGAAAGTTTTGAAATGGTTTTATAGCTTCCAGATGCTATATCACATCTCAACAAAGCTTTACCTGTGTGAATGGTAACACATATGTGCTAAATTCTGGTTCAGTTTCTAGCCAAGGGGGTAGTGTGGGAACCAGAGTCAGATGACCAGATGCATGTGATGTCATTCTGTAATCCAGCACTGAAATGATGTTTTAATACTAAATGAGACAGAAGTCTTAGACCAGTCTGTTTTTGAAACCTGACAAAGAAGGAAGACCACTCACCCACTTCATATTGCATTGCTTTATTAAATAACCAGGGAATAATAATTCTTTAGACCAGTCAGGAAAATATAGTGAGATTAAATAAGTATTGTTTTTCTGTAGCCGTGTGAACCTTTCCATTCTGTTATTTTAAATATTTTCTGTGGTTGAAACTCTGGTGCTTGTTGTAAATAGATATTTAGTATTTTCCTGTTCATTTATTATTTATTATTAAATATATCTAAACTTTTCATTGTGGCTGGTCTTTTAGAGAATATTTTAACCTTTGAAAGTAATTATATTTATTTGGTGACACAGTGGCTGCTCCTGAAAGCCTTGTTGCATTGGTCAAATACTATCATTTGTAGTAGTATTAATTTTACTCAGTATAATTGGGTACACTTGTAAGATCCTTAAAGTAGCTAGCTGGTGGCAGTATAACTACCTTATAGTCTGGGCAAAGGTAGCACAGCTAGTAAATCTATGCCAGCCTTTCCCAAGTGTGTGTGTGTGTGTGTGTGTGTGTGTGTGTGTGTGTGTGTGTGTGTGTGTGTGTGTGTGTGTGTGTGTGTGTGTGTGAAAATCAAATGTCAAAGAGTGAGTGTGTCAGCTAGTTGAAGTAGGGACACAGGGCACTGGTTTCACAGAGAGGGTGATGGAAGACTTGGCTCAAGACACTCAGCTGGGGACTCATCTCTACAGATGTGTCAGTGGGGAGTCTTAGTTGCGGCCTGGTGAGAGAGAGGGAAACTCAGCCTCAGGATAGGAGTGTGTTGCCTGTGTACTCCCAAGGGAAATGTTGCTTGGTGCAAAGAACTGCATCTGAAATTCTGGTGTGCAATTATTTTTGTTCCAAGTAAATGTCCCCACCAGTGTCTGTGGTGAGGAGTGAGATTCTTTGATCACTGGCCCAGAGCAGGGATTTCACAGCATGTACCACACTTTACAGTATGTTTTTTCATGTTCAAATTCCTGACTATTCGACCCTCCCATTAACAACTTTTTCATGTTGTATCCTTTCTTGTGAATGAATAGGGGTTCCCTCAGGTAGTTAAGCACATCAGGAATAGCTTTAAATATGTTGCAGTTTTTTTCAAATAATGTTCTTAATTTCAACTGACTGAGAACAATATTGAACTACTAGAGCTTTTTTATATTTTTTTGCTAGTGGGGCCTGGATATTAGGGGGTAACCTAATACCTAATAATGGCTTATATCTAGCACCCCATTCACCATCTTCTTGATGTCTAATACTTTGTACCAGGGAGCTAGGATAACTTCTGGCTAAAAAACATTTTAACCTCCTTGTTGAGTTGTCCCATAGATCTTCATGGTGGGATGTCATCCTTGCTATACATATATACTGTCCTTTTACCAAACTTTATTTTGGTGGGCTAATTATTCAATTAATTACATTCTAAATCACATAAATTGCAGTGTGTGGTGTTATGAGACATTCTGAATAAGTCATTATAGTATGAGGATGAAAGCACTAAATAAACTTCCTTTTTTATAACTTATATCTTGTTTGTGAAGTTCCCTGTAGTCTGGCTTTGGCATTATTTTATTTGAAGGTACAGTACCATTAAGACCAAATTTCTTAACAGCTTGAAGTGTGATGATCCATTTAATTTCTGCTACCTTTGTTTAATTTAATATATCACACCCTCTCATACCCCTATTAACCAACTGCAAAGCCATAAATTGAAAAGTATGTGCAGCTAAATAAACATGGTTTGCAAGAGCATTAGATACATTACATTTCTGTATGTGTCCTAAATGTTCAAAAATAAAGTCCTTAATGGTGTGATCCATCTGATCCACAGAAACAGGAGCATACATTACAAATCACTAAGTAAACTAAATGTGTGCCCTTGCCATCTGCATAAAGTCTGAGAGCATATCTCTTTTTAGTTACAGGATGGATAAAAAACGTCTCAGATGAAATCACATCACATGCCTTACATAAAAGGCAAGGAGAAGTACCTACTGTCTCAGATCTCAAAGCAGTCTTTGAAGTATGGCCATAGCATAATTGTCTTTTAAGAGACATACCATTCTTAAAACTGAAGATCAGCTGATAACCTACCACTCATTTAATACCCTCATCTGTCATGAGAATTGGCCAGTTTCTCTTTACATCATATTTATTTATCACATACCAACCTAACATCACTCAAGTAGGTTAACTTAACCCTGATATTATCTTGCTTATCCAAAGATCTTGTAGGTAAATTATCTACAACTTCCTTTCTACATGAAAAATAAGGTTTAGCTTTACCTCTGCTTAGGTCATAAGTTTCAGACAGCAGTCTATTAACCTCCTTTGCTGGATGTCCCCTGCTAACAAAAATCTTTACATAAAACCATAAGGGCTTGTTCTAAGCAATTCTCATCAGTATGCTACCTGGAGGCCCTCATACATTGCAGTTTCTCCACATTCTTATATATGTCTCTGGGGCGCATGCTTGTATGATCTAAAAGACTATTTTTCCAACAAGGTCTCATATACATACAAGTATCAACATGATCATTACAAGTCCTGTGTAAACGAACATTTAAAAAAATCAATATCTTGATAAGACTGGATCATAGTGAACCTGAGGACAGCAGTACTGTTGCCTATGTACAGAATAAAATCATTGAGAAGTATTAGTGAGCCACCCTTAACAAAAAAGCTATCATCCCCAAATTTTTAATAATTTTTGATGTGTGCAGAAAAACTATTCTCTCCCATAACATGGTCAGCCTCCCACCGTGGGATCACCATATTAGCGTAGCTGTTGCCACACACAGTGCTCATAGCTACACCTAATTTCTGAAGATAAAAATTGTTATCAAAGATAAACCCATTAATTTCAAGTAGAAGTTCAATCAAAAATCATAAGAGGCTAATTTCATTGTTTTATTTATTTATTTATTTTTATTTTATTTTATATTTGTTGACCGGGAATGTCCGACTAGGTTCCACAGAGCTTGTTTTCAGCAGAGGCCCGGGGAGAAATGCTCCAGATGCATGTCTTTGGAATGTGGGAGTAAACCGGAGTACCTGGAGGAAACCCACGCGAGCACAGGGAGAACATGCAAACTCAACACAGAAGGCACCCCAGCTGAGAATCGAACTGGATAACCTCTTGCTGTGAGGCGACAACGTTAACCACTGCACCACTGTGTTAGAATAGTCACTATAATGGGACAGAAAAAGTCTAACCGAATCAACTCCAATATCATTGGGTATGACTATGAAAAATGTACACACATCCAAGGTAACTATAATGCAGTCAGAAACATATTCAAAATCATCAGTGCATTCAAGTAAAGTCTGTAAAAATGTCCAGTGTCATTTAGCACAGAAGGCACTTTATCCAAAATTGTTTTTAACTTACTCTCCACATACATAGAAAGAGGATCTGTTGAAAAACTATGGCCAGAAATAATTGGTCACATGGGGGATTTGGTCAAATCTTTATGGATTTTGGGAAAATAATGCATTACTGGAAAAAAGGGGTTCATCAATCACCAGAAAGTCATACAAGCCATAAGACACTAAACTAGTCATTAAAAAGTCATAAAGTACTCCATAAACACGCTGAATCAATTTATTGACCTCAGTTCTGCATATTTGGAAATATATATCATAGTCAGATAATAATGCACTCATACTTTCAAAATAAAAAAAATGTCTATAACCACAATCACCCCCTCCCATGCCCACTGGGTGAATCTGAATGTCAAGATTCTCCTGCAATTCTGCTAAAGCTGTGTGCTCATCCTCAGCTAAATTAAAAAAAAAAAACTTTTGAGAATGTCTTCTGTTAAGGGTCTCATACACATCTGATTTACATCTGATTCAACAAAGAAGGTTAATAGACCACTTATCGAGACTCATGATCTACAGAGAGGTAAGGCCTGACCTCAGTTTTCATAAAGAAGTGAAGTTGAGGATAATTTCCCTACAGGATCTTTGGATACACAACATAATAACACAAGGCTTTTATACCAGCAGGATGAAAGACTTTTCTAAATTAAACCCTCAGGCTAATCAGATAAAAACACAATAAGCAATTGAGCAGTAGTTCCCACATTGAATGGGTTGAATTTAGCTCTTTGTTCCCACCAGAGTGCAAAAGAACACTTCCAATGTAAAACAAACTGACTTTGAGATTAAGCAAAGTAACAAATGTTTTAGAACAGAAGTAAGAATTCCTGCAATATCAGGAGTCCTTGAAAATAAGTTCACTAACCCTGAGAAATGTTCACAACACACAAAAACTTTACAAAACTTAGAAATATTTTGACAGACTTAGAACAGCTTTTGCAGAATACGTTTAAAACTGCCTAAGAGCAGTACAGTAACAAACAAATGGAGTTTCTTTAACAAGTACAGGCTGAAAAAACAGTGATAAATTCAACTAAATAAATAAATGCAGCACAGAACTGTTAAATATCACTGAAATGGTTAGAGCAAGTATAAGAGAATACTTAGATCAGCTTTGTAAGTCCAGATGGGTTTAGAAGCAAAAATCCAAGTCTTGCAGTCACAGGTGTCCAAGACAGGCACAGGGAAGCTCTGAATAAATCAGTGCAATGTTACACAAATATAATTCTATTATACCATCAGGATAAAATAATTTTCTAAAGTTAAACACTCAGGCAAATCAGGTAAAAACACAATAAGCTATCGACCAGTAGTTCCCATTTTGGATGGGTTGTATTAACCTCTCTTCTCCTATCAGAGTATAAAAGAACCATTCCAATGTAAAACAAACTGGCTTTGAGCCAAGTACAGTAGCAAATGCTTTAGAACAGAAGTAAGATTTCCTGCAATATTAGGAATCCTTGGAAATAAGTTCACTAACCCTGAGAAATGCACACAACACATAAAAACTTTGCACAACTTAGAAATATTTTGGCAGACTCAGAAAAGCTTTCAATGACTTCCTACAAAGTACAAGTATAGGAGAATATAATTATTTTCCTAGGTTCCATATTGTATCACCTCCCTAAGTTTGTAATCCCTATTCTTGTGTCAAAAATCTTCCAATATTATCATGTCATCACAGTTACTACACCAGTTTAGGATGCCTATTCTTTTACTTATATTTTTAGCACTTTTTACATTTACTGAACGAACTCTAAAATTCACTTTATTGTCTGTGTTGTAGCTCACCAGAAATTATGTAAATTTCAATTGTTTATTTCATTTGCATTATACATTTCCTTTCTTTTTCTCTTCTACACTTATTCCTTTAATGTTTTTTTTCTGTTTTTACTGTTTTGTCAATGTTATTGTTTCTTTCAGTATTTTCCAATTTATATCTTTCTCATCAGTTATTTCAGAACCTTCTTCTATATCTTCTGTTTTGCTTTTCTGTTTATCCTTATCTTCATTTTTATACTGATTTTTCTTCTCTACTTCCTCTTTGTCATTTAATGGTACTGTGCTTTTCTCCATATACTGTCCTCACTTTTGTTTTTTCTTTTTCGTCCTTTTTCTCTAGATTACAATCCATCTATAAATGCCCAATTTACAACATTTATAACATCTCAATTCCCACTTTTTTGCATCATGACCTGTTTTCCCACAAATATAACATTTCCTGTTATGACAATTACCTTACCAATTTATCATCTTTTCCACAGGAAAAGAAAACATGTCTTACAGTGTCCTCAATATTTTACAACACCCCTGTTACCTTCTACATTTATCATACTAGAGATATGAACAAGTTTTTTTTTAGTTTCTCCATTTCAGTACAATGTAGCAGTCCCATCTATTAGTCCATAGTCACCTGTTATCATACACTTTGCTAATGTTAATAATTTCTTTACAAAGTTTGCATGAATGTCTATTTAAACTCCCTCTTTCACCTTCAATTCAAAATTGAACATACATATTTTTTGGGTTCTCTTTGAAATGCTTTAACTACATATGCATTTCATAGAGTACTGTTCCTTTTCTTTTTTTACTCCCTAAAATCTTTCCATAACCAAACTAGTCTGAAAAATAATGTTACACAAATGTCTCTTTATGAATAAAAATAAAAGCCTTTACCTCATGCGCCTTCACTTCCAAAGAGAGCATAAAATAATCCCAAATATCATGTTTCCGTTTGTTTTTCTTCTTTGTTCTGAATTCGTACAATGTATCTCCTTTGATTGTTGCCATTGCCTTTCCTCTGTTAATTTCTTATTGCTTTCCCTGCCTTTTCCTTAACAATCTCAACGTATGATTTCTTTTCCCGCAATCTTCTTTTAAAATGGTATCTGATTTCTCTGAATGAATTGTGTCCATAATTCCTCCCTCTGAAACATCTTTTCTGCTCTCAGGCTCACTCTGCAAAATTGCATCCTGTAACCTCCCAACTGGAAGGTTATAATAAAATATCCATCTGTGTTTTGAACGTTTACTTCCAATTAAACAAAAAGATTTTAATGAAACAGCTCCTCGGAATCCTGTAAAGCCTCAAACACCGCACCTGTGCTCACTTCTGTGCTATGCACCATCTTGGATCTCCTTGAGCACTGTTCTCGCAGCCATCACTGAGCTAGGATTGGAACAAGCACTCTCTTAACAATTAGGGGAAGTTCCCCAATGCCCTGGCCAAATCTCTTAGTAGTGCAACTACCACCTTAGGTCTCCCCTGAAAAGATGCCTTTACCCTAGTGGGAGTAACCCATTCAACAAAGGATAAATAAATAAATTGTTTGCAGCTCTGAGAGAAAAAAAAAGTTAAAATAAAACAGACAATGATGAAGCAAAAACAAAAGACAAGAAACTATATATGTAGGTAGACTATAAAATAAGAAATCTGTCATGGACACAGAACAGCTTTACTTGGTAGATAACACAGAGGTAGTGCTTGTGTTGTGCTTTGCTAACAGAGCTATATACCACTCTGTGCAAATATACTTATCACAGTGGAAGGAGTCTATCTTTGTACCACCTACATAATATACTGCAACAGAAGTACCTATATGTTTCCCTTTCCTGGCAGAGATTGGATTATTGATAAATTGATGAATATTGATGGATTTCTTTTTGTCTACATTTCATCACTTTGGTACTGGCTATACCTCATATTGCGCATTTTACCTCTGCAATGTTCAACTGACAGGATAGAGAAGAGAACAGTTTTATGTTTGTTTTTCAAGTTTCCATTTTTCTCCATATTTGTTCAATATAAGGGTGGGTATATAGAGAGATTTAGGGTGTGGAGACTAACTACTAAATTAGTGGTGTAGGGTGACTTTCTCAACTACAAAAAGGAAATTGTTTAGAGCACAGTGCAAGGCATGGAGTGCCAGCCACTATTCAGTTTGTAGTATTTTGGGAAATTAGATTTTTACTTCTGATTAAATATACTTTTTACTTTTGATTAAATGCATGTTGATCAAACTGCATTCAAATCATAGAAAACCTGTGCACCAATCTCAGAGTAACATGACAACTTTTTCATATAAATTTAAGTTGTCAGGCCCATAGCTTATTAATGCAAGATAACTTCTGCACATTGCACAGTGGAAAGAATCTCCCCTGCATTATGTATGAATTCTTCCAGACCTTCCAGTTGAAAGTGACAAATGGATGATTTTCATTAAATTCAAAACAGTCTCACCCATGTCTTATCAATGCAAGGCATATTTAATTTAGCTGCATGCCTTATGACATGTGGAAGGCAGTTATATGACAGCTAAAGTCATTTTTTGTTTTTTTTTTCCTCATGTCTTCCTTGCCATCTAGAACAAAAACTGTATCAAAAATGCTGTTTTATGTAGCATGTAACCTACTTAAATATTTGTATGAACATGTCTGTAGTTCAAAAAGTACTAAAACTGCTCATAGAAAACTTTGGAATTGAATGAAATTACTTTCCTTTTATATGACTTATTGGAATTTATTCTGTCATCTTTTATATGGACAGTAATACAGGGCAATGGAAGGCTTGAACTTATCTTTGGCATTGTTTTCCTTCACATGCGACATTTATAATGGATGAATGGAAGGAATGTATCCATGCATTGCAGCCTTTTCACATCAGAGCTCTAGATTCAGGAAAGTAATACAAATTGTTCTTGGTTTTTGTACATAAGCTGCAGTTTACATAATTGCCCTTTTGTTGGCTCCACTAAGTTTTTTTTCCATATTGTACTTAGGTATGAGAATGCAGGGAAGTTAAAATACCATAGCATTATAAGAAATAATGTATTTTTTTAATTTCTTGGCAGGTTTAGTTGCCCGTCATTCTTGGACCACGGTGCAGGAACAAAGGTGAAGTACAGTGCATATCCAGAAATAGTACACTGCTGACTTCAGATAGGGGATTCCAAAAGGTTTGGCTTCAATCACAAAATAAAGTCAGAAATGTCACAGGTCAGTGACAGTACAAAATGTGTCGGTCACGTTGTGTTAAACGCATCCAGTAATAGATGCAACTTTCAAGAGACACAGAAGAAATATTCCACAAGCTGTATGATATTAGGATAAAACTTATAGCTGGATCTTATGCAACAGGTTTGCATGGTTAACATACGTGTCTCTTATCTGATTTATATCCTTGAAAATTTTGTCCCATTACTTTATGCACCGTAAAGTCTAAATATCATGATAGTTAGGATGGTATGTATTCATACTTATGTGAGCTGTTCTACTGAGTCTATACAGAAAATTCAAAGGTACAGTCATGTGTAAATACTACAGCTAATCAGGTGGTGTAACATTCTACCACCAAATGTCACAACCAAAACACATTGTTCAAAATGCCAGACTTGCCTTTGTTGCATATACTGTGATTTGGTTTCAGCAATCTCACAGAAGAGAAGAAATGAGTTTTACTTTGTTTTATGTTTTTTTTTCCTATTCTTCAAATTTATGTGTCCTTTACATTGGTGTGTGTGTGTGTGTGTGTGTGTGTGTATGTGTGTGTATAAAATAACTCCAATAACTCCAAAAAGTTGACCAACCACAGTCAAAGAGCCACAAGCTACTTTGCAAGACAGTATGAAACCATAAAAAGCACTGCGGTCACCAGGCAGAAGAGTAAAAGCATCAACTTTAATCAAACAAAAAGTACTTTTGGATTACTACAACCTATCTTCAGATCTAATTAATAAATTTGTCATCAAGTATTTAAGTTAAAAATGACCAATCATAAAACGTCTCATGTCTTAAATTATCTAAAACCAACCAATCTTTGGTGAACCAATGAACACACCTTCAAAATGGTGTTGGTCACTTAGTGAAATCTTATTGGTAGCTCATCATCTCATTCAAAGAAAAGAAAACACTGTCACTTACATCATCTCCACCATCTATAATCAGCTTAACTCATTACATCCGAGTGACATCTCCAGGTGTGTCTGTAGCCAACTCCTACTGAGCCCTCTGGGCATCAAATATTGGTTGTTCATATTTGCATCAATAATTCCTAAACCATGCTATGTGCAAGGTTTTAAACTATTTCATCTTAAAGCTTACACAATGGCAAACTCAATTGCACTACCATCTGACATCTGTCTTGTGCAGATAAATAGATATTAACTGTTGTTTTTATGACATTAATTTCTATAGATATATTTTCACATTTTTTTAAATATCTCAACAACCAAGTAACGCAGACAGAACTCCTTAGCCTTATAAGGAAGCTCTCAACTACATGCGTAAAATGTTTTTGACAGTATGCGTATAACTTTAGTGGTTGCTGACATAAGTTATTTACAAAATATTACAAACATAATAGATACTATGTTTACTGTAACTTATAAACTTTGGTTTAAGACCTAGAACCTAAATAATACTACCACTGTAAAAATAGTTTGTGCTGAAGAGTTTGCAATTTAAACTTCTTTAATAACCTCTGTGGGTCCAGAGATACGAATATTTGTTTGAAATGTGAGGACATAATTTGATTCTGTCAAAAGCCTTAGGCTAAGTTACAGTGCAAACTTCCTGAGCTCCATTGGAGTGAATGTGTTCAAACGATTGGTGTTCAGATCTAATAAAAAACAATCATTAATAACACACGACTAATGTCTTTTATCAAAGCCAGTTAGTGAACACACCTCCAAGAGGAGTGTCCTGTCTTCAGAAAACCAAGATTTACATTATTTGCAAAGATAGCTCACTTTGTTAAAACACCATTCTTTAGGGAGGCTTAATCACTTAATCTCCTTAATTATTCATCATTTCCTTTATGAAAAGGTAGCTGCAGTCAATTCCAGTTGGTGCTTAGATATAATAATAACCAATCATAAACACCACATGACTAATGCTGGTTCTGAATAACCACCAACATTTCCAAAGCCTCTGTCCTTTAAGGGCAGGTTTTACCGGTAAAGTAGTGTTCAAGCCAAATGACAACAAATAAATAAATAAAATCAAATAAAGCCTAGTAATTTGTCTGCCTATCATTCAGCTATCCATCTTATCTCTCTGTCTTCTCAATATTGTTACCTCTACAGACATTGACTGTGGTTGGCCGACTTTTTGGAGTTATTTTATATATTCCTATTTCAGTACAACAGTTTATGACTGAAGGTTTTGATAGAAGTATGTCTGAGCTAGAATTGGATTATCAAACTAAAACCTCTACTAATAAAGAACAAGAGTACTCAAGAAGGCTTCTGAGAGCAGCCTGTAATCTATTGTTTCAATTAAAACTTATAAAACTTAAAACAAATGGTGTCACCAACAAAGATTCTCTGACTGTTAGTTGGGAACTGACAGCCCTCCTAGACAGTATAGCTTGTACTGGTGTTAGAAAATATTTTTCACAAATCGCCTATAGAAAGGATAGTCAGGTCACTGTGAATGAAAAGATTTTTTGGATAAACACCTACATAGACAAAAATGTCCTGTTTTAAAAAATGGAAATGTGTAGAGCATCCAAGCCTTCTTTTGGGCACACGTGTTCAGACAGGATGGTGTGCATTTGTCTAGATCAGAGAAGAGAATTTTTGCAGCAGATATTTTGCAATATTTGACAAACACTAGCCAGGATTTTTGCCAAGTCAAAATGTAACAGTTTACAGATAGCAACATTTGATGCATCTGTGATGGTTGTTAATGCTAGGAGCATTAATAATAAAGTTTTTTTTTATTAAAAACATTGCTACGTTCCCACACGATTGATGCTGATATATGTTGATATAGTTTGTAAAACATGGTTAAAAAACAATGACTGGAAACCAGTTCTGTCAGGGTATAAATGTTTACTGTAACAGACATTCTATCAAAAAATCAATGGGAGTTATTATGATAGGGTTTAAAGATAGTTATGAGACTTGTGATTATTACATGCTCATTGATAACACCAATACTATAGACTGTGTAACTGTGACAATAAAGACAACCCTGGAACATATAACAATTGTTGGAGTATACAGACCACCAAAGTCAAGTGCAGATGACCTAGAGGAATTCATACATTTCTTACATAGAACACAGGAGAGAAGAATAATATTAACTGGGGACTTAAATTTACCAGAAACAGACTGGAATGATATTGATTCAACAATGTTAGTAAAGAAATTATTCACTGAGTATATTCAGAAACAACAAATGCTTCAGATTCTACAAAAACCTACCAGGGGACGGAATACACTAGATATTGTTTGTGTACCCAAAGAAATTGCTGTAACTTCAAGTCAAGTTTTACCACCATTGATGTGCAATGATCATGGGGTCATAAAGGTTAATTTGTTGCTAGATAATTCTGCCAAACTGAAATCTAAGCCAATGCACAGAAGGTTAATTACAGATTATAGGGAAGCAAAACAGTTACTATAGAAAACTAACTGGAGTGAGGTGTTCAGTAGAAAAACTGCAGATGGAACATGAAAAGTTTTGAAAGAGAAATTGTTTGAGTGCAAAAAGTAAAAAAAAAATGTTTAACATCAATACATCAGGGGGGTATATTTCCATAAGAACAAGATACCTGATTAAGGTGATAGACAAAAAATATAAGAAATGGAAGAGAGGTCAAACTACAACTTTGAAAACTGAAATAAACGAGCTGGACAAACAGATTAAGCATAGTGTTAGACAAGATAAAAAAAAAATTGAAGAAAATTCATAGAAAGATATTGAGCATAATAGGAAACCTTTTAATAGATACATAAGATGTGGAAAGAGTAAAGATACACAAATTGATAAACTGTGTGCAGAGTCTAAAATTTATTCTCAGACACAACAGATTATAGATATATTTACAAAATCTTATGCAAAACAGTTTGGCTGCACAAAAGGGGTGGTAAGTTGTCCTAGTGACATCCAGGTAACCCCAGATACTGGAATCAAATTAGATTATATTGAAAAAGAACTGTGCAAACGGGATCCAAACAAAGCGCAGGGAGGAGATGGAATAAGTAACAATGACCCGAGAACTCTTAAGCAAGAACTTACACTGCCATTACATCTATTATTCACTAGGTCATATAAATATGGGGAGATTCCTCAAGATTGGAGACATGCACTTATTAAACCTGTCTTTAAGGGAAAGGGGAGTAGGATAAACCCAGAATCATATAGACCCTTAAGTCTACATTCACGTTGTGGAAAAATAATGGAGAAGTTAATACTGGATAAATTATTGTCAGAACTGGATAGGCTGGGACTTGAAACCATCTATCAACATGCCCATGTTGAAAATAGATTACCACCTGTAACATGATGTTCTATAACAATACGATAACAGCTGTGAATGAAAAATTGTGCTGTGATGTGATTTATATAGATTTAACTTGAGCATTTGACAGGGTCATGCACAAAACACTGATCGATAAATTATTACAACTAGGTATTGATGTACTGTTGATAAGATGGATAGCTGCATGGCTTACAAATAGGACATGGCAAGTATCACACACCAACTGGACAGGTGGAATCCTTGGTTACAGTCAAGGTGTCACACAGGGCTCTGTTCTAGGCCTTTACTTGTTTAGATTGTATATTTCAGGCCTTACTTTTTCATCTGAGGTGTTCTACAGTCTATATGCTGATGACCTGGAATTCAGTAAACTGATTACAAGTGTTACAGATAAGGCATGTCTGCAAACTAATTTGACAAAATTGACCATTCAGGCACAGGATAATAATATGTTGATAAATACATCAAAAACTAAGCATATGAGATTTGGGAGACATAAACTGAAAGGTGAATATTTAATACAGCACACAGTGATTGAAACTGTAGATTCATTTAAGGACCTGTGTATATGGGTAGATTGAGCTATGAGTTTTTCTAATCATATCAACCAATTGGCTAATGATAGTTATAGAACTATAGGTTGTATACAAAGATTTATAAAGTCTAGGAAATCAAACATAATGAAGTCATTCTTTATTAGTTATATTAGACCCAAACTTGAGTATGGAATAACAATATGGAAACCCTATAGGAAAACAAGCATGAATAAACTGGAAAGAGTATAGCGGAAATATACTAAGAGCATCCATGGATGTGAAAATCTAAGTTATTATGAAAGACTAAAATATCTTAACTTGTACAGTGTCTCTTATAGATATTTAAGAGGAGATCCTATTCAGGTACATAGGGCATTTAGGGACAACTACCTGTGGGAATGGTTGGGGTTATCAAAAAAGTACTAGAGAATATTCAGATAACCTATGTAGAAGATTCTATAGGAATGAGAAGTGTACTCATTGGTTTTCTGACAGAGCAGCTGATGCTTGAAACAGACTACCAAATTACATTAAAGCAAGTACTAGTTTAGATATTTTTAAGAACAGCCTGGACATTTATTATGGGAACAGGTGTTTTGGCATATTGACAAGCTAGAAGGGATTTAATGCCCATGCTTGAAGAATTGATATGTATGTATGTATGGATGGATGGATGTAAAACCTCTGGTTAAGGGATAACTAGCTGAAATGGAAAGTTTAAGCTGAGGTAGTTGGAGAATGAATTTTATAGCCTAAAAAGATAGCAATGGCAATGCCTCTATTTGGAGGCCTGCCCACATTATAAAATAATCATAAGAGGTCTGAGAGTACTTTTAATGCCAACATATGGGGAGAAATACCCTGAATTATTAAGGAAGTGGCAGGCTCCAAATCTGGAATTAGACTTTAATTACATATGCCTTTTAATTGACTATTTTGATCCAAAAGAGAAAGAGCTTGCCACCAAGATAGAGGATATTGAACTTAAATATACAGAAGAGGCCTATTTTGCTAAGTTGGATGAGATGCATTTGAACATATCTTCATAAGGTATGAAACTAGAATGTTCAAAAGTTAAGAAATTGGCATGAGATTTCAAGGACTTTAAGAATGGCCACATTTTTGTGGCCACAAGCAACAGACAATGGATATATAAAGGGGGATAGGCAGATGCACAGGCTGAGAAAAACATGGATAATGTTTAGTGTATGGATTGGATTAATACAACAGCAACCTATGAGGGAACTGGGAGCAAGATCAAAAGACAATAATCCTTCTACTTTGTTTTTCTTTACTGCACTTTCACTACAGATAGCAGTGACACAGGATACTGGAAGAATGAGGTCACTGAGCAGGGGAAGAAGGAAATGCAGATGCTCAGTAGAATGAATCAAACAGCATGGACAAAACAAAAGATATCAGCGACATAATCTTTAGTTGTGAATTTATCTAGTTTGAATATTACTTTCAAGCAACAGGCACTGCTGATTAAAGGCTTGCATTTTGTTCCAGCAGCTCCCTCAGTATTAAATGATGTGATACTGAATTTAAAGTTATATGCCAGAAATGTGATTGGAAAGACAATGTAGGGTTCCATTCATAATATTCATCAAGTCAAGTGTATTTACTCCAAAGAACTGTCCAGCTATGGAAGCTTTTTTACAAGTATGTGAGCAAAAGATTGCAAAGTTGTTACATGAACTAAGACATTGTTTCCACAATCTCTCCCAGGAAAAGAAACAAGATTTATGCCATTTAAAAGAAAATAATGATATTGTTGTAAGACCTGTGGATAAAGGGGACAGAATTATCTTAATGCACGTGGCTAAATATCATGAGAAAATGATTTAAAATCTGGATAATGATAATATATATGTAAAAATAAATAGACTACAGGTGAATGTCCTAGACTCTAAGGTTACGCCAAAATTACAGGCATTTTTACAATCTGGAACCAACTCGCAAGATCTATATAATTATTTCATTATAGAACATCCAACAATTCCTACCATTAATGGACTTCCTAAAATTCATAAAGAACATGAAGATCCACCAATTCGTCTGACTGTATCTGGCAATGGTTAGATAATGGAACCACTGTCTATATAAGTTTTATACAAGGCACTAGCAATTATTAAAGAAACCAGACATTTTTTGCAATCCTTGTTTGAATTAAAAAATTCTGTGACAGGCAATATTTGCTATATGATGGTTACACTTGATGTTCAAAATCTTTTTACTGTTATTCCCAATGAATATGGGATATTTGCAGTAAGGCAATTTTTGGAACTGAATAGTGATTTTGGCAGCAGTAAGATTGAACTCATTTGTTTTTTTCTTGATGTTATTTTAGAAAACAACATTTTTATATTTGAAAGCGGCATTTATTGGCAGACGTGAGGTGTTGCCATGGGCACTCCATTCGCTAATAGCTATTCCAATTTATTATTGGTGAACTGGGAAGTCAAATTTAAATTTGCTGACTGTAATCCATTTATTAAATCTTTGCTTAAATTATATAAGCATTTTGTGGATGATGTGCATCTATTATGGGATGGCACTAGAGAGTCTAAAAACTTTGTGAATTATCTTGAAATAACAACTGGATTTTTATGGTTCACTGTGCATTCATATAGAGATATGATTGATTTTCTGGATATTAAGATATCTGTGGATGCAGTAATACAGCCCTACATAAGAAAGACTATTGAAAGAATAATACCCTGCTTAGAAAGAGTATGCATCCACCTCATATTTTAGGAATATAGTAAAAAATCAAGCTTTAATAACAATATCTACATTATATACAAATAATGAAGAATGTTCAGAAGCTTTGACAAATCTACCAAAAAAATTTACAGATAGATGATATAAAAAGGAAGAGGTGAACAAGCAAATAGCCACAGTGAGCAAAGAAGCTCAGCCCTTTTTGGTATGCAAAAACCATGCATGTCAGCAAAGGAAACTTTCAATACTTCCAACCCATTGAACAGCAGAATAGTCAATGCATGCCAGTGACATAAGCTATATTTGTGATATTATAAAAGATAATAGGAAAATCTTGATGGTTGACACCAAGCTGAAGGATGTGATTGGTCAGACTTGATGTCTAGTTTTGAAAGAAATAACAACTTAAAGCAATTTTTGTGCTATAAAAAAGTGCTCCTCAGGAGCTGTTAGATCAGAAAGGCAGGGTACTTATCCCTACAGAGGTTGGTCATCTTGTAGATATCAGACATGAACAAGTTTATACATCCGAATTTTGGTAAAATTTACACTTCATGATTTTATGCTAACTGTAAGACAAGGCATGGTATATATATCACTACCTAACAGGTAACAGGGGTGTTGTTCCTGGAGTCATTTTTCTGTAGTAAAAACAGATAGACAGTTCATAGAATGTAGATCACAGCATATAAGTGATACAAGATTGCAAGGCATGAAGAGTCCATTAGCTAAGCATGTAATGCTTAATCCAGGATATTGCTTTCCTTTTATGGTCATTTAAGTGATTTTTGACAATATTCATGGAGGTAATATTATTGAGGAGACATAGCAGGCAGAGATGAGATGGATAGCTGAATTACAAGCAGACAAATTACCAGGCTTGACCACTAATTTACCAGAAAAACCTGCCCATAAAGGATAGAGGCTTTAGAAATGACAGTGGTCATTTAAATAATGCCTATTTTGTTTTTCTGAAGAATGGATACTCCTTTTGGAGGTGTGTTCATTATATGGTTGTGGAGTGGTCATTCAGAACCAGTATTAGTGTGTTACCAGATCTGAACACCAATCACATGTTTAAGCCATCTTTAGAGGGTGTATATATTGCAAATGATTGTGAATGCCTGTTTATGAAGGAGATGTTGAGAACCAAGGAGATTTCACTAAGCGATCCAGTCTCCTTAAAAAATGGAAGCCTTAGAAATGACAGTGATCTTTGTAAATAATGTAATTTTGGTCTTCTAAAGAATGGACACATCCTTTGGAGGCATGTTCATCAGAATGTTAAAGACTAGTTATTGAGAACTGGCATTAGTCCTGTGGTGTTTATGATTGATTATTATAGCTAAGTATCAACTGGAAGTGGCTGCGGCTGATGAGTAATTAAGGGATACTAAATGATTAAGCTTCCCTAAAGAATGGAGGCTTTAGAAAAACAGAGATCTTTTCAAATAATTTAACTCTTGATTTTTTGAAGAATGGACACTCCTCTTGGAGGTGTGTTCACTAGACTAGTAAAGATTGATTACTAATAACATGCATTAGTCGTGTGTTATTAATGATTGATTTTCATTAGATCTGAACAACAATCATTTGATTAAGCCACCTCTAGAAGATGGAGATGCTATAAGTGACTGTAGTTGCTTTCCTATAAATCAGATGATGAGCTACCTATAATAATTTCACTACGTGACCAACCCCATTTTGAAGGTGTGTTCATTGGACTGGTGAAGGTTGGTAGGATTTAGATAATTCAAGACCTGAGACATTTTATGATTGGTCATTTTTAACTTCAGTCCTTGAGGACAGATTTAGTCATTAGATCTAAAGAATGGTTGTAATAACCCAAAAGCACTTATCATATTGTGAATTCATTGTAATAGATGATTTTTATTTGTTTTATTAAATTGATGCTTTTACTTTTCAGTAGGAGCTTGACCAGCACCTACAAAAGCAGTTTCTCAGGAGCATTAACATGTTTACAGTGTCACTAGTAGAAAATACGATTTTCTTTGGGACTACATAATTAATTGGTGGTTAATTGCATGTTGAATAAGCAGGATGTGGTTACACATAGTGAATCCCAATTCTCTGTTTAGTAAAGAAATGGTAGGGCACTGCATCATACAAAAATGCTTGTTTTATAACTTGGTGAAAGTATATTCCTTGATAGGAAGCATTCCAAATTGCAGCTTGCATCTGCACTTACAGATATGAAAACAGAGCTGTGAATTTCTTCTGCATCTGTAAACTTTTGCTTCTGTGTTGGCAAGTTAAATGGTTTATTAAAGCAAACATTCAAGTTTTATTATTGAAGTAGGTATGCAGCTTTACTTAACTTACACTTCATGAGTAGTATTCAATAGATTATTAATGGTTTTGATAAGTTGTATATGATAGGATGTATATTTTATGTACATTTACATTGTTTTTTCCTAATCCTTTTAACATTCAACTCCATATGTTTCCCATTTGAGCATTTCACCAGTTGTGGTGTAGTATTAAACTAAAATATACAAGAATACAGATATTGGATATATGGAGCAGAATAATATTTTGTGTGTGTATTTTTGTGTTTTTGTGTGTATGATTGGATAATAATTTATATTCTGACATTGTTTGGTGTTAGGAAGTACACAATGTTTTCTCTTTTCCAGAAAACTACCTGATTCAGTTTGCGAAATGATTTGTAGTTTTACATTCTTAAAAGTTTCACTTCATTGCAAGTAAGCTGTTGAAATCAAAAACTGGAAAATGGTCATGCAGAATTTTATGTGTATTGTTAACTCGAGGGAAAATATTACTGTTTGTTCTTGGACATGTTGCATGTGCCATTGCCTGTTGAGGCCTTCAACAGAATGCTTGTCCACTCTTTGTTTTCATTCTACCTTGAAAAGGAAAAAAAAGCCGAAGCATTCTCTTGAATCTGCTGATTACTGATAGCACAGGAAAAATAAATGCAATCTGCAGCTTTAAGGGGAAAGTAAAGATTCACAGACTGTAGTAGAATGCTTCCCTGGAGTTGAATCAAGGGGCCCCTTCTGGAATGAAGTACATGCGATTAGAATTTCGATGAATGGGCATTGATGAGATGAAAAGGTCTCTCAGTAGGCAAATCTGTCCTGTTTACACACTCTATCACACAGAGCTGGAACAAACGAGACTTCTTATTGAAAGTTCCCCAGTGTATATTTTGTTTTTCTGAAGAGAAATAGGTTTATTTACTGCTGAGTTAATAAAAGTATATGTATTTGTTATAACTTTACCCAAATCAAAGACAATATTGTGGAGAAGTATTAAGCATCTCTTCCCTGATAACACAAAACTATCCCCTTGTTACCCCTAGTGTGAAAATGTGAGCAACCTTGTTACTCATGGTAATTAAAGAACAAACATAACATGCAAGCATATTATATAAAAAGAGGACCACAGCTGGTGATGTTGAAGCAAAAAAGGCATGTCTTTTGGTATTTTGTCTGTTAACATTTTAGAAAGCAGTTTCTGCCAGCACATTTTTCTCTGTTTATTAACTACAAAATTACCATTGTTTGCCATAATGATTCCAAAATAACATGACATGATTGCTAGGGATATTTTGTAATGCCCTCAGTTGTGATAAATGAAAGCAGTCAGTTGACACTGGTACATGGTATCACAGCAAGTGTTGCAGACTACATGGATTTTTACAGATGCAGTTTTCATGTGGTTCAATCAATTAAATGTGAACTGATAAAAGGAACTTAATGGAAATAAAGCTACAGAGATACACACACACACATACAAACATACTTGTGTATATGGTTTGTGAAGTCAAAAAAAATCTGTGCATAATCCAGACCTGACTTATGAGTACATATCTTTCTTTTTATAATAAAAAAAAAACATATGCTACAATTCTCATTTTTTTATTTCAGTAAAATGTCTAGTTGTATAATTTTTTTGATTTAAGCTAAAGAAGGCAAATTGACATCTTACAGATCTATGATGACAAGAAAGCATGGGAATTTTTAAAGATGTGAATTATGGATGCATTTCATACATACACACACATACACAAATAGACATGTACACATTTGACACATAATGGAGACATTCTAAGCATATGCAAGCACACATACACACACACACACACACACACACACACACACACACACACACACACACACACACACACACACATAAACAACACACTTTCACATACATACGCACATATATTTATTTATATGGTGTTTTTAAGAACAAGTTTATTCTAGCGACTTCCCATACATACATATGACACCTTAATTCCCCAGCCATAACAGATCTAATTCAGTAGATTGACACAGCATAATATCAAAATTTAAAATGCCAAGACAAAAAGATCACAAATGAACTTTAATGAATGTTAACAATGCTGATAACGTTAAAAATCAAAAACTTTATATATATGTCCAGAAGCACCATAGAGTGTTTTTAGTGGAGATTACACTGGTCTTAGGAAAACATCTTAAGTTAAACATAATATGTAAAAGAAAAACTGTATATGTTTAATGGTTGTAAACAGAGATTGCGGTACACTGAGGAACAGGAAACATACACTTTTCCCCACTCTGTTGTGATCTTGGAGTTGGCATATATAAGCCTCCCACATGAGGGGTGCAGGAGGTTTTGCCCCCATGCAAAATGTTTTTTAATTGATGTGTTTTAATGTGTAGGTTATTTGTTTGAGTTCAGGTCGATCTCCCTGTATTTTCTGGACATGCGTATTAGGTTTTTAGTTTTTAACATTTTCATCTTGTTAACATTCTTCAAAGTTCATTTACGATCTTTTCTTCTCAGCACATTAAATTTTGGTATTATGCAGTTTTGATCTACTGAGTTAGATCTGCCATAATAGAACTCTTCTTACTGATCTTATTCTGCAATCACTCTCCACTTTTATTCAGCCTCCAAAAATCTACTCTAAGGTTCCTTCTCTCATGTTTTTTTCATTATCCTGGGTTTCTATTTTCCTTTCTTCACCACTTTCTCCTCCTACCTTTCCTCAACATAATCTTCTCCCCTTCCTTTCCTAAGTTAAATATTGCTTATGCTATTTAGAGATGACGTGGTTCAATGGAAATGAAACCTGTATGTATTTTTATGTATATACATATTACTCTATGCATATATTTTTTGTCTCTTTTCAAATCATCCTTTTTTGCATGGGTGCTTATCCGGGATGGGAATGAAAATTTTTCATGTAGGTCAATGTTTTACCCCAGTCAACAATTTTACATAAATATAAAAAAAAAAATACAGCAATAACAATATGCTAAGCAATTACTATATATTTCCTGTACAACTTCTATAAGTCTTTATTATTTAATATGATGTCATATTTATGTGTGTGTGTGTGTGTGTGTGTGTGTGTGTGTGTGTGTGTGTGTGTGTGTGTGTGTGTGTTTGGAATGCACCCGTAATATACATATACCAACTCAAATCAAATTTCCTCTAAAATAAAATGGATTCTTTATTTTAATAAAAGTTATTCTTAATTTTAATGGAATATCATGGATTCCGTTTACATTATTGTAGGGCATCCTCACAGCTGGAGTCATAGGGGAGTGTGGGGGTTAAGCCACAAATTTAGTAGAGTAGCTGGTACAAACACGTACAAAAACACTTGCTGCAATAATTGTACTTACGAAATACACACTTCTTCCATATGTAATTGCCAGATGACTATACTTGTCAATCCTCCAATTTTCACAGTTTTCTGGAAGTATGCATTGCACATTAATTTAACAGAGATTTGTAATATTACTTAATGAAACATGCAAAATATTTTAACTGGGAATTAAAAATGTAATTTGCTGTTTTACTAGTATAGTAATTATCTGGTTACCATATACTGTTTTTACAATTCTCTAAGTCTGCACTCTTCAGAATGGTATTTCATGTATATTTGTTTTGAGTGTTCCTCAAAATACAGGCACATTCTCACTGTGAAAAATGGTATCTCAAAAATAAAGAGGATTCTTTATTTTAATTAAAAAATATTCCTAATGACAGTGAAAAATCATGTATTCCCTTTATAGCACAGTATTGCAATCTCAGAGCTAGTGTTTTAGGCTGAGGAGATGCAGTGGATATAGTCACTCACTGGATGTTATAGGCAGTGCAAACCTAGTACAAACCCCTGCAAAAAAATAGTGGCATTCATTTGTTTAAGAAATGTATATTTCTCAGTCAACTATTGCTGTGAAGCGTCAGTACAATTGCAGTTTTGTAGATATTTTAACTTATCTGTTCAAGTGGAACATTACAAACACACTCACAGAAATCACAAAGACACTGGAACACAGATGAGATGTAATACCTTTTGTTGAAACAACATAGGTTTTGCGAGCTTTCACGTTGACATGAAACCTTCGTCAAGACGTAGTATGTTACTGATGTAAAATACAGTATTTAAATATCCACTTGTTCCTAGAAATGGAAGTATAGCATTTATTACCAGCTGGCTAAAAAAAGAAATCTTGAAAACTGCTAGTGTGGAAAAGATATAGCTGAACTACACATCAGAGGCAGTCACAGTGTCCCAGTGTCACTGTGTATTTTTTTTCAAACACCTGTATGGAATTATCACTGGACAACACATCATTTTTTATTTTTTTCTCTTACACACACACACACACACACACACACACACACACACACACACACACTTGGAGTGAAACTGGGAAATGGCCTTGAATCCTACCCTCCATCACCACATATTTAATCTGCTGTTCCACATGCATGAACCATACACTGCTTGTCATTACTCCATTTTCCTCCTGAGGTTCAATGGATACATCAGGTTCATCTTCTTGTATAGGCAGCCAACCCTGAGGGTTGAATGGACCTGCTGTACTACCTGAAAGGCTGGAAACATACAAGTGATCTGGAATGCTAGTGAATAAATCCTTTAATCTTATTTTCTTATTCTCTAGCAGTTCCTGTCACAAAGATAATTTCAGGCAGAAGTCAATACTCTGCAGTCACCTTCCTCTTAATTATTGTTATTCATTACCTGGAGCTTTTGCAAGTATAGCTCAATCCCCAGTCTCTGTTGCTTGTGGTACATTATCTTTCCATCTCATTATGAGACCTCCAACTTCACTGGTTCATCTGCAGACTGGGTTTGAAATCACTGCAGTAGGAATCAAAACCACTGGGTCAGCTATTCATTCTACAACACATAAAATGATAGAATTAAATAAACAATTTCATTTATAGCTTTAATCATATTTGTAGCAAAAGGGGGGGGGGGGCAGATTGGAAAACCACAATGTTCCATTTTCTTGACTGAATACCAGCTGCATTGCCTTCTTTGTTGTGTACACAGGTCTTCCATGTATCTGCATAGATTTTCACAAATGTATCAAGTTTTCTTCAGTATTCAGTGAATATGTTAGAAGATAATTCTGTGGTCTTTTTAAACTGCTGTTTTAAGACTGGGCCTGCTATGATAGGGTGACATCATATACAGCACTGGTTCTCTCCCTTCCAACCAGTAAGTGCTAAGATACAAGTCGTAGCCAAGACCCAGAACAAAATAAGATAGTTAATAGAAAATAAAGGCTTTTTTTCCATCTGGAATTTCTTTATTTTCTGTAAAACAAAATAAGAAAACATAATTTAGATGTGTTATTAATTAATGCAGTCTCCTAAGCTATGTGCATTCTTTAATTAGGAAAAGTGAAGCATTTGTGATTGACAAAGCCCAAACTCACATGTGAGCTACAAAAGTGTTATTTGTTATGTAACATGTTAGAATAATATGAGTTGGAGAAAGACAAGTGATCATATAACCTACATTTCAAAAGATAATTGTTCCTTATTCAACAAAAGTATATGCCTGACCAGGCATATTCAATAACTGGAGGTGCATAGAGGTTCCTCACAAAAAACTACATGGTGACGGTAATATGTCCTCTGCAGACTGCTTCAAAGTCTCAACCCTATACTTAGCCTCCTACAGTTTGCTGATTGGCAATCCGTATTTCACCTATAAAGATGTCCTTATCTAACTGTAATGGACATGTTGCACATCTGTAAAATAAATAGCATCAATGGCAGCTATTCTAGGGACCTAAAACTCATCTGCAACATGAATTGGATATGCTGGAGGAACAGGTGTGTGTGTCAGTGACTGGCCCTTCTGTGGATCAGGCTTCCCAATCACTTGAAGCAGAGTTCTTCCCTGCACCTGTCGAGGTGTAATTTAGACAAGTGGATGGGAAACAGTATATTTACCCCTGGTCTGGCACTTGTCTCGTGACTGGCACTGTTAGAGAAAGGTACTTTGTTAATGCTTGACCACTCATCCCTGAGTTATATAATTTCTACTTAAAACATATGAGACCAAAACCTGGCTAATATTTTTGGTTATCATGGCTAGGGTTAAAAAGGCCTGCTAGGGTAAACAGTGCAGTAATCCCCTGTGATCTTATGATACTATGAAAGGTGTTTTAATAGATCACAGCTTTTTGCTGCTCTGCTATGTATGAAACCCTGACCAAGAATCAGGTCATCTACGAATAATTTAGCACCCGGTTCCCCACAAATATGCAGTGCACTGCTGGAGAGATGCAGTGCCCTTCCATCCACACTCTGATCCAGTGATGAGCGGCGCTCCTCGCTGACTTTGCGGATGGCTATCCCTGGCCAACTGGAGAAAAAATGGCACTGTGGTATCATTATATTTAGGTGGGATTCTGACTTAGAGGAGTTCAGTTATAATCCCACAGATGGTAGCTTCTCACCATTGACTCCTCAGCCAAGCACATACAACCAAATGTCTGAACATGCAGTTCATCTCGTACTGAGCAGGATTACTATCACAACAACACATCATTAGTAGGGTAAAACTAACCTGGCTCACAACTGGCACTGTTAGAGAAAGGTACTTTGTTAATGCTTGACCACTCATCCCTGAGTTATATAATCTCTAATAAAAACGTATGAGACCAAAACCTGGCTAATATTTTTGGGTATCATGGCTAGGCTTAAAAAGGCCTGCTAGGGTAGATAGTACAGTAATCCCCTGTGAACCCATGATACTATGAATGGTGTTTCAATAGATCACAGCTTTTTGCTGCTCTGCTATGTATGAAACCTTGACCCAGAATCAGGTCATCTACGAAAGATTTAGCACCCAGTTCCCCATGAACATGCAGTGCACTGCTGGCCCCCTTTCACCCAGGCTCTGATCCACTGATGAGTGGCACTCCTTGCTGACCTTGCGGCCAGCTATCCCTGGCCCACTGGAGATCCATGGTGCTGTGGTATCATTACATTTAGGTGGGATTCTGACTTAGAGACATTCAGTCATAATCCAACAGATGGTAGCTTCTCAGCATTGGATCCTCAGCCAAGCACATGCACAAAATGTCTGAAACTGCAGATCCTCTCGTACTGAGCAGTATTACTATCACAACAACACATCATCAGTAGGGTAAAACTAACCTGTCTCATGACTGGCACTGTTAGAGAAAGGTACATTGTTAATGCTTGACCACTCATCCCTGAGTTATATAATCTCTAAAAAAAACTTATGAGACCAAAACCTGGCTAGTATTTTTTGGGTATCATGGCTAGGCTTAAAAAGGCCTGCTAGGGTAGACAGTGCACTAATCCCCTGTGATCCTATGATACTATGAAAGGTGTTTAATAATGTCTTATTACAAATACCTTCTCTTGCAATGTGTTTATACTAATGACTGCATCTCCTTCATGCTTAATTGAGAAAACTATGATAGATTTCATGTGTTCTGCACTAACATTTTAATTTATTCATTTATATGAACAAGAATAAGTATCTCTGTACACAAAAGACTGAATGATGCCAGTGTTCATTTGTAAAGAGACAGATTGTAGTAAACTAAAACTCCAGTGAGACTGCTGTAGGAAAAGTCAATGTAAGCTCTGCCTTTCTACCCATTCTTCATGGGAAAGAAAAGACGTCAGTTTTATGATTCGTTCTCTAGAGTTTAATTTCTCCTATGCCATAGATGGTTACATGAATAAGAGTTTAATGAAGTCTACAAATAGGTAGCTTAAGTTAATTTCTGGGCTCTCTAGGATAGAGAGAGAGAGAAATAAAAGAAGGTATGGATGAACATGTGGAAACTGGGGATGCTTCAAAGAATGCAGCACTTTAGTATAAAAAAGAGAAAAAGAAATACAATAGCAGAAAGCACTGATAAGTAGGAATCAAGTTTAATTTGAAATGGATAGCTAGTAAAAGAGGTTTGGCAGCCTTCATATGCTATTGTCATAACTGCAACTCTCTATGAAGAGTTGTAGAACCTGGATGCATAAGGAAAAGAGCTGAGAGATTGGGGTGATGAAAAGAAAATGAAAAAATAAATGCTTCCCAGGTAGATAAAGGTTTAAGGGTAATGCGTACTATGTTAGCATTCTTCTCTGACAAAATTTTATTGACTTCCTCGCCAGTGCTGATCAGTGAGAAATGTGTCAAATGATTATGTAGAAAATGATGTGGGAATTGACTAAATGTTTTATAGGTCCCTGGGTGCCTCATACAAACACCAAAATTGATGAGATGTGACATATGTATAATGAATTTGTTCCCAGTGGTCTGGAATATACATAATGATCCTAGGCAGTGACTACTAAATATTTAATGTATGGAATTGTTAATGCAGTTGTTTTAATGTAGATTTGTCCACCCTACTTTAACAGTTTGTCAGATATAGACTGGCAAATGTTTGCTGTCCATTGTTTTCAGTACATTTATATTAGTATTTGTGAGGGATATTTATGGCGAGGTTATAGTTTTGTAAACATAGAATTGAAGGTGGTACACATCAAGTAAAGTGAGAATGTGACAATGCTTCTTTCTCTAATTTTGCATTTATTTTATTTTATTTATCCTTTGTTATTAGGGTTAGTCCCACTAGGCTAGTAGACACTTTTTAGGGAAGACCCAAGGTGGTATTTATACTGTAAAGAAAACATTTGGTCAGGGCATTGGGGAACTTCCCCTATTCATTCTATGAGCTGGGGGTGAAATTCTGTGTTTCATGTTCTCCTTTTGTTCTGGATGCAGTGGCGGCCGAGAGAAGCAAAGAATACAATGGAGTTAAAAAAAGGAGAAGACAGTAGGAAGGATTCACTGTCCTTCCGGCATCTTTTTTTCTGTTGAAGAGAATTGTGAGAATGAAGGTGGAGAGAGCAATATCTGTAAGAAGGCAGTCAAGCTTTCATTAAAAGAAGGCACTCATGACATTCTTGTATTGAAAGCAATCAAGCCTTCAGGGATGATGTGTACCGAGGAAGCAGATGAGCAGGAAAGGAAATAAGTGAAGGTAAGTGAACCTTCACAGGATTTTGAAGTAGTGTTTCAGAAGAGACTGTTTGAAGATGAGGGTTTGAGCCAGAGTGGGTGCATTTTTACAACCCTCCAGTCAGGAGGGTTGTGGGATGTTATATTGCAGGACTTAATTCTGCACAATGAACCTGAGAGTGGAGAGTCAGCAGTGTGGGTGGATATAATGGAAAGAGTGCAGGAAAAAGAATAAACCAAAGAGATGGCAAAGGAAAAGTCATATGTGGATAAAATAAGAGAAGGAGGATGGAGAGAAGAAGACTGAACAAAGTAACAAGAAATATCTAAGAATTAGCAGTAAAGAAGAGAAAAGACTGGACAGGTATGATATGTGGGATAATATAGTGTTCCACTGGATATTTCACCACTATAGGTAAGAGCTTTTATACATATAAATAAAAAAATCTTTTTGTAGCATTATGTTTGAATCCAGTCAATGTATGAAAAAGTTCGGGTGACAATATAAGTTGAAAAAGAACTGCATTGAACTTAAATGTTTCAGAAGTATTTAATAGGGAAATAAAAGAAAATATTTATTCAGATCCATACTGAAATTGAAAAAGCGACACTTGGAGGATATTTAAAAACTCTGTGTAAGAACTGATGGACATCATACACATATATGATAACAGAGGTTTATGGACTGAGGGTTGGGAATATAATGTTATATTATACATAGAAAATGACAGAATTATGCATATTCCAAGAATGATAAAAACAGAGGGGAACAAAAGTACTGTGAAATATTGGGGGCAACAAAAAATTTCTTTTTTATGTGGAAAATCTGATCATTTAATTAGTAATTGTGAAAAAAATGTAACATTTTTGGCAAAGTGGGTCATCATGCAAACATATGTGATTTAAAATGTTTTAAATGTGAAATAAGCAGGTCATTTATAGATGGACTGTAAAGAAAGTATACAAGAAAATAAGGAAGGGAGAGGTAGAGAAGAGGAGATTGAGCAAGGCATAGAACAACAGGAAGACATTGAACCAAAGCAAGAAAAGTACAAAGTCACCAGATAATGATAGAAAATAATGAGATAAAAGGAAAGAAATAGTAAAAATAGAACAAAATAAAAAATGGAGATAAAAGAATGTCAGAAATAAATGAAGAAGTAAAGATGAATTGGAGAGTAGTAAAAGGAAAGGAAAATTATATTGGAAAAAATGGTAAAATTAAAACAAAATTCTTAAATGTAGGCGTAAAAGAGAATAGGAAAAGGAAAGATGGCCACATGGAAATAGGTTCATAGGTTAGTACTAGGTTAACTGCCCTTGTAAGCCTAGCCAATTATCCCTTGTGAGACTCAAACCCTGCACCTTGTGTTTGTAAGGCAAACACCTTAACCCTTAGGCCACCCTCCCAACTGACAATAAATGAACTGAGAGTATTTGTAATAAATGTTAACAGTATAAAGAATATAAAATGGAGAATATGGGTACTAGAATTGTATGAAAAACTAGACATAGGTATGCTTATTTTAGAAGACATAGGAATACTATCTGAAGAAGAGAGATTTACAAACAAAAATGTAAGTGCAAATATGGATACAATACTGGTAGGTAATTTGAATTGTGGCTTAAGAAAGAAAAAGGAGAGTAGGGATGTAAAAGCACTGTTAGACATTATACATAGTAGAAAACTACGGATCTGGAACAACAAACAATGGACATATAAAACATGTAATTTAAGGAGAGAACTAGATTACTTTATTATTTATAAGAGCTTCCAAATTGTACAAGAAAGAACAGAATGTACAAGATCATTTTAACTTTTAGCAATTTGGCTGGAAATTTAAGGAAAATGGTTACATAAGAACAGGTAAAAGTATTAAGAGACTAAATGGGAAAGAATTAGATAAGGAAGGAATACAGATGATTCAACAATTATGGAAAGACCATGTGGAAATCACAGAACCCTATAAAAACTGGAAATCATACTGGATAAGTTACAGAGACAAATATAAAATATGTTATTTGGAATGGCAAAGATTAAAAAGAGAAAAGGGGAAAGACAATTATAAAGAAGTAAATAGGCATGCTTTGGCAGAGTTGATAAGTAACAACTTTATAATAGAGAGAAATAAATACACAAAATTATTCAAGACAAGATTAAAAAGTATTTGTTTAAACAAACATTTCACTAGGGGAAAGAAGAAGTAGTGCCATATTTGAGCAGTATAATAGAAGAGAATAAAATGTTAATAAGAGAGTTAAGAAATGGGATAGGAAAAAAGGCAAGAGGTTTACAAGAAATAATGAATGTAATGAAAGAACATATAGAAAAAACATTTAAAGGAATAAAAATCCAATAGTAAAAAGCGTTGACAGACATGGCACAAAGGTATAATCCAAGATTTATTCCAAACACGAAACACTCCAGAACTCAACCAAAAGTGAACGCTTTCAACTCCTAGCAACGGAGATTTCTTCAGACTGGTGGTTGAACAAATGCAATACATTTAAATACCATTCTAACATCAATGAAAACATAATTAAACCATCAATTAAAAAAGTTAATTAGTTAAAAAGACAAGAACTCATAAAATGCTAATGTTTAAGCCCCTTCCTTTTTAAATAGATAATAAATTCTTCTCTATTATTTAGTCCAGGGGGAAAACATGCATTTAATTTCACTTGCCAGCAGTATTCAAGCCAACCCAACTCTTCTTCAATATTAATATTTGTGACTTTGGGATGAATTGCATCAATGACTAAACATTTAAAATTATTTTTACATTTATTTCCCATATAATGTTTACTCAATGAATTTTTAGCATCACCTCTACCTATTGCATAGCGATGCTCATATTTCCTTCTATATAATTCTCTGCTAGTTCTACCAATATAGAAGGACATGCATTCTAAACACACTAATAAATAAACTACATTTTTAGATTTACAAGTAGATTTGCCCAGAACTCTTATTATGGTTTTGCCTATTAAAATTTCATTACTATCTGTAAATAAAAATTGACAATAATTACAATTAAAACATTTAAACATACCTTTTTTCTCTTCTATTACCTTAAGATTATTTAACTTGATTTGAAAAAAGTCTTTAAAATTCTTAGCTCTCTTTTGCACAAATCTGGGTTTGTCTCCTAATTTCTGTAAAATATCTTTGTTACCTTTAAAGATGGCTCAATTATTTCTAATAATGTTTTTAATCTTATAAGAATCAATGCTATTTTGTACCGCTAAAGCTGTCATAAAATCTGTACTGTGTTCTGTGTGGACTTCATCTATAATAACATTATTTCTTTTAAGAACTTCTTCATTCATAATTTTGTTTAACATATATTCAGGATACCCTCTATTACTCATCCTATCGCAAAAACTATTTGCTTCTTTATAAAAAATTTTTTTCATCATTTGTTAAATTACTGATTCTATTAATCTGACCTTTCACAATATTCCATTTCATCTTCTTAGGATGTAAACTGGAGTAATGTAAATACATGTTATTTTGACATTCTTTTTTATAAATGTTTGAAACTAATTTTCCATCCTTTTTGTAAATAGTAAGATCTAAAAAGTTAATTTTTTCCTTGCTATAAGTATGGGTAAATTTGATATATGAACACACATTATTGATATATTCCAAAATACTTCTAATTCTTCCACGGAACCTTTCCAAATTATTAGAATATCATCAATAAATCTCAACATTTTTATAATATTCTTCGCAAAAATGCTTCCCAAAATATTGGCCATCTCCCATCCTTGAATAAATAAATTGGCATAACTAGGTGCTAACACAGCACCCATAGCCACCCCATTGACTTGTACAAACAATTCATCATAAAATTCTAAAAAAATTTAAGAAAAAAACAGATCTATCATTTCCATGAGCAAGCTTACAGTGTTTGTAGAAAATGTTTTAGATTGCAACAATCCCATTCTAACCATTTCCATACCTTCCTTGTTGGGAATCATAGTATAGAGGGAATTTATGTCAAGAGTTACTAATATATCTTGCAGCAGAGACTTTTAAATCATTTAATTTCTTCATACAATCATAGCTGTCTTTTATATATGTTGTACCATTTGGTACTACTTTTTGTAGATGTCTATAGCAAAAATGGACATACCCTCGGACTTACTTTTCTTGCTGACAACTATTGGTCTTAATGGAGGGCAGTCAATATTTTTGTGAATTTTTGGTATACCAAAAATTCTGCTTATTTTATGGTTATTGTTAGTAATATTTCATTTTATCTTATCGATTCTCCCAGCGTAAAACCACTCTGTTATACATGATTCTATCAGAGAAAAACCTTTTCTAACCTCAGTCATATTGACTGGTTTATAGAAATTAGAATTGGATAACAATTCCTTCATTCTAATTTCACAATCTTGTCTCTCCATCAGAACCATTGCCCCTCCTTTGTGTGCCTTGAAAATTAATATATTATCATTTTTCAATAGGGCATCAAAACACTCTTTTTCTTTTCTTGTTAAATTATAATACTTAAATTTAGAATCATTTTCTAACATTTCTAACATCTGCATTCCGCATATGTTCAAAAACATTTCTAATTCTTTACACAGAGGTGGATTATAACAGCTGGGTTTATAAAAATCACAGCTATTTCATCTCTGACTTCCAAAAAGAAGTCTGAAATTTAACTTTCTAACATAGTCCCTTAATTCATTAATCATAGTCAATTTATTTGCCCTTTATGCAGGAGCAAAATTCCATCCTTTGCTCAGCACATAGCATTCTTCATAGGAAATATTTTTCTCACACAAATTGACAATTTTGAAATTAACATTATTTATGTCTTCCACTGTTTTTGATGGTAATTCCAATTCTTCTTTGGACCTTTTCTGCCCCCCCCCCCCAGTTTTTTTGCTGTTGTTGTTTGTTGTAATGTGATTTATCTTTATATCCATCTGCTGTCACTTGGGCCCAAGTTCTATTTTGATTGTCAACTCTTTGATATACTTCAATAACCTGCTTGTTCTCATTCACTTTATGGTGTATTTCTTCATTAGTTTTATTCCTAAAATTTTCTTTGGTTTTGGCTTTAACTACTGGTTCATTTGCATGTGATATTATTTCCCCTGCCATATTGGCATGGACCTCCGCCACTGTCAAAATCTGATTTTTATTTACAAGTCTTTCTGACCTCCTTAATAGGCTTGCTTCTTCTTCAACAGCTTTATTTGCCATATCGGACTCATTTTGTACATTTTCGCTCACATTTGTTTCAAGCCTCAGCCCATATGCTGAAGCCGTACCATTTGCATATTCGTTCTTGTCTCTATGAAATTTTTTTACTCTTTCTTTGGCATAATTCATCATTCAACTTACATAGTTTTTCTTGAATCTGCACCATTTTGCTAACAAAATTGTCTCTGGAGGTATTATCTTTTAGAATCTCATGATTTCCTTTTATTTTGACAGTTAATTCTTATAATCTAATAGTATTGGCTTCATATAGTAGCTTCATATATTGTAAACCCTCCTTTTGATTTATGTTTAGCCATTTGTCAGTAAATTCCTTTGGCAGGTCTTTCCCCGCAGGTAAATTTTTTACTCTTAGCCCCCTTGGTACTTGTTGGGCTTTCAAGCTGTTTTCAAAGAACAAATTATCCCATTGTAAGCGTTTAACTGTCATAAGATCTTTCTCTAACCCGTTAAACAACTCTCGAATATTAACGCCGGTACTCGTACTCATTTCCGGTTGTACAACATTTTTATCACCAATGGCAAATGGGTTAGACGGTGGAGCTAAACATCCTTTTAGAATGTGTTTTTCATTATTGCTGCAAACAACTTTTTTTGAATGTTTGTTTACAGCATTAACCATGCCTTCTTCATTCACTATGAATGAACCGCTCGGCGTGTCATTCAAAACACAACCAGTGGAAACAGTTGTAAAGCCTGTAGAGCCTATAGAAGCCACACCTCTCTCCATGCCTGTCAATACTGTAACCAAAAAACACAAATCCAAAAAGAGCAGCAAGAAATGCTAAAATCACCAGTCAAAATCCAAAAGTAAAAAGCGTTGACAGACACCGCACAAAGGTATAATCTGAGATTTATTCCAAACACGAAACACTCCAGAACTCAACCACAAGTGAGCGCTTTCATCTCCTAGCAATGGAGATTTCTTCAGACTGGTGGTTGAACAAATGCAATACATTTAAATACCATTCTAACATCAATTAAAACATAATTAAACCATAAATTAAAAAAACATAATTAAACCATTAATTACAAATGTATTGCATTTGTTCAACCACCAGTCTGAAGAAATCTCTGTTGCTAGGAGATGAAAGCGCTCACTTGTGGTTGAGTTCTGGAGGGTTTCGTGTTTGGAATAAATCTGGGATTATACCTTTGTGCCGTGTCTGTCAACACTTTTTACTTTTGGATTTTGACTGGCGATTTTAGCATTTCTTGCTGCTCTTTCTGGATTTGTGTTTTTTGGTTGCAGTTTTGACAGGCATGGAGAGAGGTGTGGCTTCTATAGGCTCTACTGGCTTTACAACTGTTTCTGCCGGTTGTATTTTGAATGACACGCCAAGCGGTTCATTCATAGTGAATGAAGAAGGCATGGTTAATGCTGTAAACAAACATTCAAAAAAAGTTGTTTGCAGCAATAATGAAGAAGACATTCTAAAAGGATGTTTAGCTCCACCGTCTAACCCATTTGCCAGTGGTGATAGAAATGTTGTACAACCAGAAATGAGTACGACTACCAGCGTTAATATTCGAGAGTTGTTTAACGGGTTAGAGAAAGTTAAACGCTTACAGTGGGATAATTTGTTCTTTGAAAACAGCTTGAAAGCCCAACAAGTACCAAGGGGTCTAAGAGTAAAAAAATTACCTGCGGGGAAAGACCTGCCAAAGGAATTTACTGACAAATGGCTAAACATAAATCAAAAGGCGGGTTTACAATATATGGAGCTACTATATGAAGCCAATACTATTAGATTACAAGAATTAACTGTCAAAATAAAAGGAAATCATGAGATTCTAAAAGATAATACCTCCAGAGACAATTTTGTGAGCAAAATGGTGCAGATTCAAGAAAAACTATGTAAGTTGAATGATGAATTATGCCAAAGAAAGAGTAAAACATTTCTTAGAGACAAGAACGAATATGCAAATGGTACGGCTTCAGCATATGGGCTGAGGCTTGAAACAAATGTGAGCGAAAATGTACAAAATGAGTCCGATATGGCAAATAAAGCTGTTGAAGAAGAAGCAAGCCTATTAAGGAGGTCAGAAAGACTTGTAAATAAAAATCAGATTTTGACAGTGGCAGAGGTCCATGCCAATATGGCAGGGGAAATAATATCACATGCAAATGAACCAGTAGTTAAAGCCAAAACCAAAGAAAATTTTAGGAATAAAACTAATGAAGAAATACACCATAAAGTGAATGAGAACAAGCAGGTTATTGAAGTATATCAAAGAGTTGACAAAGTAGAACTTGGGCCCAAGTGACAGCAGATGGATATAAAGATAAATCACATTACAACAAACAACAACAGCAAAAAAAACTGGGGGGGGGGCAGAAAAGGTCCAAAGAAGAATTGGAATTACCATCAAAAACTGTGGAAGACATAAATAATGTTAATTTCAAAATTGTCAATTTGTGTGAGAAAAAATATTTCCTATGAAGAATGCTGTGTGCTGAGCAAAGGATGGAATTTTACTCCTGCATAAAGGGCAAATAAATTGACTATGATTAATGAATTAAGGGACTATGTTAGAAAGTTAAATTTCAGACTTCTTTTTGGAAGTCAGAGATCAAATAGCTGTGATTTTTATAAACCCAGCTGTTATAATCCACCTCTGTGTAAAGAATTAGAAATGTTTTTGAACATATGTGAAATGCAGATGTCAGAAATGTTAGAAAATTATTCTAAATTTAAGTATTATAATTTAACAAGAAAAGAAAAAAGAGTGTTTTGATGCCCTATTGAAAAATGATAATATTTTCATTTTCAAGACAGACAAAGGAGGGGCAATGGTTCTGATGGAGAGACAAGATTATGAAATTAGAATGAAGGAATTGTTATCCAGTTCTAATTTCTATAAACCAGTGAATATGACTGAGGTTAGAAAAGGTTTTTCTCTGATAGAATCATGTATAACAGAGTGGTTTTATGCTGGGAGAATCGATGATAAGATAAAATGGAATATTACTAACAATAACCCTAAAATAAGCAGAATTTTTGGTATACCAAAAATCCACAAAAATATTGACTGCCTTACATTAAGACCAATAGTTGTCAGCAAGAATAGTAAGTCCGAGGGTATGTCCATTTTTGTGGATAGACATCTACAAAAAGTAGTACCAAATGGTACAACGTATATAAAAGACAGCTATGATTGTATGAAGAAATTAAATGATTTAAAAGTCTCTGCTGCAAATATATTAGTAACTCTTTATATAAATTCCCTCTATACTATGATTCCCAACAAGGAAGGTATGGAAATGGTTAGAATGGGATTGTTGCAATCTAAAACATTTTCTACAAACACTGTAAGCTTGCTCATGGAAATGATAGATCTGGTTTTGTCTTATAATTTTTTAGAATTTTATGATGAATTGTTTTTACAAGTCAATGGGGTGGCTATGGGTGCTGCGTTAGCACCTAGTTATGCCAATTTATTTATGCAAGGATGGGAGAAGGCCAATATTTTTGGAAGCATTTTTGTGAAGAATATTATAAAAATGTTGAGATTTATTGATGATATTCTAATAATTTGGAAAGGTTCTGTGGAAGAACTAGAAGTATTTTTGGAATATATCAATAATGTGTGTTCATATATCAAATTTACCCATACTTAGAGTTAGGAAAAAAATAACTTTTTAGATCTTACTATTTACAAAAAGGATGGAAAATTTGTTTCAAAAACTTATAAAAAAGATTGTCAAAATGACATGTATTTACATTACTCCAGTTTACATCCTAAGAAGATGAAATGGAATATTGTGAAAGGTCAGATTAATAGAATCAGTAATTTAACAAATGATGAAAACATTTTTTATAAAGAAGCAAATAGTTTTTGCGATAGGATGAGTAATAGAGGGTATCCTGAATATATGGTAAACAAAATTATGAATGAAGAAGTTCTTAAAAGAAATAATGTTATTATAGATGAAGTCCACACAGAACACAGTACAGATTTTATGACAGCTTTAGCGGTACAAAATAGCACTGATTCTTATGAGATTAAAAACATTATTAGAAATAATTGGGCCATCTTTAATGGTAACAAAGATCTTTTACAGAAATTAGGAGACAAACCCAGATTTGTGCAAAAGAGAGCTAAGAATTTTAAATACTTTTTTCAAATCAAGTTAAATAATCTTAAGGTAATAGAAGAGAAAAAAAGGTATGTTTAAATGTTTTATTGTAATTATTATCAATTTTTATTTACAGATAGTAATGGAATTTTAATAGGCAAAACCATAGTAAGAGTTCCGGGCAAATTTACTTGTAAATCTAAAAATGTAGTTTATTTATTAGTGTGTTTAGAATGCATGTCCTTCTATATTGGTAGAACTAGCAGAGAATTATATAGAAGGATATATGAGCATCACTATGCAATAGGTAGAGGTGATGCTAAAAATGCATTGAGTAAACATTATATGGAAAATAAATGTAAAAATAATTTTAAATGTTTAGTCATTGATGCAATTCATCTCAAAGTCACAAATATTAATATTGAAGAAGAGTTGGGTTGGCTTGAATACTGCTGGCAAGTGAAATTAAATGTATGTTTTCCCCTGGACTAAATAATAGAGAACAATTTATTATGTATTTAAAAAGGAAGGGGCTTAAACATTAGCATTTTATGAGTTCTTGTATTTTTAACTAATTAATTAATTAATTAATTAATTAATTAATTAACTTTTTTAATTAATGGTTTAATTATGTTTTAATTGATGTTAGAATGGTATTTAAATGTATTGCATTTGTTCAACCACCAGTCTGAAGAAATCTCCGTTGCTAGGAGATGAAGGCGTTCACTTGTGGTTGAGTTCTGGAGTGTTTCGTGTTTGGAATAAATCTTGGATTATACCTTTGTGCTATGTCTGTCAACGCTTTTTACTTTTGGATTCTGACTGGCGATTTTAGCGTTTCTTGCTGCACTTTCTGGATTTGCATTTAAAGAAATAAGACAGAGAAAAGAAAAAGTGGAATTTTAAAATATTGACAGAACAGAATAATAAGGAATTAGAAAATGGTATAATGATGGAAGAATTGTATAATGTATTAAGAATAGTAACTTTAGAATCAGCTACTGGACCAGATGACATTGAATTTCATCATATTTTATTAGCTGCAGTTGATGTTGTAGGTCTCTCTTCCTGCATCCCACATGAAATAGTGGTTCAGGAAAGCTTGTTATACTATAGATTTCCATACCAACAAGGAGAACATCATGTTACGTTATTTCATGGAAACTGTAATCTATAACAATTATATTTATTTTGACAGTGAATACTTCAGACAAGGAAATGGTGTAATGATGGATGCAGTTTGTGCCTCTCTTCATGCATATTTTGTATTATGGTATTGGGATCAAAATGCTAGTTTTAAATCTAATTTTATGGAGCATATGTTTATTTAGGGTTTTTAGATGACATTTATTTTATGGAAGGGTAGAAGAGTGCTGTTTGAAAGAATTTATATACTTTTAAAAGACTACTACTGATTTTTTTTTAAATGTACATCCACTTCTTCATTTGGCATTATTAATTATTTAGATGTTACTATTGTAAAGGATTTTGTAAGGTGGATTTTTTTTTCAAAACTTTATAAGAAATCTACTTTCTCAAAATTTTTTTGCATTTTCATAGCAATCATCTGATGTTCAAAAAAATGGTCTGGTTACAGGACAGATGGTATGGACCTCTAGATTAACACTGGATGATAACCAGTTCCTTTTAGAAGTAGATAACCTTCAAAACATATTTTGGAGAGGTGTTATCCAGTTGCCATGCTTGATATCAAGGAGAGGTGTTTCAAAAAGAAGGACCAGTTATTTTTCCATTATTAAGTACTGATCCTTTCAATCTAAGTGACACCAACATGAGGGCTGTTAATGTTAAGGAGAGACATGGGTTTGATAATTATGACCTCATCATGGCCATCCAGTATGGCATAAGGATAATCAAATTAAGCAAGTGTTGTTAAAGAATTGGAAATGTATTAAATCTGATGACCCTTATAAAACTATTCTTGGTGTTTAACCAAGATTTATTTAGAAATGACAACCAATCATAAAAGAAAGAAATAGAGGTAGAGAATGCCAGAATCTGACAAAACAACCCTAACAAAGGTATAAAAGAATGGGATGCATGACCTCAATGCAAATGTATACATGAATGGCATAATATAAAGTTAAAATCCATTCATTTTGAGTTTAAGATTAACATACATTGTGGTTATAACATCTATATACTATACTATCTATAAACATTATCATGATGTTAATAATTGCAACACTAACAATGCACGATACAAACATAAGTTGAAATGTAAAGATCATAAGAAGTTTTATTTATATTGGAACATGTGTTACTTAATACTAGTGCTGGACCCTGGGAATTAAAGCTTGAGTAGATGGAAGTGCTGTGGCAAATAAAGTTGAATGGTAATACTTACCCTGGAATGAATGATGTTATATCTTTAAGTAGTGTCTTGAAGTTATGGGCAGCTAAACTACGTGAAAAATGTATTGATTCAATGGTAGGTCTGATTTTATTTATTTTTTAAATGTTTTAAAATTCATGATGTATTTATTTGTTTGATTCATTTATTATATATTTACGCATTTGTTGCTGTAATTCTTGTCTTTAATGTTCATTGGATGGAGATCATCTTTTTTTTTTTTTTTAATTAACATATAAATATAGCCAGTTAGACTTTTAAAACAAGTTCTGACAAAGTCATGGAGATAATTAAGAATGAAAGTGCTTAAACTAATTGCATGTCTTACTTTATAGGTCATTACCTGTTTTTTTTTTTTTTTTTTAAACAAGGGAGCTTACTGTGTGGACATTGTGTGCACTCTGCATATTTTTGCTGATTGGCTTGTGTTCATGTGGTCATATCCAGTTTTTAGTTTTGAATAAGAAAGGGGCATAACAATGGAAGAATTCTATAATGTATTAAGAATAGCACATTTAGAATCAACTACTGGACCAGATGGCATAGAATATAATATATGTAAAGTTATATAAGATTGTCAGAAGAAAGACTGTGTACAAGTGTTAAATGAATAATTGGAGTAAGACTTTGGACAAGAAGAAATATGTATTGAAGCTAAGACATTTATATGGAAAAAGGGGTAAAAGACATAAGAAACTAGAGGCCATTGGTACTTAATAATTTGGATTATAAGATATTTATGAAAATAATAGAAACATGATTGGATGATAAATTAAATAAAATATTAGAAGATAAAATATTTAGAAGGAAAGCAAAAGGAACTGAAGAATCATTAATAATAATAAGAAAGATTGTACATGATAACATACACTGTGGAGCTTTTCTCCCCAGGCCTCTGCTGAAAAAGGATACTAGCTTACTCAGACTATCCTGGTCAACAAATATCAAATAAATAAATAATAAATAAATATGCAGGAAAGCAGATGCAAAAAAATATGAATAATAATATGAATAAAGCATATGATAAGATACAACATGAGGTTGTATGGGATATAATGAAAGAATATCATTTAAATGAAGACATCTAAAATATTTTGAGACAGTGTATATGAATAAAAAAGTAAAAGTGTTAGTAAATGAATGGTTAAGTCAGGAAATAAATGTAAAGAGTAGTATAAGACAAAGGTGTCCAGTAAGTAATAGTTTATTTTTATTAGTTATAAATGCAATGGATAGTAAATTAAATATGCCATTAAAGGTACCATAACTACACTTTAGTCAACTAACCTTTGCACAACAAATATCCACCAACCTGATAAAACTCCTGCTCTACAAAATACTATATGCTTGTACATTACTTCAAGCTGTCTTTGCTCCAGTAACCTACACCTTCTAGAAACTTTCAAAGCCAACAACATAGCTGGCAATTCTCTCTTTTCAAACTATAGTCCTAAAATATGGAATAAGTTACCAAATCAAATAATATCAATCAGCTCTATCATACAGTTCAAAAAGCTCCTTAAGTCACACTTAACAGACACCTATCTATGTTCCTGCAACTCATCAGTATAGACTTCCCTAAGTCTTCTTGCCAACTAATGTCTACTCAAAAATAAAAAATATATTTTACTCATTATATAAAACCGTGAATGCCTTGAAATATATATGTACTTGTTGTTTGCTATGAGCGTAGTAATTCCCACATATTTATTAACTTTTGTTTTGTCTGTAGTTACAACTGTATTTTTATTAGATGTTTGTTAAACTGCAATTTATCAATACTGGAGCTTTTTTTCCCCAAGTCTCTGCTGAAAAAAGACATCAGTCCAGTCAGATTTTCTCGGTAAACAAATGCAAAATAAAATAAACAAATAATAAATAGAATATAGGAATTAGGATACCAGTTATGTTCATATATGCTGATGACATAGTACTAGTAAAAAAAAAAGAATAAACAATGGATGGAGGAAGATATTAATATATTTAATGGAAAGTTGAAGGTTATAGGTATGAATATACATAGAGATATGAGCAGAGGGTTAGGAGAAGACAGCAAGATAGATAATATTCGGTTTAATATGAAATAACCTTATTTGGTATAACATTCAGAAATGAAATGGTAAAAATAAAAGAATGGGAAGATATAATGAAAAAAAATTAGAAATATATGCTTATTTTGGAGAATTGATAAGTGGCCATACAAAAAAAAAAAGTATATTTAATGTATTCTGCTTTATTAGAAAAATGGCATGTTTGGCAAATGTCTATATGATTCCTGTAAAGTATGAGTAACACTTTTGACAATTGTTTTTTTTTTTTTTTCATTTATGTAGAGGGCACAGTTGAATCCTGTAAAAGAGGAATATTATATGCTAAAGAAGAATAAGCAGGAGGATTGGGATTGATCATTTTGGGGGTGTATTCAGCATCATTGCATTTATATAAAGTGCTAATGTGGCTAAAAGAGAAAATTAGTTTATTACTGTGTGTGATAATGCAATAAAAATATAAGACAATAGGGTGTATGAAAAATAAATTTAAAACAGGAAAAAAAAGAAATAAATGTGGAAATGAAACAATATCAAGAGAAAATAATAATGTGGAAAATATAGTTAAGAGAAGTAGAAAAGAAAGGAAATATTGTATATGAATATAATCAATAAGTATTATTTTATCTGTTCATTTGAAAAAAAAATTGAGGAAAGAAAATAATGGCATTAAAAATCAGAACAGAATGGTGCAAAATGTAGGTAAAATGCAAAGATTGTTTTCGAGATTATCCACAAAAAATTGCCAGTAAAAGCAAATATGCCATATAAAAAATAGAAGAAGGAATTTGTAATCATTGCGGTAAGGTTTAGATAACAGAACATGTTTTCTTGAAATGTAAAATGATAAAGTAATTATGAGAAAAGTTATGTAAAGAAAACTGCATGCAAGATATTACTGAAATGGAAAATATAAATATGGATATGTTGGAATACGGTTATTATAGAAATAAATGAAAACGTTTTACATAATTTGGGCTATATGGAATCATATACTGAATTAGATAGAATTTAATGGACAATGGAAATTGGCAGAAGTATTAAAAAAATAAGATTTTGGTTATGGGAATGGGTTGGGGTCATAAAGTGAATGCAGTTGTAAAGATGGAATGTAAATAGAAAATGATGGAAACATTTGATTATACAAGAGTTCACTAATTTATTTGTCCTGGTCCCCTTCAATAAACACATCACAATGAATGACATTTGCAGACCTTTATTAAAAACTTCTATAACAGCTTTGTCCAACAACTTTATTATTTAGAACTGCACATATTATCATTGTCTCTAAACATAACATAAACATCCTTGATACAGTTAATCAGTGCAGTGTACCTACTCAACCTGCACCAGTAAGCAGCGGCCATACATCTGCTCATTTACTTTACTTATGAAGTAGCGTCCCATCTCACTTCATGCACCATTCATTGAATTACCTTCCACCAAATAAGCAGCATCCTTACCTCAGCTTACTCATCCATTCAGCAAGCTTCCTCCAGCTGCTCATTTTCCTTTCCCCAGCTCCTTGAAATGAACATCCCTACACCCGAGGGGGAACAGAACAGGGCAAGCCAGTCCCTCTTCTCTACCTACCCCAACTGATAAACCCCAATCCCCCCCAACCCCCCAACAAACAAGGGGAGGGTGGGAGTTTTACAAGCTCACACCAAAATGTGATTGCTTACCCAGCTACATTTGTCTAAACCTCTTAAGCCCCTCCCTACCCTTATCTCACTTCCTCCCAATCCTCCCTGCTTCCACTTAACCCTTTCACTTCCCCAACTCACCTAATACCCTCTAATATCTATCTAATCCCTCATGAAGATGTCAGTGGACAACTTGGTTTGTTGCCAAACTTCATTTGTCCCGGCCCCCTTCAATAAACACATCACAATGAATGATATTTGACGACCTTTATTAAAACTTCCATAACATAGCTTTGTTCACCAATTTTATTATTTACAACTGCACATAATACCATTGATTCTAAACACAGCATAAACATCCTTGTACAGTTAATCAGGGCAGCGTACCTACTCACCCTGCTCCAGTAAGCAGCGGCCATACCTCTGCTCGCTCACTTTACTTATAAAGTGCCATCCTTGTAATGGTAACCAGGGCAGCATACCTACTCACCCTGCTCAGTAAGCAGGGTCTATACCTCTGCTTGCTTATTTTACTTATAAAGTGCCATCCTTGTAATCCTAATCAGGGCAGCATAACTACTCACGCTGCCCCAGTAAGCAGGGTGCATACCTCTACTTGTTTACTTTATTTATGAAGCAGTGTCCCATCTCACTTCATACACCATTCATTGAATTACCTTCCTCCAAATAAGCAGCATCCTTACTGCAGCTTATTCATCCATTCAGCAAGATTTATCCACTGCTCATTTTCCTTTCCCCAGCTCCTTGAAATGAACATCCCTACACCAGAGGGGGAACAGAAGAGGGCAAGCCTGTCCCTCTTCTCTGCCAACCAGCCTGAACAGGCTGTTCCTGCTCCCTTCTATCCAGAATCGTTCAACCAACTACCTCCCATAATGGGAAGGGTTAAGCCAAACATCATTCGGTGTACCTGTCATCTGTAAAACCCTTAGGATCCTGCATACCATCCCTGAAACACACCCTAATGAAACTAAATAAAGTAGAATTACTCATGACTCCACTGTACCACTGGGAAATCCCATCCCAGAGAATACTTTCCTTTTAAACCACTTCCTTCCAGCAACTAATCATGGCTCAACCTGAACAGAATGACAACCTATAGCCATGACCCTGTCAACTGTAGCATATCACCTTAGCCCACCAAACTACCCAGTTCTGGCTGTACATTAATCCAATTACTGTAGGGAATAATCTAACTCAAAAACGTTAATGCCCTAACCCTTAATGGCAAAAAAAGAGCACCCCTTGACCTAGTTCCTGAAAACTTGCCTATTTGCAGCAATGAAGTACTCGACATGCCCAGCCATAAACACCCCCAATTCACTAATTACCAAATGACAATGTGGACTAGAACCCAGGCCACCCCACTCAGAACCTCCTATCCTCCTAGCAACTGCTAAACTAGAACAGTGAAACTACTAACCATCCTTAACCACTACTTATTGCTGGCCTTTCCCCTTGAAGGTTCACTTCCCCTATGTTATCTCTACCTGTAGTAATCTTCCCTTAAACCTTCTAGCATCCGTGTAAGCAATGCACCTAGAAGCAAGGATTAAACTTTACTGGCTTACAAGAGCCATAAGGCTTTAGACTAATAAGTTCCTATGCTTCTATGAATGTCATGACTCTACACAACCCATGGGATCCCCAGACTCCACATAAACTGCCCCAACAGCTTCTCCCCTGTCCCCCTACCTACCTCTTCCTTACTTGCCCCTATACCAATGCAATAATCAGCTCCCACTTATTGAACACAGAGCTCTAACATGCCTTATAAGGTGATTACTCAGACCTTTATTGTTCCCCATTCCAATGGCAAGAACATCACCTTTCAGATCCCCTTTTCAAGACACTGCACCATGCCTTCTGCACTTCAGCAATCTGCAAGGAAAAGAAAAAAACAATAAATACTACGTGCACACATACCAATAATACTTAATGTGAAGGCACTGGCAGTGACCCCTACCACCCCCATCAAGTGTTTGCCAAACTTTTCACCAAAATATGGGACCAGTCCCTCTTCTTTTTTTTTTATGACTCATATCCCCTTTGGACAAGAGTGATAAGTGCTACCCACAGAAATAAGAGCTGAACTTGTCTAGCTTGTAATCACCCCAGAGCCAGGGGCCTAATAACTTCCTATGATATTAAGAGTGTTGTGACTCCACTCCCCCTACCTGAACCCCATCCATAGTGACGTGCCCTAATGAGCACTAAATAAAATGCATTACCTGTAACCTCATCAAGCCCACTGCAGACACCTTTAAAAACATTTATCTAACATACTGAATCAGTTATTAGAACAGATTGCATAATCAATTAACCCTGAGATCACAGACTCAAATGCCTGTGCTTCTCTGGCTAGCAGTGCAAATCCTCTACCAGAATTCAACAACTTTGAAATCCACTTACTTCAGTCAGTAACTGTTGCCCACTTGTGCTCCCCATGTGCAACCTCCTCGCTCGCCACTGCTTCCATCATGTGCAAACTCAGTGTGTAGCGCCACAACTGGTACTCATCACATCACCATCTGTAAAGAAATGGACAAAAGTAAATCCTCTAAGAGGTAAAGAGAAGGCTCCACCTTATACCTACCTATTCCAAATTATAGCAACAGCATTCCAAAATCCCCCATCTGCAAGAAAGAAAGGACATGTAAATAATCTAAAATACACAATGCACATTTCAAGACATCTTCAAAAACAACCTATCCTGCCAACTCGAGAAGGAGTGTACCACCGTCAAAGCAACCATAACTGAAGCTATGCTTCCAATGAACCTATCAAACACCCACTATAAATTTAACTACCAATCTAGTATGTTACAACTAAACCCACACCTGAAGGGAACTATCAATATCCACAACCATGGTAACCTTGCAATTCCATACCACCTCACTTAGCACACTGTCTAAGCCAAGCTAATTTATATTGTAAAATCATCTGCCTAGGTCTTAACCTTTCATCTCCAAATGAGGCACACAAATCAAACATAATGTCGAACAAATGGCAGCTGACGGTGCTATCAAGGGGACTCACTGCAATATTCCTCCCATCAACTCTTTCAAATGTAATTATGACTTAGGGCTCCCTTCCTACTCTTTTTTTATTTATTCTATTTTTTATTTTAAACCTGCTTAACCTTCCCATTTGAGGCTGTTAACATACCATACCAAGCCATTAGTAGGTGTACCATGTTCTGTCCATTTGTTCCCCATTTGCTTGCAAGCAATGATAAAAAAACTCTTAACACACATATACCTCTCAACCTCTTAGCCCAGACAATGTGGGCAAAGCCCATACTTCACCACTTAGAGCAGTAAGTGTTCACAATCCATAAATAAAAGAGGGGCCGAGGTATCCTCTGTATAGTATAAAGTGAGAAACTCAAATGTCTGTCATTATCTCCTAACTTCAGGCTTTAATGCTTTGCCACTAACTGCCAAAACTACAACTCTAAGAAAAACAAACCCAAATACGAAGCAAAATCTGGACATTCTATTAAAATCTGTATGGTTGAAAGGTATGAAAAAGCTCCAATATACCCACAACTGCTCTCCAGCCAGCAAAACTGCTGCGCTGCATTGTACATTAACATGAATTTTCTGAAGGGTATGAAGTCTGAAACTCAATTGTCTGTCTATTTTCTGACTTCAGTCTTTAATGAGTTGCCACTCATTTTGCAAACAAAAAAAAAGAACAGCTTTATGAAAATGGACCAAAGTAAGAGCAAAATCTCAACATTCTGTGAAAAACAGTACAGTTGAGAGGTACGGGCATGACTATCATGACACTTCCAATTCTTATGAAGTCTAACTCAACAACTATCCCTATTGCTAAAGTCAATCTGCATTAGTATCTGAAGAATATCCAATTCTCATGAGTAGCTCCAGTCTCTAAATGTACACCCATCCCCCACAGAATAAAAGTCAGTTACCATTGTCCCTGTCCCCTTCAATAAACACAACATACCGAATGACATTTGACGACCTTTATTAAAACTTCCATAACATAAGTTTGATTACCAAAATTTGTTAAATACAACTGGACATAGTGTATTTCATTCTAAACACAACATAAACATCTTTGCAATGTTAATTAGGACAGTGTACCTGCTCATCTGACTTAGTGAGCAGCATTAATACCTTTGCTCACTTACATTACTTATGAAGCTTCATAAACCATTCACTGAATTACCTTCAAACAAAATAAGCAGCGTCCTTACCTCCCCGCTTGCTTATCTATTCAACAAAAACTCCTTGAAATGCACCACCAGACACCAGAATGGGAACAGAAGAGGTCAAGCCTGTCCCTCTTCTCCGCCACCAGCCTGCCCAGGCTTTTACCCCTCACCACCAACTTCCATTATCTAGCCACCCTTAGGGAATAAGGCCAAACATCATTTGGTGTACAATAATTACAAGGACATTACCACCTCCTGACAATTGCCTAATGCCTACTAAAGCATCACCTGCCACTGGAGCAAGAATACTCAACCCCAACCACCAAAATAAAGCAACTGCATATCACCCTTACCAAACAAATTCCTTTTACTTGCCCAATGACATGTAGACCTGAAAAACTTTAAAATGCCACTTAACAGCCACCTTGCCAACACCAACTACCCATATCAAAAGTAAGGCACCAAAACCCCATGATGGCTTTAGCAGTCTGACCACTCTTTACTCTATCAATACCCTTGAATGCCACCAACAATATACCAAACTGAAAATGCTGTATGCCACAGGTCAAAACCAGATTATACCAGAATGAAAATGTCTTATGCCACCTGGCCAACACAAGATTAGTGACATGCCAACCCCATCCCACAAGAAACACACCTTAATAAAACTAAATACACCTTAATATAACTAAATAAAGTAGAATTACCAGTAACTCCACTGTACCACAATGACACATCCACTCCAAAGAACACCTTTCTTTTAGTTTACATCCTTCAAGCCACTAACCATGGCTCAACCTTTCATAATGCCAACCTCTAGCCATAACTAAATGCCACAAAAGCTATAAACCCTTAAACTGAAATCTGCACCCCACCAAAAAAACCCATCTTACAATATTCAACGTCTGTCCCTCTACCCACTCAACCCAGGCCACCCCTTTAAACCACTGAAAACCCACCAAAGTCATGACAGCACAAAACTATGTATGCTCCTGATTAAGGTGCTGAAAACAGCCAACGGCTGCATAACCTACAACACCCCCTCAAATCAGCACCTGCTAAGGCCCCTCTTGGTTAAACCCTATCCACAACTAAAGAAATAGAACCTGGCTGGCAATGACCTAGTACCTGAAAACTCACCTGTAATACCCAGCAATAAAGTACTCTGACTGCATCACTGCCTCTTCAACCTGAAAAGCTTGACCCTCAGAAACCTAACTTGCCTTCCAATTCATTGACCACAACCCCACCTTGTGGTTCCTACCCTCTCATAACTGTAGCCTACCATAAATTAAAATGTTACCAAAATTAAAACCTCATATAATCTCTTTGCTTAAACCTCAATCCAACCTATATAGATATGGATAACCATAACTATACCCTTAAACCTTAACTGACAAATCCTTCACCATCCAGGAGCACTTGATATGCTCTCTCTCTATCTTCTGCATGATCCAAAGTACCTAGTCGAATTACCCCTCTAATCCATCCTTCAGCAATAAGCATAATTATACCTCTCCCTTGCAATGAATGGTATGCTCCCATGGTAATACTCCTACTCCCCACTTCCATTTCAATGACTACCCCATGTACCAATAATGACGCTTGACTTTAATCCTAATGACCACCCTCCTATTACAAGCTCCAAATCAAAGACATTACCTTATAGTTGCAAAAGAGAAATGCACAATAACAACTTCCATTCAAAGATATGCTATAAAATTGTGACCTTATGACATACTGCTGCCATAGCTGACAGCTGACATTCGCTGCAACCTCCTCTCCTCTGTTGAGTCAACATTCTTCTGGTTGCCAGGAGCACCAACTCTGCATCTCATCCATCTGTGCCCTCCTTGAACACCACTCCATCCCTGCAATGTCCATCCCTTCAGGCCACTGACTGATGAGACTCTGCACACCTCCTTTTATGACCTCATCACCTATCCTCCAGCTGCCTGGACACTGTCCACTGTACACTTATTCCCCATTGATCTGCAAAAGAAAAGAACTGTAAATTTACTAACACAAAACAAATATCTTAACCTTGAGAGCTGTCAAGTAGACCTACAGTCATAATGCCCCCATCACTCTCCCAATGTTAATATGACTTCGGCACCCTTCCTATTCTTCCACCTTCCCCCCTTTATTCTTTTTTTCTTTGGAAATTTAATCAGCTTAGTCTTACCAGCTGAAGCTGTGAAGCTGTTGATCTGCCATAATATAACATTAGTACGTGTCCCACAACAGCTGAAGCTGTTGATATCCCATAATATAACATTAGTATGTGCCCCACAATTACTCATTTGTTCCCCTTAAGTTGCAAACAATAACACAAGCAATGACTCTAAATACGTAACTCTCAACCTGTTAACCCAGGCACAACATGTTCCATAACCAGATAACTTACTTGATGCTACCCCCACAAAATAATCCCTTTACCTAGTCATTCTACCAACCAAGCAACATGGCCAACACCTGTAAACACCTAGTGTGTAAATTATATACCCACACACATACATATATTTCCCCAATAAATCATGTAGACAATTACCTATAAAACACACACCCACACACACACACACACACACACACACACACACACACACACACACACACACACACACACACACACACACACACACACACACACACCTCTACACCAACCTCTGTGTAATACACAAATTCAATTAAATGTATAAACTGCTAATCAAAACCCCTTACCCTGTGTACATGGCTAGCCAAACACTAAGCCCCCCCCCCCCTTACCACCTGCATTGACTATCTGTCCAATCTGGGAACCATATTCCGATAATTTGGCCTCCCACAATAACTCCCTTTGTTTCATTCATGAATAACCTTAGTATATCCCATTGTACTCTTTAGTCATGCTTGCCTTTATAGGGTTACCAGATTGGTATTCCCTACCCATGTTTGGGTCTGATATATCTAACCAGAAATGACGCCATTATTTTTGATTTCCTGACTATAAATCTGTTAAATAAGACATAGCTCTATAACTACAATAAATAGTTGTAGCAACTTGATGATCAGCGTTATGTATCTGCCCAGTAAAAATGCTGAATGAAATCTATATAAATTAAATCACAGCACAATTTGTCATTCATAGCTATTATATTGTTATAGAACCTCATAGTACTGGTAGTAGTAAATCTGTATTCAACATAAAATTAATAGAAAACCAATCGAGAACAAATTTCAACCGAATCCAAAACCATGTCATGATCAATCTGGGAAACTTAAATATTAGTACTATTAACTTGAGACATTGACAGAATCAGAGAAGGTGAATTAATTTAGCTTCACTAAAGTTAAAGCCTACAACCCTGAAGTATCATCACCTTCACTAAATTTAATGCACCACCTCGCTTGTTAACGCATAGCTGGTCTCCATCAGGTGACCACGACCGCCTGCACTCCCCTACCTGACCTCCCACATCCCAACTAGTTTACAGCATCCAAAGAAATGCCATGTCAAATCACTGATTCCAGCACACTTCACTGTCCATAACACGAATAAGCACTCAATCGCCAACCAGAACTTCATGAAAATACCACCATTGCCCACTGTTGGCGTTTCCACCCATCGAGATTACTTGGTCAAATACCACACTACTTGTCCCAGGATTCTAACCTGTTTCTCTACCAGGAGGGTTGTAAGAATCAAACATACAACACTAATGAAAAGTTTGTACCAAGCACAGGACTCTTGTACACACATTTCCCACGCCCCTTCATTAAACTAGAAAAATCATTAGAAAACTTTATCAGAACAGTGGTGTTGCTAGATCCACCCCCCTACAAATAATGTAAAGGGGCACTACCTAACTCTGGGATCTATAAAGTCAGTACACACACACACACACACACACACACACACACACACACACACACACACACACACACACACACACACACACACACACACACACACCTATCCTCATGTAATCTCTGGTGGATTACTAAAGAATAACTGCTGGCTCATGCCTGAATTAATTATCAAAGCCTAAAATAAGAAAATAACAATCCCCCCCAAAACTACAAAATGTATTTTAAAACAGTGATCACAGCATTTTGGAATTACTAGAATAACTGGCTAGCCTGTTACTAAAGGATGACAAGCCCGAACTTTATAGGGATCACTGACAGAAATCCCATATTATTAGTCTGTTGTATGCTGACCTGACTATGCCTCTCGACTGACCAACTTTATGGAATGACAAGATTTTAGGGCATCTCTATGGTCTTACTGCCTATTTATTTACTTACAAGTTACAACACTACTAGTTAGCTCATAGCAGCTTCACTGTAAACTCCGTTTTTTTTATATAACCTTCTGCTTGCAATGCCACGTTATTGCGGAATAATCTAAAATACTAATGGTAAACACTTAGCCTCCATTATCTCTGTCAAGGAAGGAAGGGACGCACCTTATCCATCTAGTAGTTGACGCTAACCGCACATGCGCCATAAACACCTCTGTCTCCTGCAGGGAGCTCACAGCCTGCAAACTGGCCATCTTGGCTTCCTCTAACCCCAAGCTACCACTGAACTGCTCCTTGACAAGGAAAACCACCCAAAACCAAAAAGAACTGCTGAGAACAGGGGGAAAAATATGTAATGGGGCTGGAGAAACTGGCTGCTACCATGCCAAGCGCAATTCCTTTTTTTGTTTTTGAAAATCCCCCAGACTGTCAGCAACCACCAAAATGCAGAGTGGCCCTGTCCCCCAAGCCCTAACTCTGCAATCCCGAGAGATACCATCAATGCCGCAGCCAAACTGGAAAATGCAAGAGGACTCCAAAAACAATAAGCAATTCACTACTCTTAAAGGAAAGAGAACCGGTATTGTACAATGAGCAAAGCACTGTCCAAGGTGAGCAACACAAACAGCTCAACCACACTTACACTTAAATAGCACAAAGACAGCAAGGACTCATAAAGCAAATGGGCACACCACCACAGCAACGTTCCTTCCATCACAAGCCATACTGCAACAATTCTACCAAAATAACAAAGTTCTGGCCCAGCTGGGCAGAAGCAATTGTAACCCCCAATTATATATATATATATATATATATATATATATATATATCGTTTTTTTTTTCAAGCTGTGTGGCAGATATGTTAAGCAGAAGGAATTACACTACTGCTTTAAACTGACAATTACTCTAGAGTGAAAGCCCTCATGGTACAATGTTCTGATGCACTCCAATATACTGGACCCACTCCCTTCATCATTTAACCTACCATGACAGCAAGCAATTGAAAATTCAATCCTCTACTCAGCTACAACTACTGATGTCCTAAACTCTTCTAATCCTGCCGATCAGCCAAAGGCCCATACTCACCACCTCATTCCTCCAAACCATCCCGAGGCCTAACTTATCACCAGCCTACCCCCGGTCATCATGGACGTGATCCTGCACTTAGCAAGTTCACACCAAAATGTGATTACTTACCCAGTAACCCAGCTACACTCATCTAAATCCCTTAACCACCTCCCACCATTATCTCATTTCCTTCCAATCAACCCTCCTATCGTTTAACCCTTTCACCTCCCCAACCCATTGAACTCCCATTAATATCAACCTAACACCCCCTTGAAGATGTCCCAGGACAACTTGGCTTGTGCCAAGCCTCATTTATCAGAAGCACCTAACTACTATGCATTCTCACTTGAAGCAACTCTGACATTCTGCAAAAACAGTTGAACTTCTCAATCCATTATGACCAGACAGAAATTATGAAAATGTAACAGAATAATATTTAACAAATGGCATCATAAGGTTTTGTCTTCTACAAATGAAACACGGCAATATCTTCTTCACTTGATGTTATTAAATTTAATGTGCTTTTTACTTGCCAGCATTATTAACATTTGAATAATGTGCTATAATAGAAAGGTATGTGGAACAATGCAGGGTACACAGAAGACCTGTAGATAATGACATCAATTAGGTGACAATTTGGTGAACACAATAAAAAGTAAGTGCCTTCCGATATTTTACATTCTGATTGCCCAATGACCATTCAGCAAAAGTGATGTTCTGTTAGCAGTTAATCAAAGCAGAATTTCAAAGTTATATATTACACATTATGGGAGTGGAAAAAAAAATAAACCCGGAATTAATTGTATATCCATACATTCGTTTTACTTATATTTGTTGGTTTAGCTTGTTCCACTATGTATATTCTATTACAAAAAGATGCCAGAGTTGGTATTTGCATTGAGAGATGTAATTTACCTAGCATAGCGCACTAGGGAATTCCTTACTTTTTTATGTGAGTGGGTAAAAAAAAAAAAAAAAAGTTATTATTAAGAGTGTAAATTTATGTGTTGATGGCTACACGGAAAAATGTTAAATGCATAAACAAATAAACAGCTACTTTTTTCATTAAGTGATAACGGATCTTTTATGACTTGGTCTCCGACCAGCTTAGGTAAATGCAAGCTCATTTTAATGTCTCATAACAGGGGTAGCCCCTTCCTTAAGTTACAGCACATTGTAAATAGAGCATGGTTTCAAACAATTGATGTGAGTCCAGAAAGAACTGCCTTCTGACCTACTTTGTGTCAAAGGCATGTTTCTCAGAACCACTGAGACCAATGTTTGTATATTTATGCAAATAGCTAGACAGGCAATTTGTTAGACAGATCAGTCCATACAAGGCCCTGCCTAAAAATTAATTAAGGTCAACTAATCTATACATGGTCCTACTTAAAGGATAATTGTTAGGATCAGATCGTTTATACAATTTTCTAACAAAAGATAGGGTCACTTCCTTGTCAATCAGTGCACCCCACTTAGGCTACTTTATTTCTATGTCACTTGCTTACCATCAGCTAAATTCTTGTATCCTTTGTGAATCATCTATCTTACATCTTTGGCAACGTAGCTTGGTTTATGTATATTTCCTCTTCATAAATGTACTCCTTCTTGACTTTATTAATTCTTCTCTGATATTTAAACTCTTCATTATTCTATCCATCTCTAGGGTGGCTGTGGTGGTGCAGTGGAGTGGTTAGCATTGCTGCCTCACAGCAAGAGGTGCTCTAGTTCAATTCTCGGCTGGGGTGCCTTCTGTGCAGAGTCTGCATGTCCTCCTTGTGGTTGCGTGGGTTTCTTCCAGGTGCTCTGGTTTCCTCCCAAAGACATGCAGTAGGTGGATTGGACACTCTAAATTGGCCCTAGGTGTGAGCGTGCATGTGCCTTCTGTCAAAGGTTGGGTGCTGGGCTGGCAACTTGACACCGTAAAACTCCATTGCCAATCATTAGCAGACAGATGATCTGCTGTGGCGACCCCTAACCAGGAAAAGCTGAAAGAAGAATTATTCTCTCTCTTTATTTATTTCTGTTGTTTTTTCAGTCAACCCAAGTCTCAAGCACTCACACCTGAATTCAACCCCTTTTGCACTCCCCTATCCACTGCACGAACCGCAACTCGACACCGGAAAACTCCACTGCCAATCATGAGCAGACAGATGATCCGCTGTGGCGACCCCTAACTGGGAAAAGCCGAAAGAAGAATTATTCTTTCCCTCTCTCTCTTTATTTATTTCTGTTTTTTTTTTCAGCCAAACCAAGTCTCAAGCACTCACCCCTGAATCTGACCCCTTCCGCACTCCGCACTCCGTGGCACTAAATCCAACAACCAGCCCAAGGAATTCACAATGCGCCCCAATGGGCCTGGAAAAACCACTGCAGCATACACTCTCCACCACAGAGCTCACCTGTACTCCACATGCGACCAAATGTGCCAACTCTGTGTGATCCTGTACCCCTGAGAGTCCCCCCTTTATTTTATGAGAACAAGGCCAACCGCAGATGTGCATGCGCAAAGAGCCATGCTGCTGTGCGAATCTGCAAAACTCTACAAATTGTCACCTGCAAGCCCAGCAAGCACAGCCCAGCCAACAGAAAACCCAAGACACCATCCAGATACCAACAATGCCCTTCCAAACTGGCACTCTCCCCACAAACCAACCCCATGTTGCAAAAACAAAAAAACATAATATTTAGTTATTGCCTGCCATAAAAACTGTAACCTGTCACAACAACACAGAGTGCATTTACCAGTTTCAGCTTCTCCTGCCCACCTTCTTCATACCAAATCCCCCCCTCCACTACCAAATTACCCAACTTTCTCCCCTGCTTTAATCCTATCCCACTAGAAAACAAAGAAGTAAATTACCATTATCCAGCTCTACCAGCATAATTATTAATCCCAGACCTACCTGATCCCTCACTACCAACTGGTCATCATGGACGTAAACCTGCTTGTAGCAAGCTCACACCAAAATGTGATTGCTTACCCAGCTACACATGTCTAAACCTCTTAAGCCCTTCCCTACCAATATATAATTTCCTCCCAATCCTCCCTGCCTCCACTTAACCCTTTCACTTCCCCAACTCACCTAACACCCTCTAATATCTATCTAACCCCTCATGAAGATGTCCCGGGACAACTTGGTTTGTTGCCAAACTTCATTTATAAATAATCTGCACCAAACTGTTCAAATGCTTTCCTAGTACAGCATGCAGATGATTCGACTATCATTTGCTCTGCATGCAACCCTGCATCTCTTCAACAAATGACACAAACAGCATTCAGTATAGTAAAATATTGGCTCAACAAACATAATCTCTCTCTAACCCCCCCCACCCCACAAAACAAGCTTATATTATTTACCCCCAAAAGAAATACAGCATTCAACAAAGGAAATGTCATTATTCTCTCTTTAAACTCCAGTAAAATTGAACTTGTTACTATCACTAAATTATTAGGAGTCATCATAGATGAAAACAGATAAACATATACGCCTCTATATGCCAGAAAAATAGATGAAAACCACAAGTTTGACCTACACATCCAATCCAATATTAATAAAAACCCATAAAAAAACTAGGGCTTCTGTACAGACATAACATGTTTCTTTCCTTACAATCCAAACAAGCTTTAGCCCTCTCCTATCTCCTACAGTCTTCCCTGAAACTCAAACTAGAATCTTGCTACAACAACATTGCCAAATTTGCCACAGGCAGTCATTACTCCTCCCTTCACTGTAACTCATTAAGAAAACTACAATGGCTAGAATTCCCCATTACCTGTTACTCTTGCAACTAACCATTTCACACAAACTTATCTATAAACCACAAGATTGCCCTGTCCTCAGCTCCCTACTTGTCTCCTACTCCTGTCTCAGGCCTCTATGCTCAGAACAGCAACACTTACTCCAAATCCATAAACCAAACCTTCCTGCAGGTAAACTTCTCTACTCTAGGACCATGGCCAGATCCTGGAATAACCTCCCTTCCTCTATTCACAGTGAACAACATACCTCTAACTTCAAATCTACCCTACATAATAATTTCCTCTCCAACTGGATATGTAATGGTACAAAGCTACATACCGTCACTCACAAAGCCAATACATGACCTTTTCTCCCCAACAGTCTCAGCTGCCCACCTTTACAATTCTAGCCTTGTTCATTACCTAGCATCATTTCTATCCCCACTTGCCTCTAGAACCTTATGTTACCTAACTTCCATCTCATGTTCTACACCTTCACCAGAATTTGCCTTTTTTTTTCTCTCCACACTTCTACTGACTGTATAACATCTTCATTGATTCCTTCTACTACCCCTAACTCTTCTCTGCAACCTCCTCCTGCCTGAATTTCCACTGGAACTTTGTAATTCTACAATACTGATTTGTATTATATCCCCATTTAAATAATTTGTGTCTTAGAACCTGTAATGTCAGACTCCTCCATGTCAGAAGAATCTGTTCTTTCAAATTGTTTCAATTATTTTTGTTGCATTCTTGCCTATTATGATGTATTTCATTGCAATCACTGTATTCATTATCTGTTTTTGTTTTGTCTCATTGCAACTATTGTATTTTTATACTGTATATTTGTCTCCTGTCTTGGAGCTTTTTGTTTTTGCATTGTCTCATTCCACCTATTATATTTTAATATTGTATTTTATTTGTTTTTGTCTTGGAGATTTTCTCCCGGGCTTGCATTGAAAATAGGCTCACTGTGGCCCGGTGGACTTTCCTTGTAAACAAATGCTGCTAAATAAATAAATAAAAATAAAATAATTGTAAATAGTGAATTATGTATTATATGCGAATAATATAAATAATGTTGTAAACATTGTAAGCAATGTATTTAATAAGGGATCCCTACCCTTTTTGATAGGTGCAGTGGGATCTTTTACATATATGTTAGCTAACATCATGCAGATGGGACTTTGGTTTAGCATTTCATCCAAATGATGAACTAATACATTATTTTCATGGTATTGTTTTTCCATTCCATATGCTGTAATCACCAGAAAAAGTCAATGCATTTATACTTACAGCTATAAATAAATAACCAAATCATATATTATACCAGGGACAAAACAAACTAGTCAGAAGCCAAGAAAAAAAAAAAACATTTACCACAAATGATAATTAAAATTAAAATGTAGTGTCAGTGGTACAACATACTTGCATTTGGTGCAGAAGGCTGTGGTTCTATTCCCTCCCTGGTAAATGTAGTCCTGTGATCCTGAGTATTTCATTCTTTGGGTGAGATATTATGCCAAAGTCCTAACTACTTGAGTTAGCTCAAAAGATGTCAGGGCATCTATCAAAAAGAGCAGGGGAAGTTACCAAATGCCTTTGCCAAAATTTCTCTAGAAGTATAAATACATCTTGGTCTACCCTAAATAGAAGACAGCCTAGTGGGACTAACTTGGACAACAAAGAATAAATAAATGAAACTACTGCAATACAAAAAGTGTAAAAATGGTTAGTGGTATACACTGATAAATGTACCAGAGTTCAGAAAATTAAAGCATTTCAAAACAAATCTCTTGTGCTTCCAAAGCATGTGTTATACAAATTTTTCCTGTTACAAAGAATTTTTGCACTGACAGCATAACAGGTAAGATTCAAGTGAATTCTTACCTTGAGAAAGCTCTTTAGAATGTGTATATTAGCACTGATTACCTTTTGCTGTTTTGGAAGATGTGAAATAGAGAGGCAGTAGTTTGTGTTTGACTCCCAGCCTTTGGTAATCACTTTGTGTTAAGGACTCTGACTTCCCTTCCTTCCACAAAAACATTAACCCTGCAGATTAGTGTCCAGTACTGCTTATTCCCATTGGTTCTTTCACACTGTTACATCACACTGCTTGAACAATTCTATAGCTAAGGTCAATTACTGCACAGATTAGTGCTTGCATATGATTTTTCCTTCAGAATTATTTGCATTTTTTGTTGCACAGTTATAGCTTGTTTAATAGACGTTCACTCTATACATTTATTGAACAGTATATGTTTATATAAGAATGTTTTGACGACCGCGGTGGTGGTGCTGCGGTAGCGTTGTCACCTCACATTAAGACGCTGTCCGGTTCGATTCTCAGCTAGATCGTCTTCTGTGTGGAGTCATGCGTGAATGGGCATACCTTCGTTGAAGGTTGTGCATCAGGGCTGCTAACTCAGCACGTAAAAATCAACTACCAGTCATTAGCGGACCAGAGTTCTGCAGTGGCGACCCCTAACCGGGAAAAGCCGAAAGAAGACTACATAAGAATGTTTTGACTGTGATGTATTAGGATGTGGCTTGGAAGTAGTAGTCCTGGAATGTTACTGTATTAATAAATTATTGTTTGTATGAGAATGTTTTACCCTGATTATGAAGAACATAACTTTGCAATATTAATGGCATATTACTGTACAAACTAACCCCAGGATTTAATAAAATCCATATAGGATCCATGTAGAGCCTACATGGAATGTATGCATGTAATCAGCTACAGTTCCCACTCAGCAGCGCACCACACATATTAATGATGGCACGATGCTGAGGGAAAGCATAGGATTAGGGTCATTGAATGAGTATAGGGAGAAGTGTAGAGGCTACCTGTGATTGCGGATTGCCTGTACTTCTCCCCACTACTGATGAAATGCTGTGAATTGGGTCAAATGTGCAGTGTTTTATTTTAATTATTTTTTTCCATTTTTTGCATGTTTGCATGGCACAGCACGAAGCACAGCAATGCCAAGCTGTGCTCACATATAGACAGCTGACACCTGCCAGAACTCTAAAAATAGAAACCTGATGTCATGAATTATCATAATTATGTATTTCTGAGCAGAGTGACACTCATACATACATAGCCAACAGTTGCTAGACATCTAAAAGTAGAAACTAGATGTAATTAATTATTTATGTTTGGGTTTATTTAAGTGCGAATGTGCAGTGCACTGTGATGCTTAGCAACACTAACAGGTAGCCCAGTAGTATATGTGAAGGTATACTTCTTCTTTTGGCTTTTCCTGGTTAGGGGTTGCCACAGCAGATCATCTGTCCGCTCATGATTGGCAGTGGAGTTTTACAGTGTCGAGTTGCCAACCCGGTGTCCAACCTTCCAGTGGAGTGTCCAATCCACCTACTGCATGTCTTTGGGATGTGGGAGGAAACTGGAGCACCCAGAGGAAACCCACGCAACCACAGGGAGGACATGCAGACTCCACACAGAAGGCACCCCAGTTGAGAATCAAACCAGGGAACCTCTTTTTGTGAGGTGGAAATACTAACCGCTGCACCACCATGGCTTCCCAATATATGTGAACGTATACTAGCTTTCATAATATACAAGTAGCTAAGTGGGTAGAGATGCAGCCTAATGTTTCATAGTTTCCGGGATCAAGTTTGTTGCAATGACAGGATGTCTATAAGTTAATTTATTATATATGTTTAATTTTAAAGACAAATTTGTGAAATATGGCACTGTTGCACTCGTCTGAGTACTGTTTAAACATGCTAATGGCTACTTTTGTTTGCGTGGTGCTAAGCTGAGCTAAACCCCCGGTTGTGTGAATTTCTGCACTTCTTAGCTGGTTTGCCCACTGCTAAGCAACCCGGTGCTTTTTTGAATGTTGTTCAGTGATGTGTAAGGGTAGGAAAACAGCCTATATTAGGTGCACTAGGTTGGAAGTCTGCAGAAGTCTTTGGAGTCTGATCAACTGGTGATATAGCAGGCTGTGCTGGTGAAGATGCGTGCTTTTGGGTGCAGACTGGGGGTGATCAGGAGTCCAGGGTCTTTGTTGGGCTCCTGGTAAAAATGAATGACCCCTGGCTGCTGTAGGGTGGTTTTCAGGCTCAGAATGTAAGGTGGAAGCCTGGGACCAGTTGGCCAGGGAACTCACCAGTGTCACTGGTATCCCCCCACACAGGTGAACAGTGATATTGCCATTATGATGACCTGAAGAGGAGAAAGAGGGGAACCTTGGACATCTGGCTCCAAGAGGTTAGAGCTGGGAATGCCCCACAAATATTTAAGTATGTTTTCCTCTGTTTTTACCAATATGCAAGCTCAATGTTGGCAAAACTGCTAGCATAATGCTGTGCTTCTCTCTTCTTTTCCAGCTGAGAGGGCTCATAATGTCGAGTCCCATGCTGGGTTCCTGGCCAGGTTGTATTGTGAGTGTGGTATGTATGGATTTACTATGCTAACTATAGTGCAATAAGCAAGAAAGAGTAAAGCATTTACTGCAATAAAGTTGTTGTTGTGTCCTTCGGCTTATCCTGGTCAGGGGTCGACACAGGGGAACTCCAGTCCGCTAATGTTTGGTAGTGGATTTTTATGTGCCGAGTTACCAACCCTGATGCACAACCTTCAATGAAGGCACACCCATTCATGCATGCCTCCACACAGAAGATGCTCTAGCTGAGAATCGAACAAGACAACATCTTGCTGTGAGGCGACAATGCTAAAGCAACACCACTGTATTGCAATAAATGGGCACATAGAACTGTAGTGCAATAAATAGACAAGTAGAGCTGTAGTTCAATAATTGGATAATAATGGTATTGCAGTAAACAATAGCAATAGCAGTAAGCAAAATGATGTACAGCAGGATCGTGTTGTCATAACCTTTGCAGTAGAGCTGTATGCATTTCTTGTCTATGGTAAGTTTGCTGCAGTCAAATGTAACACTGTAATAGCTGTAGAATGCAAAAGTAATGGCCTACCAATTGTATTATTTAACTCATAGTATGGTCCAAGGCTGTATTCAGGCCAATATTGGTCACATAATGCTCTCTATTCCTCCTACTTCAGGTAATAAAGGTGTATGACTGAGGTAGCCCAATCTATGGGTAGATATTGTGTGGACTTCACAGACATTTTTCAGCAATACCATTAAAGTGTTAAGCAGCATTGCTAATTTCTACAGAAATCTGATTTAATAACTGCATTTTGGCCATATTCCATGAATGTTTGTTCTACTGTCACTGAAGTCATCTATACAAGTATAATGCTTCTGGAATACAAAAAAAATTCAGTCACATAATGCTGTCTTTTTTCTCTCACTCCAGGAACAAAAGGTATATGGGTGAGGTAGCCCATATTATGAACAGATATGATTGTGGTTACATTTCACAGACACTTAGCAAGACCAATAAAGTGTTAAGCGGCATAGTTAATTCCTAAAGAGATTTGCTTCAGTATATGCAGTATGGCTGTATGCCATGCATATATGTTCTACTGTCACTGCCATCAGGTATAGCACTGTAATAGTTGTAGAATGCAAAATAAATTATGTCTCATAATGCTGTCTTTTTCTCCCACTCAAGGAACAAATGGTATATGGTTGAGGTAGCCCATGTTATGAACAGATATGATTGTATTAATATTTCACAGACAATTATCAGCAATACCAATAATGTTCATTTTTTTGCAGATATCCCCTGCAGTCACAGCAATTAGGTTTTATTCCCATGCCTGCCAACTAAGGCATGACAGATGTCTAGATTATGTACTGTACACAAACATGCTTCTCAAATGTTATGATTTTACATAATGTAATTAAAACTGCCTAATCTGTCTGTCACAGGATTACCAAAAAAATGATTATGTGGAATGCAATGTATTACCAAATCTGCTTACAAAACACCTTGGTATTTATAGAAATCCATATTATGTGAAAGTGTTCTGTGTAGTAGTGTACCTGCATTTGTTATTGCTTGGCCAATACTGACCCATGCTAACAGCTTGAGAAGTACATACATGCTCCATCAGCTATAGGAGAATTGTAGTCACTGTACTCAGAACTGATACTGCATGCCTGTAGATAATTGAGCAATAGTGTTTTCAGTGATATTGTCTGCATTGTCAGTAATGGATTGTTTCTGGCTCTCACCCCTCACCCCTCACCCCTTATCTTCATTTATTTATTATTGTTATTTATTATTATGATTTAATGTTAACATATGTTGCTAAACTAACTATATTTTTGCAAAATGTGATGTAATATTGTTATGTGTTATTATGATTCACTATTAACATACTTTGTTAAACTAACTGTTGTGTTGCTCCTATGGTTTGGTTTACTTCTTTCTGGCATGCTGTTACTATACCGACTGCTATGTTATTTACTGCTGTGTTATGCAAACTATACATTAATATGTATTTGAATGAATTAAAATGATGTTCCATTCTCTTAATACTAACAATGGTTTGGTTATTGCTAACCTTAACTTATTGCTATATCTCATTCACCACAGCATGTCAAGGTAGGCCAGTACTGGCTGATCCCCCTACCTGCTTTAACTGGCTGTGGCACCAGGTCCCAGCAAGTATGGGACCCAGACTGATGGTGCCACCTATGCTGCCCCTGCACTATCTGTGTCATTGAGTACTACTGCTCCATGGGACAGGGCCTGCCCCCCCCCTTGTAGTGGTGGTGGAGGAGGTGTTGTCACCCACGATAAGCTGCCAGTCTTGGTGCGCAGAATAGTCTATTGTGGATTTGACCACAACCTACACTGGATTGAGGGCATGTTGGCCAACTTAGTAAGGCAGCATTACCTCCAGCACTGACACCCTAAGGCCAGTGAAGGTGCAGCGCTGACAGTCCCATAGGTGGGGACATGAGTCATATTGCTGCTGTTATAGAGGCACATGGGACCCCCCTCATGTGTCATATACTGCCCATGTCTGCTGTCTTGTCTATCTTATCTGTCTGCAAATGCAGCCTCGCCTACCCAACTTATCTCCCCCACATGTACCTATATCCCTTCTCCAGCATTCTAATCTCACCTTAAAAAAAAAATGTTATCCTGTACATAGCTCTCCATTTCACACACGTGTCCACTGGACATGAGTAATTTGGTCCAACTGGCTTGACAACACAGTTATGTTGTCCTCATCCCTGTCCCTGGAGTTGAGAGTTCAAAGTCATGTACAAATTCTGTCAAAGCGCACAGTTGTTGCTGTACAAGAAATGGATAGCTATTGTTCTTTCCTACACCATTCCTGCACATCCCTACCTGCCTTTCAGTATGTTTTTTCCCTGCTTGCTCCCCATTTCACCACTTTCCTGTCTCCCCATTTTTCTTTTCTTTATACATTTTAACATGTTGCTGCGAGGCAAATGTAATTAAAGTAAAAAGATTAAAAATGGGAGTGTAACTTGGACTCTGGTGCAATAGAAACCACTAGAAAGCCAAAGAAATAATAATGGATGTAAGGGAGGCCTGTGATATCAGGTAAATGTGTCCTTTAGCAGCAACATGTATAAAGACACCTGCTTAGGCATTAATGGCAAAATACATGTTCAACTAGAACCCTAGTGCACACATGTATCCATATAAAGCCACACACATACTGAAGGCTGTAGAAATTGTATGTCACAACCTGTGTGTGCATATATATCTAGCAAATACACTTGCTGCAGCAGTGATTCAGTAGCTGAGTCTGTTAATTGCCTTGGAAATGGTACATTTTGACACACACATTCTTGGGTTCAAATTCATTGGTGTGTAGAAGTGAATTTACAGCATTGTGAAGGCAGCAATTAATGACTGAGTCATGCACTCTTTATCCACACAATGCATTTCAAATGACATGTCTGCTTTTCACTGATGGAGGTCACAGGCCTGCAGGTAGGAACACACTTCACATATACCCTATAGTAAAACGTATATGTGCATAAAGTGTCACGTCATGCAGTAATATGCATTCACACAGAATGTCAAAGTAGGTACTGCAAATGAGGGCCACTAATATCAGAATGCCCCACACAATCCTTCCAAACTCACTGTGCAGATTATCACAGCTGCACAGCTAACATACATATTGGAAGTCCCTGCTCGTAACAAGGCCTGTCATCATATATGCTGCAAATCACTACCAGACTGTGACCATGGCCTGACAGTTGCCCAAATGCTGGACACATTTTTATATTTATACCCCATCTTACTGAAGGACACACTGAACATGTTGCCTAGTACTCTATTAGTGATACCATTGCCCAACATACTTACCTTAAACACATGCCTTATTTGGAGTGGAAAGGATAGCCTCACTCTGGCTCTGCCTCTTCAACAAGGTTGACACAGGTCCCACAGTTACTCCTACAGGTTGTTGTCTTCCAAGGTGTTCACACTCTCTCTGCCTATGATGTCTATTACAAGCAGCAGCAGCTGCAGCCTGTAACATACACATCTCTATGGTAAGGTTTCTGTTACAGACCTACCCTCTGCAAAGATGTAGTCTTCTCACTCCAGTAAAGTCCAGCACAACATATCAGAAAGGGGCCCTAATCTACATGAAGGCCTTATATATTCTACAGTGGTTGCATGTCATTGGCTGATGATAGTGCAAATCAGATGTGCTACCTATAATTAGCATTTCAGACCCACAGACTGGTTTAGAAGTAATCACTTGCTGATGAAAAGCAGGTGGCCATGGGGATCCAGTTTGTATGAGACTTTCCTCACACAGAGCACACCTTTGTGAACACTTTACTATCACCACATATCAACAGATGAGTACTGCACTCCATTAGGTATGTAACTGATTTTGTATAAAACAGGATGCAGATGGGTGAATAGACATATGGGGAATGGGGAATATAGCATTAAGCCTGTTGTAGACCTGTGATAATGACATGTCTTTGATCTCCTGCTGTCTTACACCTACACAGGATGTACTATATATCAAGGGTTCATTGCCTGTTGTCATTGTGGCACATTGGTCTTGTTGGACTGTCCCTTTATAGTGGTTGTAATAGCACACTGCTAATTGTGTGGCACTGTTCCTATGATGTATTATCGGGGGATTGACCATACGGGACACACCACAGTAGACCCGAGTATTGGCTGTATGATCATACAGCAGTATCTGTCATGGAACACATGGGAATATCTGACTATCGCTACAATCTCAGTTATATCCAGACACTTGGTATGTTTAAACACTGTGGAGTGTGACATGTGAGCAAGCAGTGGATAGTGCCAGCCATGTTGCCCTTGCTGTATCTCTGTAGTGCACTTCCACTTATGTGATTCTGTAATGTGGTCCTCTTTTTTTGTCTTTCAGGAATCATGTACCATAGATGCCATGCACCCTTTTCTGATGCGGAAATGAAATTAGACTTGAAGTACTAAAGCAACATCATCACATCCTACTGTCCAGGAGGAGGCAAAACAGGGAACAGTGGGTTGCATTGTAGGCAGACCTTGTCCGTGATGTGAATGGCATGGGCCATCGTGGCAGGACATATGAGCAAGTTTGACACCGTGCAATTGACCTTATCAATGCTACACAACAAAGGGCAGCAGATGTAGCCAGGGATCACACTGTCACTGGTGAGGGGTCTGCAATGAACAACCACTCATGGCCATTGTGGAATTCCTGTTGAATCTAGACACAAACAGCAGCCCCCTGGCATCCATCACCCCATACACCTTGGAGGTTGGTGCCACAGTTTCCACAGCAGTGGAGCATGCAGGTAGGCTTACTGTGATCAGCATTTTAATACTGTAGCAGTGTGTCAGGTTGTACATACTTTTACATGGGTCTCAGGTCTTAATTCTTTGGGGGAGGGTTACCTTAGTTGTACTCCCATACTCAGAATGTGACCAGTACAATAAGTAACACAGTGGGTCCTGTAAATGTGAGATATATGGATGTATTACCTCGTTGTGCTGCAACATGCATTAGTGCTGACACTAAATCACCCACAACTTTTCACAGGTCCATTAGGTATTGGCCAAGGAAGTGGTCCTGCTCTGGTAAGCATGACACTATTTTGTTAAGGAACATTTATATTCTATAAAAGTTAAGGGCCAGAATAATGCCCTACTTAAACATAATGTCATGTCTGTAGTAACTACAGAGGGATTAAATTGATCTGTCACAGCATGAAGTTATGGGAAAGAGTAGTGGAAGCTAGGTTAAGAAGGGAGGTGATGATTAGTGATCAGCAGTATGGTTTCATGCCAGGAAAGAGCACTACAGATGCAATGTTTGCTCTGAGAGTGTTGATGGAGAAGTACAGAGAAGGTCAGAAGGAGTTGCATTGTGTCTTTGTGGACTTAGAGAAAGCATATGGCAAGGTGCCTACAGAGGAGTTGTGGTATTGTATGAGGAAGATGGGAGTGTCAGAGAACTATGTAAGAGTGGTACAGGATATGTACGAGGGTAGTGTGGCAGCGGTGAGGTCTGCGGTGAGAGTGATGGTTGTGTTTAAGGTGGAGGTGGGATTACATCAAGGATCAGCTCTGAGCCTTTCTTATTTGCAATGGTGATGGACAGGTTGACAGACGAGATCAAACAGGAGTCCCCATGGACTATGATGTTTGCAGATGACATTGTGATCTGCAGTGAGAGTAGGGAACAGGTGGAGGAGACCCTGGAGAGGTGGAGATATGCTCTAGAGAGAAGAGGAATGAAGGTCAGCAGGAATAAGACAGAATATATGTGTGTGAATGTGAGGGAGGATAGAGGAATGGTGAGGATGCAGGTAGTAGTGGTGGCAAAGGTGGATGAGTTTAAATACCTGGGATCAACAATTCAGAGTAATGGTGAGTGTGGAAGAGAGGTAAAGAAGAGAGTACAGGCAGGATGGAGTGGGTGGAAAAGAGTGTCAGGAGTGATTTGTGACAGACAAGTACCAGTAAGAGTGAAAGGGAAGGTCTACAAGAGGGTAGTGAGACCAACTGTGTTATATGGGTTGAAGAGAGTGGTATTGACAAAAAGGCAGGAGTTAGAGTTGGATATGGCAGAGTTAAAGATGTTAAGATTTGCAGTGGGTGTGACAAGGGTGGACAGGATTAGGAATAAGTATATTAGAGGGCCAGCCCAGGCTGGAAGGTTTGGAGACAAAGCCAGAGAGGCAACATTATGTTGGTTTGGACATGTGCTGAGGAGGGATGCAGAGTATATTGGGTAAAAGATGCTAAGGATGAAGCTGCCAGGTAACAGGAAAAGAGGAAGGCCTAAGATAAGATTTATGGATGTGGTGAGAGAGGACATGCAAGTGGTTGGTGTGACAGAGCAAGATGCAGAGGACAGGTAGAAATGGAAACAGATGATCCACTGTGGTGACCCCTAATGGGAGCAGTCGAAAGAAGAAGAAGAAGAAGAAGAAGTAGTCATGTCTAAACAGGGTTGAATGTTTTTATTTTCCATTCTGGAATAGGTACATAAGGTGATTATAGGGGGGTAATCACATGAGTGTAGTTGAAGAAATAAAAACACTTTGGCAGTGACAGTTAAGAAAAGATAAGCCACCTTTGTTAAATGAGGCATTTACTCTAAAATGTCTTTTAAAACACAAAAGGTTCATAGCACATTAAGTTAGGCAGAGAAACATGAATTTCAATATATTTGTTAAGATAGGTGTATTGGGTTTTCATGTGTTGTTTTTATCAAGTATAGTGTTATATTGCTTAATTAAAAGGTAAATTGTACTGGTCATGTTTTACTTGATTTGCTTGAAGTGATTGTTATAAAGGTCTTGAGTTGAATATGCATTTTCTTCTGAGGAAGCCTATTTTGATTTGATTTGCTTGAAGTGATTGTTATAAAGGTCTTGAGTTGAATCTGTATTTTGTTCTGAGGAAGTTTATTTTTACTTGATTTGCTTGAAGTGATTGCTATAAAGGTTTTGAGCTGAATCTGTATTTTGTTCTGAGGAAGCCTATTTTGGACAAAAGTGGAGAGGACAAATTTGACCACCAATCCCATTGTGGGTCTTTTATTATGAGTATTGTTGGATTTTTCATACACAATAGTTCAGGTATTCATGTACCTTTTTTTCTTTCTTATCACAGGTGACTGGGAATGAGTTGGTCTCTGTCCCCTACACAACTGATGTCAGTGTCTGTTCAGACTCTGATGATGATGGTGGCTACAGTGAGGCACTGATGGGAGTTTTGGGGGTTGAATCTGTCCCAGAGGTAGACATCCCTCTTCTGCATCCTTTGTCACAGCACACAGCTAGTATGCCCATACATACCCAGTCCTAGGAGGCCACAGATATTGGACAATGAGAGGGTGGGGACATTGAACAGGAAAGTGTGGCAATTTTGGCTCTAGTGAGTGTAGATGCTGGCCATAGCTAGAGAGATGGTTAGGTCCCATGAAGGCATATTGACAGGGATGCTTGTAGGAGGCCTGCTGTCCATCCATCACCTGTTGCCGGTGTCACATCATGGGTCACTCGGTACCAGTTTTGGGCCATCATGGAGGCATAGGCACATTCTGAATGGAACACCAGATGTACGCTTAGGGTTATGGATGCAGTACAGTCTGACATCTGTGACTGTTTCCACCCCATTGGGGACACCCTGGATCGGTTATCTGATGCAGTGGCCAGAAGGTGGGCTTAGACAGTGTCTGTCATGGATCCCACATTGCCTGTATTGAAAACTATTGTATTGGAGTTGAACATCGGCTCATGGATGTAGGTCAGCAACCCCATCTGCTGAGAGAGTCCACTTGGCCATACACAATCATGCTCCTGTAGTAGCAGTATATCCAGCACTACAGAGAGGAGTGTGCTGTCCACACCACAATGTGGCATGCCATATGCTTGTGGTCCTGGGCCTTCCCGTGGGGGACACATCCTAACAGACGGCAGCCATCATAAGGTACTAGCACCACTTCTGGGGCCTATATCAGATGATTGAACTTTCAAAAGTTCAAATGTCATATGGTCGACACCATATTATCAAATTTTTGAAAGTTCGATGGATTGGGAAGATTTCCCTTTTCTGCACTGTAGTGCAAACTCGGAGATGGTATATTTAAAGAGCTGGGGAGTGAGGGGTGCAGGGGGCTTTACCCCCTGCTTCAAACATTCAGGTAGGTTATTTGTGTAGTTTAGTTTTTTATTAGAGTTTCAAACTTTTAAAAGTTCGATCACATGGTGTCGACCATACGACAGTCAAACTTTTGAAAGTTCAGTTATCTAATATAGACCCCCACTTCTGACCTTGGGATTGGAGGAGCCACTGTATCTCATGACAGAACCAGTTCCCGTGTTTGGGTCCGGAGACGGTGAACTGCCAACTCTAACATGTACAATCCAAAGCTGCCCAACATACACACATGTAGGGCTAGCACTGAGCTTGACTGTGTACACGCACACACTCACACACTACTGTCAAATGCAGGTCACCTAATGACACACACAGCACCTTTCCATAATCCATCTTACCTGCTTCCTTTCCTGACTCACACACATGCTTCAGACCATTTGGGCCAGCCTAGGTCACCTGCACCCCCACACAATAACCTGTGCAAGAGATGATACCTGTGCCACATCCCTATTATCCTCACCATCAATGCAGGGAAATGATGCTATGACTCTGATGCACAGGATGACTATATTAGTTAACATGTACTTGCATAATGCAGTGTTATTTTGCCATGCCACTTGTAGTGGTTAATGACAGATACTGTATGATGGCATTTGTCATGAGCTCTCCACATACTTTTGTGTATCTTAAGTTGTATGATGTTGTAATGGCTGTATGCTTACATGATGACAGGTGTGTCACAGATCTGTTTACGTTTCTGTTTCAGAGGTCTGTTAAGATAATCTATGAATAGACAGTGGCAATGAAGCAGCAAAGGATGGCATGTCAGCACAGCAGAAAAATGACTTCAGCAAGGTACAGCACTATAAGTGCATGGCTCCATAGGTTCATATGTCTATAACAGGCTAACAAGGACAATGGTGGCATTCATCATTCTCATGCATCACTGACCTGTGAAAAGGTCTGCTACCTTTGATAAGTGTCACCAGGGTTTTGGGAACTAACACATTTACAAGCTGTGGTGATTGTGATGACCCATCTACAAATATCCTGAGCCCAGTACAGTTTCCCGACACTAGTTATGATTGTCATGCTCTGCATCCCATTGTGTAACCTGCAAATGATGTGTTTCACAGCAGATGTGTGCTTCACATGCATGGGGGGCCTGTTTCATGTAGGGTGCACTGTCTGTGTTACATACCTGACTTATCAGCATGTACTATGTTTACCACAGTAATGTTGTATGCATGCAGAACAGGTGAGACGTGTGTTAGTCCTGTAAGGATAAGTGGGAGGTACACTGTGGGATCCAATACCACCCTGTATGGAGCCAGACACATCCCCTCCAAAGCATTTAGGGAACAGACTACACATCTTTGAGTCAGTCACCAGAGCTGTGGCTGAGGGTAAGGCAGTTCATACAGCCTACCTCGATTTGGCCAAGGCCATTGATAGCATTCCTCACTCAGGAATTATTGATAAACTCACCAAACTAGGCATCAACCCCTATATCATTAGGGGGGTTGCAAATTGGATCACAGATAGAACCCACAGAGTGGAAGTAGTGGACTCCAAGTCAGACTGCTGACCAGTCACGATTGAAATCCCACAGGTATTCGTTTTTCATCCTCTCTTGTTTGGCATCTACTTCGCAGAAGTCCAGGGCAACACAGAGGGACTCTGGCTGACCAAGTACGCAGATGACTGCAAGCTGGGAGCCATTATTAACTTCCCAGGTGATGCAGACATCCTACAGAAAGGCCATACTGAGAATAATGACTGGTGTCAAAACCATGGCCTTAAGCATAATGGCAAAAAATGCGTCATCACCCCCTTTGGGAAAAACTCAGTTCTCACTAATTACCATATTGATGGGAGCCCACTGAACACTGATGGTATTATAAGAGATCTGGTGACACAGGCTGAAAGCAACCTCTCCTTTGACCACCACATTTCCAGTGTGTTCAGAATGTCCTTCTGTGTGGCATCTCATTACCAAGGGTTTTGCATCTAGGAGGAAAGAGGTCATCATTTCTCTGTACTCTTTCCTCATTAGACCAATCATAGAGTATAATGCTCCATTTGGCATGTACCTCATTAGACACCTGCAACAGCTGGAGATGCCACAAAAGTACCTCATGAAGAGGATCCTAGGCCTTAAGCACATGTCCTACATGGACAGACTCAAAAAACTCCACACACCACTGTGAACCACTCCACAAACTGAAATGGTTAGAACTACCCAACTATCTCTCATATACCCAACTCACATATGCTCACAAACTGATTTTCCAGCCATCCCTCTGCCCCTCACTCTCTTCTACCTTTAAAATGCACCACACACAAAGACATCTAAGATCAAACAATCAAAACCTCTAAGAAATTCATAGACCCTCCTCCCTCCTGGACAAAACCTCCTGTCCTTCTCACTAGCATGCTTATGGAACTCCCTTCCTCCCTCTATTCGTACCATTACAAACCTCCCATCCTTTAAAAAATCACTCCACTCTTATCTAACCTCCACATGGGAATGCGCCTGCTCTCACCCTTCATAACCTACTATTTACTCTAGTAACTTTTTCTCTTCTGACTGTCTAAACACCAGGTAGCATTACTCATTGCCTCATGGCCTACCTGTATACTACTCTAACTCTGCTCAAAAAAAAAAAAAAAAAAAAAAATTATAGATATATTGTTACTCTTATTACCTGTGTTTTTAGCTGTCTCTGCATGTTTAATTACATAAACTGTACAATGTTTATCCCCATCAAATGTATATGCATATCCTCACCTTTGTGTAATCTGTATGTGGAGTTTTTCTCAATGTTTAACCCCATGTAATGTATATGTATATCCTCATCTTTGTTTAATCTGTATGTGGAGCTTTTCTCCCCAGGACTCCATTGAAAACGGGTTCTTCGAGCCCAATGGAGTATCCTGGTTAAACAAATGCAAATAAATAAATAAATAAATATTTTCTGTCTCATATCGCCTACTAAGAGGTGATCTCTGCTTGACTTACACAACCATGTCTGACCCAGCTCTGTCAGAAATGCTACATCTAAAGAAATCTCAATCCCTCCACACAACATGTTCCAGAGACCTCAACCTCATTACCACAATCAACAGAACATGCTCGTGGGACAGGTTCATAACCCAGAGACTGCCCATGCTCTGGAATAGACTTCCCATACGTGTCAAGCAGAGCACCTCCCTGGCCTCTTCATGAGAAATCTTGATGAGTGGATTGGAAATAGAAAGTTCACCCCAGGGATCATTCCAGTGTTTCTACTTGACAGAGGCACTGGGAACTAACATAGGGTGGCACAATGCCAGGGCACTTCTTTGGGCTAGGCTTGTAAAGGCTCCAGGGCCATTACCCTAGTGCACACCTATGAACATATGAACCTATGTACAGTAGCGACACAGAGTCCATAGGACATGTTATCTAAGCTGTTTATCAGTATACCATGGAACCTGTGTGGCTGCTACAGTTGTACAATATGCCTGTGTAGTGACATAGCAAGACTGCCATTTCACACAGTAATAGCTGTGATGACTGCCATATTCAGTATAGCAGTGACAGTCTGGGACTTACATCCCAAACCTGTTGGTTTAGGGTGTATAACAGTGAATGCATCCCCACATCTTACAACCAGTGAAAGTCAAAGGCTACATTATTATCTGTGTCCATAACTCCATGTGTAATCGCTCAACTGTGTGCGGTGTGCAGACACAACAATATTATGCAGGGGAGTATGATGTCCCACAGGAGAGTATTGTGCAGTTGTTGGCAGTTAGACTTTGTCAGTGGATAAAGGTACAACTGACTGTGCCTTAGGTCGTCTTGATACCTGTTGGCTCTGTGTTGGATCTGGATATTGGGAGCTCTCACAATCACCTGCTAATGTACTGACTCAGAGGTCACTGGCACTGGCTGTGACTGCAGGGAGGGAATAGGTAGACAAGGTATGCTAATAATGGAGGATGGTGAACCCCACTGGTGACTGGCATCATTGTTGTTCAGGTTTCCCACTGCTATCTTCTCAGAGTATGACTGTCAGACACTTGCCTATCCACCAGCTGACATAATATTCTGTACATGACGTACACAGTTTACAGCAAGGCCTGCTGGCCGAATATTGTCATACACCTTATCAGGCCATGGTTGGTGGAGTGAGACATATGTCTGACATCCATTGCATAGTGTACAGTCAATGGGCTCTGCCAATTACAGCCAGTAGGCATGATCTGGCCTTGAGCAAACATAACAGTGTTTGGTCCAGTATCACTAGATGTATGACAGTGTCAGTGCTTATATCCATGCTAACTACTATCATGGCATTTCAAGTGACATGACTCAGAGATCTGGGGACACTGCTTCACATTACCTGCTAGTTGTCCTACATGCAAGTAAGTGTTGCAGTTACTTCCTGCATGTTGCAGGAAGAGAGTCATGCAAGGTGTTTGTACAAAGCACAGACAAACACATTAGAGAAGTGTACTATGTACACACTGTGTTGCTTAGTCATGCTGTGGCTCAATTTCCCAAAGGATCGTCCAGGTCCTTATCTACAATGCCCTGCAGCAGTGCTGCGACATCCCCACATGGGGAACCAATGTAGTGCATCACGTGTTTACCAATATGGATGACCAGTACAGACCCCCTCAATGTGAGGTCCTCTCTGGTGGGATCTGACCACAAATCAGTCTCCTTAGAACTACTGGCACATACCCTCCTTGCAGACAATACTAATATATATGTTGACATAGCATGACTGCACCTCCCCCTTCAGATTGGACAGGCAAGTATGCAGAACTCTACAGCCATTCATTATGTCAGCAGCACTGCAATGACATGAACTTGGCTGCACATGACAGGAGTGACACAGGCTAATCATGGCTCAGCAAACCTGACTGGTGGGCAACTGTCATTAGCAGGCTATACAGTAACATGTGGACAATGCTGTGTGACAGTTGGGATGAGGATGCCCACCCTTACATGGAGGCACTACCTCCTCAGCTAAAAGAAGCACATAGTGTTGTTGTGATACTGAGTAGACACAGTATGTGACAAAATTAGCTACCCATGCAAAGCAGAACCACAATGCACAGTATAGTTACTGTGTTGTTGTGATGCTGAGTAGACACAGTTTGTGACAAAGGTAGCTACCCATGCAAAGCAGAACCACAATGCACAGTATAGTTACATGTGTGACCTCAAAGGAAAAGACCAGATTGCCGGTGACCTCATACATCATTATGCCACATATGATGGGTCTGGACTCGTACCTAAATTGTACACCCACGCTGTCTGTTTCAACTACACTCCCTTGTCCCCACCACATGTGACATATGACATTCCTATAACCTGTCTCATAACTTCCATATTTACAGAGCAGTTTATAACTGGCCTCTCATTGGAAGATAAACAGCATCTATCTCACATGCTAACATTCCGGGCTGCATCCCACATCTGATCTGATAAGGATTACTAGCACCATTGGGACACTCTTGCAATCACTACTGACACTATTGGCTGCACACCAGCTGAGTGGACAATGGCAACTGTTATACTCTTACACAGAGGTGGTGAATTGACTGACTGACATAACTATACACCTCTTTCTCTGAGTATCCATATATGTATAGCTGCGGGGGCCATCATGGAGCTGATCAGCACACATATATCTGTTCTACACACAGTTGATTCTACACAGTTTGAATGCATGACAGGGGGAGCATGACTGTTACATGTGGTGGACATTTCCAAGGCAGTGACCATGGACCTGGGTGAGTGTACATCAGGGCATACAACCTCTTAGTCTCAGCCAAGCTGTCTGACTATATTCCCCACTCAGGCAACATTTACAAACCACCCACTTAAGCATCCATGATACTATCATTGTAGGGGTCACTAAGTGGCCCATTGCTGGCACACATACGCAACATAAGGACATCCACCTCCAATAGCTGATCTATCAGCAGCAGTGCTCAACAGGGTGCAGTTCTGGGTCCTCTACTGCTTGGAATCCATTCAACCACAATACACATGGCTACTGACTGATGGTGGCTAACAATGTTGGCTGATGCCTGCAAATTGTGAGCACACATAGACTCCCTGTGATATGTCATTATCCTGCAAGATGGTATTGTAAACACATGCCTGTTGACATTGTAATGGCTATAAACTCCATACAAATATATATGTAGTATCAGTTCCATCAATTAGACTTATGTACCTGGCAAGTAGCACATCAGTTGCAGCATGTGATGTACATAGTCAGGGGTGAACAAACTGGGCACACAGACCTGGCTACACAGGTTTACACCTAAAGTTCTTCAGATCACCATGTCACTACAATGGTATGGCAGGAATCATATAGCATAACTGAGACCATAGTCCCCTGTAAGTGACATGCTCATAACCTCTAAGTACTCTTCCCTCAACATACCGATATCTGACTGCAATGACCATTTGGTGATACACCATTCCAAGCAATACTGGCAATTGCATACAACAGTATGGTCCATCACAAGGTCACTTCATGTCTACAGTATATGTTCAATGGGATAGTCTGCAATGAGTGTCATTGTCACCTGTGGCATACAGACTACACAGAGGTGATCTGTGCCATTCATATAGGGCAATGTATGACCCTGCTTTATTGAATATGCTATCTATCTATAGGAGGCATAGTAGATGCATAACCCACTGTAAGGACATTAACCTTGTATGTGATGCTGATACTACATGCTTGTGGGAGAGATGTGTCTAGCAGATTTAAACACACCTTTGAAACAGAACCCTGCCCAATGGCACACAGAGCACCTCAGTGCACCTCACCACATGCCATATGTATGAATGGCTGGGCAACCATTATCTCTACACAGGGCACCTGCCTGTGTCCCTCATGGACTGGGGCAATATGTACTGATCATGTAACTATGGGTATAAGGATATCTTTGATTGTGAGGGCTGTATGGTCATTGTACCAGTGAAGTTCTAACCTCCTATGGTTCCATAACATGATGTAAAATACTCTAACATGCTTACAAACAACAATGGCTACATTGAGGCTAGCATCACTTCCAAACACTGTCTACAGGACATACCAAGGCACACACATAGTACAAGTTGGCTGCATGTAGATAAGGACACTTACCTATGTAATAGTACACACTACAGATCACAGTACATGATGCATGCTATACACCTCATGTCTGCTAATACTTTCAGATCAGAACATACTATGTTTCATTACATCAGCAGACCTTGTTGTAGTCAGTCCTTTGGAGGTCCACATCACATGCTACAAATAAAATACTGCAAAACCCTATCTATTTCTATGTTACAAAGATGATCACATTTATGCCATCAGGACACACACACACACACACACACACACACACACACACACACACACACACACACACACACACACACATACACACACACACACAAGCACACACACACACACACACACACACACACACACACACACACACACACACACACATACACACACACACACACACACCAAGTAAGCTGCAGTGAGGTTAGAACCCTACCTATCTAGTCTTGCACACTGTAGATCCAGTATTTGTCACATGCTGGTAGTCTTAAGGTGGATGACATCATCAGACCTTGTAGAAGATGGCAGTGTGGAAGCCAGCAGCAAGTTACAGGGCCACAAAGTGCATAACTATTGCAGGTGGATAGTTCAGGAGGACATGGCATTTGTTTTGTAGGGGTATACACACATGCACCAAGTAGCCTGTAGTGAGATTAGAACCTCTACCTACCTAGTCTTACACACTGTAAATCCCAGTATTTATCACACACACCATGGCTTAAGTCCTGATATTACACTGTCAGCTGGTAGTCTTAAGGTGGATGACATCATCAGGCCTTGTAGAAGTAGGCAGTGTGGAAGCCAGGAACAAGTTACAGGGCCAAAAAGTGCATAACCATTGCACATTGGGTTGCCCATAAAATCATGGGAGTTGTTTTCCAGAGGTATACACACACACACACACACACACACACACACACACACACACCAAGAAGCCTGCAGTGAGATTAGACCCCCTTCCTATGTAGTCTTATTTACTATAGATCACAGCACTTATTGCACATGCCACAGGTTGAGTCTGTTGCATATATGATTGCAGGCACACTACTTGTGCATTATACAAACTAGGCTTGTGTTGAACAGTGTCGGTGGTCTGCATAGTTACATTGCTTCATGCTGTTAGCTGCATCTAGTTTCCTAACAGTGGGATAACTGTTATTATCCTATCTATGTGTGTATATTTACCAGTATGGCCATAGTAGCTGCTTGCAGTTAGCTGGGCAAACGTATGGACAAGAACAATGTGCTCTGTCCATGTGTGTGTTGACAATATTATACATTACACCACCTGCTCACCTGTGTGTCTCTCTATGTGGTGACATCCAGCAGGCACAGGGGTCTGTAGGTAATTGGATTATGCACAGTTGTACTCTTAGTTTGGATCCTTTGAGCAACAATATGGATGTGTGATAGTGTAGATTTACTCACCATTATTAAGGTATGTAGCACAATGCAGACATCCACACACATATTTTTGTAATTAACAAGGATGTATATATAAATGTAGCTGTGTGTGTGTGTGCGTGTGTGTGTGTGTGTGTGTGTGTGTGTGTGTGTGTGTGTGTGTGTGTGTGTGTGTGTGTGTGTGTGTGTGCGTGTGTGCGTGTGTGTATGATATGCATAGGTGTTATGTAGATATATGGATAGAGTCTATGTATGAATGTGATCTATATAGCTAAATATATCGGTATATATCTATTTGACACTACATAGCGATAGATATACTATGTATGTGAGAGAGAGATAGTGACAGATGGATATGTATACATTTATGTCTGTATGTATAGACATATCTATACATAACAGGTCAGTATGATGATGGGGCAACAGAAATGTGTTCATTTTAGCTCATTTTAACTGTTTGGGCATGCCCAGTGTGACTGTCAGTACTTATACAGTGACCAGTCCACACCTACCTGTACTCCAATCTGGGATTTTGTGTGTTACAAACTATACCTCTCAACTGTTCAGAGTTTCACAGAATATCCAGAATTTGGCTCATAGTTTTGGCCTGTTCTTCATAAAAGTTGTGGTTTACTTGAATGAAATTAGGACTGATGTCACAAAATAGTGACATACATTTGAGTGTCTGACTTTAAATCTTTCAGAAAATTGTCTGTTGAAACAATCCCTGTTATTTTAGCAGCTGTTTATGTTTATGAGGGCAGTATTTAACATATTCCCCTATTTGTGGGCCTTTGTCCCCCCCCCCCATTTTGTCGGGCTTTGAACTGATTTCTTGCACTAAGAGGTTGAGAAGTATGTTACAGCCATTGACATCTGTCCCTGTTTCTGCAGTACTGCAACTCTCTCAAAATGTCAACAGAATTCACCAGCTGTCTGCTATACTTAATATGTGACTGAGGTTCATATTGTCACACCAAACACAAAGTGACAGTCTGTGAAAATACTAACATTATAATACCTCACATGCAAAAGATGTGCCTACTTCCAGATTAGAACCATCAACACCATAGTCCACTGAGCCAAACAGGTTGTCAGACAGAGTGTGATCAAGTTCTATGTTTCTGCTCTGAGATTGCCTGGTCTGCTGATATACCATTATTAACTTACTGTTAAAGCAGTTATATGGGAACACTGCTGTGTTGTGTGTAGGGGAACAACAGCACATGATCTGCTGAGATAGTAGTCCAAAAATCATGTGACTCCACTGTTTAACATCTGCCTTGACTGATGTAGTGCATATTCCAACCGTGATGCCTAGTGATTATTAAGGTACACATACTGTTGGACTGGGTACCTGTAGTCCCATGTGGATGCTACTTCTGTCCACATTGCCGACTATATTTCCTTGCATAAATGCAGCAGATCTATACATACAATACCATATTATACTAATCCTTACAAGTAGTGTGTAGGTTAGAGAGTTACCTTGTGAATGCAGCAGTTGACAGGACTGTAGTTCAGGGCTGACTCTGTGTGATGCAAGTAGTACACAGCCAATACATGGATAGGTACAGGTTGTGTGGGTTGTTTGGCATCAACAATTTTTCTATATGTATGTGAGTAGGATTAAGGTGTCAGTCCCTAGTGCCCTCGCTTGTCAATGAATATGCTATGTGTTGCCTCTTAGCCAAAGCCAGGGTGTACTGGGCATGCTTATGTCTGCCTACAGGAACATCATCAGGAGGTTCCTCCTCCTAGTCCTCCTGTGACTGTGGCTGTGGTGATGTAGGCACTGGTGGGAAGTTGTGTATCCCTTCCCTTTGATGATCCTGCTGCAGCTGTTTCTGTAGGATCATATTGTGTAGCATGGCACATATTGTGAACATATGGGCAGTACTGGAGGGCTCCACCAGATATATTAAGGCACCAGAACTGTAACTTCAGAAGCCCAGAGACACACTATATGATCTTCCTAGTTTGTGTGTGTGCCTCATTATGGCATTCTTCAGTGGGTGTGTGTGGATTTCTGATGGGTGTCATCATCCACAGTTCCAGGGGTTAGCCAGCACCCTCCAGTAAATGGCCTTGTGGGATGTCCCCCCAGCAAACATCTGGTACAGTTGTGATGCATGCCAGATATTGAAGTTGTGGTAACTGCCAGGGCTGCCAGCATGCACATTCATGATAATGCACTGCGCATTGCACATGACCTGGCAGTTGATGGGGTGATACCCCTCATGGTTGACATAGGTTCTTGCCTCCTCACCGGGTGGTGACTTGATGTGTACATGAATGCAATCTAAGGCACCCAGTACCTCAGGGTAGTGTGCTACACAGTAGAAGTGTTGCATATTCTGTCCCTCACCTCAGGGGTGAGGTAAAAATAAATATGCTCACTTGCAAGTGGTAGCATGGCATCCAGGAACTGGTAGAGTACCCTGGAAGCAGATGCCTGTGAGACCCCCATTGTGTCCCCTGTTGGTCTTTGGAAAGTACCTGTAGCTAGTATTCGATGGGCTACACATGCCTTTGTTTCCACTGAGATGGGTTCCTCTCTGTTGGCTCTGGGTCTGAGTTGACAGTGCCAGAGCTCAGTGAGGTCTTGTAGTATTCCCCTGTCCACCCTGTAGTGCTCTTCAATCTCCAGCTCATGTAGCCCCTGGATATTTACCCTGGGCCTGAACACTTTTCTCCTTCTCTGTCTAGGCCTATTGTAAGAATCAGCATCACCACTGACCTCAGCATCTAGCACATACAGATGCAGTGGACCTGCAGCAGCCCCTAGCATTCTCTCAGTTAAAATTTCCAAGTCTATACTCCAATGGTGCAGCTTATTGGGGAAAAATCAGATTGCAGCGTGTATGCATACTTTATAGTGATCTGCTGATGGTGCTGACGGTATGATTGGCTACCTATGATGCATTTTACCTGCCTTGTATATGATTAACATCATTTAATGGTGCTAGTTTAAGTTAAACAGAGGTCAAGACTAATTAATATGTCACTTGGTTTTAGATATAATCAGCACTGCGGCGTGGCATGTAAACATGCGGCCCCAAAGTTAAACAAAGCTTAGCAGTCAGTGTACACATCCCCACAGACTTCCATGCTCAGCATTGCAGTGTGGCACACAAACACATGGAAACACGCACCTTGTTAGCTAAACAAAGCTTAAAATTTAGTGCACCCACCCCTTCAAGGATACACTCAGCACTGTGGTGCACCATGCAATCAGGCTGAAATAAGCTTAGACGTCACTGAACACACCCTCCCCTGATGTCAGCTACCTCCTCTGTAAACAACAACATGATTCTCTACCTACACCAAGGGGATATGCAGGCACAATCACGCCTTTGTGCTATTCAGTAACTCCACCTCATTTGCATAGGGATCTGTGCTTAGAGTCTGGAAACTACACGCTTCAAATCCCTAGCACATTAGCAACAGCACCAATGCACCATTGCAGATATTTCACAGGGCCCTGTAATACATTTCTGTCACATAATATTAATTTTGTTTTTTCCAATTTTTTTTTTTTTATAAAGCATGTTTGCATTTTCCATGTACACTATGGACACTGACACGGGGTCTGCAGAGCTGCTTATCTACTTGCTGTATTGCTCTACCTCCCTCATTTGTATAAGATTCACCTGCTTATGAGGTGATTTGCATGCCATGGAAGTTTCTGTGTTGGCACACTTGTGCGGGCTACTCAGCAGGACTTACTGAATCTAAAAATGTTCATGGCCATGTTAGCAGAGTGGTGTAATGTCTACATGGAAAAAAAAATATGTAAGCTTTATTAAATTTCCCCCTGAGTTCTAATACTAATGACTACTGCAGGTAGTGAGCCTAACAGATGGTATATGTTGCACATAATACTCAGATACTTATGATAAGAATGTCATTATAAAATCACTGCTAAGGAGCTGAACACAAATGTTATGTACAGATTAGAGAAATAGTTGTTGCAAGATTCTTGTTTTTCCCTGAAATTCTGAGTCATGCTATATAAGTAAGTGTGCATATCCCATGTTCTCCTTGTGTAATAGTTCCATCTTTTCTGTACTATTCACTGTATTATTCACTTGAGGCTTACAGTAGATTGCCTTTCTACTTGTTATTGTTTATTGTCCTATAATAGTAGCGAGAGTGCAGTGTCCTGCCACAGAAACCACGGGTCTATATTAAATCAGCGAATGCATAAAGTAGTGAATGCTGATTTAACGACCCTTTAAAAGTGAAAGCTTGAAATCCCGAATACACAGAACAGTGATTTTTTTTCCAAGGGAAAAAAATCGCTATTCCACTAAACCAAAAAAAAAAAGCTTCAAAACACTTAATAAATTGGGGGGCTTCGCCCTCACACCCACCTACTTAAATATATCAACTCTGAGATCACACCACATTGGAGGAAAAAAATCGCTGTTCTGTGTCTTCGGGATTTCAAGCTTTTGCTTTTAAAGGGTCGATAAATCAGCATTTGCTATTTTAAGCATTCGTTGATTTAATATAGACCTGAAACCACAGTTACAACCTCAAACGATATTTTTTATATTACTGGTTGGCCTTTCTCTCCTAAAGGTAATTGGTTACATTCCTGGTGCTGCTTTTTCAGCAAAATGTAGTTTGGTCCATCTCCTCTCTGCAAACTATCCTGCATTCAATTTGTTTGCTATGAAACTGTAACTCTCTGAGGAAAAGTCATCTGTAGATTCATTGTGTTTTGCAATACTTTACTCCTTCCAAATAGCTCTACTATAACTGCAGGGTGAAGTATCATATCCCTTGAGCTTCCAAGGTGCATGTTTGACTACTGTTCCTTTTTAAAAAAATTGCTCCACAGGTTCCTATCATGTAGTCAAACTTTTACAAGTTTGAACGTCATATGGTCGAGTCCATAAGTTTGAATTTATAAAAGTTTGAGTGTTTCAGTGGAAATCTCCATAAGCAGAGGTTTCCATTGTCATCAATGGGTTGCGATCTCAGATTTGGTATATTATTAAAACAGTTTTTTTTTGTTTTCCATTTTTTTTAATCCATAGTCAAAGTTTTGTAACTTCGAACATAATGGTTCGAACATTACGTGTTCGAAGTTATAAGACTTCGACTATGTGATATAGACCCTTGCTCCACTGATAGCATAACAGATAAAGACTCCTGCTTCAGGTGTCAAGGCTCATTCCCACTCTGCTTACCCCCCCATTTCCTATCCACTCTTTATGGCATTTCATTCACAGGACCTGTAATCCACCAAGAACTCCACCTACTTCCCTCTCTCTTAAATGCAAACCCTAGAAACAAGTATACACACACAATTCCTAAGCCATCAGGCCACATTTAAGCACTTTAACTTTCTTTCTTTTCTGATATTTACTAACTACCACAGTGATCACGACTTACACCATCCGTCTCACTCAGTTATCTACTCCTACCCCTTTTATATTCATACTCCTGTGTTCTACATCCTCTTTCTCTGACATATATCTCTACAAAGCTACATACTGCGCTTCTCTTAAAACAAGAAAAGTAAGGTTGTAGTATTATTTATCACCTAATAACTTAGCATTTATCACTCAGTCTCATAGACATTTATCCCACTTTGTGTTCCAACCCTAACTATTTAAATCATCCATCTTCACCACTAATCGCTTCCGGTATAAACTGCACTAACCTAGTCTTTCTTCAAATTCAAGTTATTAAACCATCACACCTACCCCACCAAAATAAAACTAACTGCTACTGTTAAACCAAAATGGATTAGCATTACATGGCCCAGAATGTAACCAAGAGGACTCCTGTAATGAACAGATTCTACTGTATAGAAGGCATCATAGCATCCTTTGCACCAGTGATTAGATTTCTGCGGCAAACTGGGTTATTAACATTGTTGATTCTTCATCCACTTGACAGCAAGCTTGGATTATACCTAATAGCTACATTGATAGAATATGACCATCACTGTCATATAAAAAAATGTATGAACGAATCATCCTGACTGCACTAAACATTCTCACCTTCAGTCTGGTTGTGTTTTACATCACACGTTTCAAAGCAGCAGGATACTATACGGCTATTTGTTGGGTCACAACATACCCATTGTAACCTTGGCTGCCCACAGTAGGGCAAGGCAGATAGTTCATATAAATGAACACACCAACAGGAATGGATTATCAGAGGCTGTGATTTTTTTTCTTTATGTTTTCAAATACCACAACAGAAATAAAAATAAAACAGTATGTCAGTGGAATCCTAGTGATAACCAAAGGTTCATAGATTCATAATTTATGGAAAGGATAATGACCTCAGTGGGGGGCTTTTTAAGTTGTGCCATTATTCCCAAATGTATGTGATTAGTTTTGATACCTAGGGATATTTTTAGTTCTATTTATAGGCTTGGACATGAGTGTTCAAGCATTTACAGGATTCTTCTGTCGACTAGAAATATAGGTGCCATACCAGGGTAAATTATATTAAGTGAAGATAGCTACTGAATGCATTCATCATGGCGACAATCAAAAGTGTTTATGTTTTTCCAATATGTTGCTGCCTTAACTCAATGGCAGCGTGCTTCCAAAGAGTATTGCATTAAACAGAGTCATTTTATTCCTCTACAAAATTTACCTCCCCTTTGCAGTCTTCTGTCATTTCTCTGTGAGAAGGAAATGAAACCTATACCTAAGTATGTAAAACTGAGACTAGCCCCCATTCACTGCACACAGAAATGTATGCATATTTTGCAAGTGGTATTCCCTTGGATACATATTATATTAGTTTTAAAAATCATGTGTGATGAAGAGGGATTCAGAAAATTCTTTGAATGGTAAATCAAGTCCGAAAATAGGGACATACCTCAAAAACAGGTACATAATTTGTAAGAATAAACCAGGCTTAAAAAGAGGTATATTCTTCCAAACAGGGATTGTTAAGAGGTCTGGTTCTTCAACTATACAATTGGAGAGCTCCTTGATACAAAATCAGTATGACTGTATCTAGGTGGAGCAGGGAGGAAGGGTGCTGTCTTGCCTGATGTATGTACAGCACCTTATTCCATGAATAACAGATAGAAGCAACCCACATCTTAAATCTTCACACACATTGTTAGAAGGCTAACGTCAGCACTAATGATGTTATACTAAACTATGTACTTTCACAAAAATTGGTTGTATCTTGCATACTGTAAGACATGCAGCACTATTACAGTGACAGGCATGCTTTCAGCATTAATGATTTGGAACTGGGGAATACACTGGCAGCTTAATTTACCAGCTCCAAACTGTGACATGTCTTTTTTATTTAATTAAATCTTGCATAGCATGATAGGATACGTGATAAATGGCTGGACTAGTGGACCTTTTTTATGCATACATGACAAATTACTACAAACTATAACATTCTGTGCTGTTTAGCTCAATAAGACCAGTCAGGTTCTTTCAAAATAGGTAATATTTAATGACAGAATGTAGCACAGGCATATCTTTCACCAGGAGAATAAGCAGTAAAAACTAGCAACACAAAACAAAACTAGTAGCTGGAGAAAAGGTTCAGTCCATTTCCCCATTCACATACACAACTTAAAACGGGTTCACAAATTTATTCTTACACCTTAACTGTCTCTCCTAGCTACAACATCCTGAACAAACTCATAAAACTAAAATGTTTTTGATACAATACAATATTTTCTCCTTACTATAACCCACAAGTATGGGTTCTGGGAAATTCATTTGTATAACTCCAACACAAGATTTAAAAATATTTCACCAGCCTAGCTTTAATGAAACAAGTTCTTTACTAAAGTCCCATTGGCATAGTATATGTAACATCCAACCTCTCTGTTTAGACTGCCCTTCCTGATAAATTTGAGGGTTCTACTGGATTATCACCTTAGAGGTGATTGCTCTAGCCTCAGATAGTCTCTCTTTTTTCTCCATGAACACATAGATAAGAGATTTAAATTCCTCTGGAAGTTAAAATAAATTCTTCTACCTTGAGTCTGCCTTTTTACTCAGATACAGTCTGAGTGGAACTTATTAACAAGGATGGCAGATGGTCTTCAGAAGCTTACTTGCAGTATGTTAGATAAGGATAGATAGACAGATAAATAAATAAATTAATAAATACACAGTACCAAAAACTTCCTGCCAGCTATTAAAATATTATTTATTTTCAGATTATAGAGCAGTAGGGTCCATTGGGAATTCCTTTGTGTATTGGATAGAAGACTGAGATACATTTCAGCCTGCTGGGAAGTTGATGAATCTGCATACACAGATAGTTTCTGTACTGCAGTGGTTAGTGTAGCATGATGTGAGAGCAGCTGAGACCAATCAGAAGATGGAATAGTCTGGTCAGTCTTATTTACTGCTATTGTATTCAGTGGGTCATGATGTTAGTTTGCTTTTAAAAAAAGAGTTAGTTTGGACAGTGACAAGGATACTGTTTTGATCAAAAGCTATTTCTCTCTAGTTTTAATAGCTTGGTCAATGATAATATCTAAGGTAGTCTGGTGGCCTGGGTAAACCTGGTGAGCCATGATGAGGGCACAAAAGTATACAAATATCATCATGGGGAGACCATTAGCAATAATAGGTTTTATAGTGCTGAAATATCCAGGTTTGGAAGATAAGGATGCTATCTGGACAAATAACTCTTAACAGTCCAGATTTTTGCAGAATGACCAGACTTTTGTCTCATATTTTCCATATGTGCCTCATAAAATTTGTGGTTTTCTGGATTTTTGTGGTAAATCATTGAGGACTGAATTTATTAAATAATGATAGGCATTTGAGTTTTAGATTACATATCATTTGAAATGTGCATGTTAACACAAGACTTTTTATTCTCCTAAATTTCTAAGTTTATGATAGTAATATTTTAAAAGCTGTCCCTATTTTTTGGGCTTTGTCCTCCTAACTATTTCTGGCTTTGTCCAGATATTTTTGTGCCAAGAAGTTGAAAAGTAGTCTATTTTTACCTAGATTGGATAAACTTGTCAGGTACTGGTCTATATGTATTTGACTTACTTTACAGTTTGATTGTCTGTAAACTGGATGCAATGAATGCAGGGATAATGAGGAAATAAATGGCAGAATAGGACTGTGGACAGAAAAAAGGGAGGGGGCGTCGACCTACAATTTGTGTAAATATCGGATAGTGTTGTCTGGTGGGTGTAAATGCTATAGGTCCCAACTACCACATTATGCCTGAAGGTTATTGAGTGAAGCAGTCCTAACAATAGGGCAGGATAGGGTGGAAGTCCTGGCATATCATCATCATCATCAGCAGCAGCCCCCTTTTTCCGATTTCTTTTATATGGTTGTAAAATTAGGAGTGGTAAACAAAAGGTTACAATTAGGATGGGAAGTATGGCTTTTATATTTGTAGTTCACCGAGAGGGTATTAGCCCTCCCTTAGTAGTTGGATCAGAGGGTAGGAATTTTGGGGCAATCATATCTCCATGTTTTAGCTGGGATTGTTATACTAGCAGTTTTTAGGACAATTGTTGTAGGTATCATATTATTGGACTAAAGACAATTGGATTACAAGTTACTTAGAAAATGACAGGATGTGGCATGGAGTGCCCGTGTCAGGACCAGGGAATAAAGAAAACATTTAAATTGCTATTTTCCAGTTGGTGTAAACAATGCTAACCATTTGAAATGCCAGGACCCACTAGAGTGAGTCCCAAAACATAAATACTAAATGTCTAAAATATTGGACTTGAATATACCAAGCCCAAAATGCCATTTTTCAAAAAGTTCCCCTTTCTCTGAGGTATGATAATCTTGGAGTTGGTGTATATAGGTTTAGAGGGTGCAGGGTGCTTGCTCGATATGGGATATGCGGGTGGGGGGCTTGCCCCTGCAGAAAGAAGCTTTAAGGAGAAGAACAATTTCTGAGATTCACTCTTCTCTGGGTTTTTGGTCTTTTTCTGGCTTTTTGGCACCCAGCACTTTGAGTGACAACATTTCACTAGGGAGTCATAAATAATCCCACTGCATATAAAATAAAAATGGTAAAGGAAGCTGAAATGATAATGAATGACAATTATGCAAAAAATATTATCTGTCAGTTTTTGGCATATGTGATGATTAAAACAATAAGTGATGAGTGACAGAGTTGGTCTTACAAAAAAATGAAATAATGTATTTATTATATAGAAGTATAAGAGTATGGACAAAATGTGATTTTTCACAGATTGCCTTTCCCTGCCCTGTTATCAAACATAGCTCAGTTGGCCGATTAGACTGGCAAGATAGTCAAGGAAGGGGTAAGACAAATGTGTTGATTCACACCGGGGGGGGGGTGTGAATGATGACATGGACAGCAGGAAGCCCAAACAAAGTGATGCACAAGAGAGGTGGAAACAGAAGCTCGGTAGAAGGAAACTGAGATGGGTTCATGGCTAGTTTGGCCACTTCTATGCAACAGAACAAAAGTCCCAGCAATCATCTATAACTTGTGCAGAGCACAGGTGCAACAGACATCCACCACAGCACCCTTGGGCACTATTGCCAAAAATAAACAAACAGGCCCTTAAGACAGCCTTATCAGTAGCATGGGCTAGGGCAGATTTTCCTAGTGTGGATGGTGTCAGACCTGACAATGGTTACCAAATGGTGATAAAAATCACCAGAAGTATGTTATTTGCTTCTGCTGTGTGCAGGAAAAAGGAAGGAGACACCCTTCCCTTCCTAGTGGGATGGTGGATAAGGAAGTCCCTTTGGAAATCATTGCACTTTAGTGAACTCTGCTCTCTGAGGGTCTAGCAGATGCTGATCTTTTAGATTAACAGCCATTAGAACAATTGGCAGAGGCACCAGATTATTAATCTAAGGGCAACTGAACAATTACCAGATTCTTAGAAAAAAAATAAGCTGTAGTGCAGACGGTCAGTGTTGGAACCAGGGCTACAAAGGAAATACTTACAATGGCAAAGTTCACAGGTTGTGTAAATAATCTTTCTGTGCATGTCATAATAAAGTCAAAGCAAAGTAAACTTTATTGCATTTAACCTACACAAATGCATTCTAAATGATATTTTGTGCATTAGGCTTGAATTCAGAAGACATACACAGACATACAACAACACATACAACAGACATATAGTCATCATTTCACATTAGACAGGTTATTCTACTACATATTACAATAGTTTACCTAATCTACAATTTTCAGCAATTGAATGATTTCTTATTGCACAAATTCCTATTGCACTGTATGATTGTCACATGAATAAAAGGATCTATTTAGTATAATATTGCACATTCATTTCCATCTATGTATTGCTTATGTTTAGAATCCGAACTCATTTATTGTCATCAAAAGAGTTGGCTGCCCCATATGTTGTCAGTGTCCAGCTTCTCCGAGATTATTGTCAGAGTTCAAAAGTCTCACTGCCTGAGGGAAGAAGACAGGATGGATAATAAATGACAATTATGAAATTATTGGTACTGGACAGTTTTTGTCATATATGATGATTAAATAATAGCTGATGGTTTTACTGATCAGATCCAATGTACAAAAGAGTTCTCAACTACCAGATACTGGTCAAAATCCAAGAATGCACATTATTTCATGCGAGGAAAAGACAAGTTCAAACTTTTTTTATTGTAATCCACATCCCACTTAAAGTAATTCTAAAATATAAATGATTATATGTAGAATCAGTGCACAGATGCAATACTGACTACTTTAAACATTATAGCAAAATGGGCAAACAGCCACGATTGTTTGACACGACAGGTATCTTTATGATAGAGATGCTTTAAACAGAATCAGCACATTTCCTTTAAGACAGTTTGCAATTTTTGTTATGGCTTTCAATAAACAGTCTGGTGAAGTTATGGTTATTAGCTCAAATGCCATATAAAGTACATTTTGCGTTATTTCCTTAAAGGCCACTGATTTTTACACTAAGTCAGGGAAATACATGCTGGACAGGAATGCATCATTAGTAGTTTAATTAATTTATCCTTTGGGGAAAAATTTATTTTGTTAGACTGATACCACAGCTTTTGATTGTAATGTTTTAAAATATGAAAGGATACCATTGTCTACAAAATATTTTGCAATATTTTGATTATGCATCTCCAGCAATGTATCCATAAGTTATCCATGTTCCCCACTGTTCAGATATCACAATACAGTCTTGTGCTCCTTATCAGGCCACCAAGAATTAAAGAAGTCCATGTAGTAGGGCATAGGGAATATTTTTGTTTTCTTTATAATGTTATAATGAAACATTATTTTAAGTAGTGGTCTGTAGTGCCACTGTCATCTATTCTGTAAAATTGAACAACTTAATACAAAAAATATAACCCCTCATCATAATCCTATGTTATAGTTTAATCAACAACACAGCACATATAATTCAAACACACAGATTTTCATTATGAATGAAAAAATAAAGTAGGCATTCAAAATACATCATTATATTCATACTGCATAAGACAAAAAAGGACATTTTTAAAATAAAACTAAATTCACATATAATTATTATTTGTCTCCTATATCATTAGTAACATTTTGGAATGCTCTAGCTTTCAACGCAGCCTTGTCTGTGGTTTATGTATATGCAACACTCATGCCAGTAATATCAGAAAGATTATTTTGGACAAATTGAAAATTCTGAAAAGGAATTCTGGATACTTTCATTAATGGAGAAATATTCATAGTTTTTGTAGTAGAATGGACTGTAATTTGACACTATGATTATAGCACCTCATTCATGATTAATGTTACTATGCGTGATGTGCATTTTTCCTTTTACATGCTAAAGACAACAAGAAAATTAGGGTAATGGTTTAATGAACATCATCTGGCAATTTCTGTCTAAACTACCTCTAATGCTTTATTAAAGCATGTGAATGTTCAGCATTAGTAAAATATTGTTATTTCTCATTTTGGAAAGAGACTGTCTTGAAAAATGAAGACAACTGACATTTGATGTTAAAGAGAATGGTGGTGTAATAGTACTTAAGACTGGTGGCTAAAAGACCTTTCCTAGGTTTAATGAGCAAATTGGTATTAAATCAGAGATAAGGACTAGAAACATCAATTGGTTTTCACTAATTAAGTAAAGGACCAGGCATGATTAAAATGAATGCAATTTTATTTTCACTCATGTATTTATTTTCCATTTACATGCCATGAATATTAATGAGATGTTTGGAAACTTAATGAGCTGTGTTTTTTTTTATCTTTCATAGTGATGATTTCTGTTTAAATTAAATAGTTTATACTACTGGATATATGATGCCATATGACTTTCAATTAACTGTGTTTAAGTTGAGTATGATTATTTTTTTTTTGTGTGGTTAAGTGTGAAAGTACTTATTGACTTGTATTTTATTTGTTGATTGTATTTTACTTATTTGTTTTTGGTTTTATAAAGTTTACTGTTTTGTTAAGGAAGTTTTTTCGTGTTACATATTGTTTTATAATCTGAATGTTTGCTTTTTACACCTTACCTCATAAAAACAATTAAAACTGATTATGGTTATGAGTTTAAACAAGTGCACATGCATGCATACACTTCTACACACATGCGCACACACACACACACACACACACACACACACACACACACACACACACACACACACACACACACAACCTGCATGAGCATGCACATACATACTACAGTCTTAGGTAAATTGTGTAAGACAACAAAATTGATCATAACTATTTTAAGTATGTCATGTTATTTCCATAAAATAATTCTTTGCATATATTTAAATTAATAAAAAACAAACAAAAAAAACTATTTAACATTAAATGTCATTATCAGATCTTGAACACTTTATGTATTGGAGTTCTTTTGACTATTTGACAGTAATGAACACCCCGGATATCAAGTCATCTCTCCTGGCATCTCAAGCTTATGAAAAGATGCATCAACAGCTTTTAGCTTCAGGCTGCCAGGTTTCCAGTGTTTTTTGTATCCTTGCATTCTCTCCATCCTGAAAGTATAGCAGTCAGCTACACTTTCAATAGTATTTATGTCCCTACAGATTTCTCTCTGGCATTTCTATTATGATGTATGAACTTTTAGCTATCAGTAATACAATTTGTTTTTCAACCTTCTATTAACAGATGAGGTGGTAAGAGACTACTCCATGCAATTGAGTATTTTGATCTTCCCAGTTTGTGAAAAACAATCCTCATAGATACTGTTATTCTTTTTAAAATTTCAACATCTGAATAGCTCTGAGCACTTGCTACCATTCAACATACTCAAATGGCCCTGTCAAAACCATTTGAATACATTCTTTGTACAAATCTTAACTCTTGATTTTGCATTGATGATCAGGTTCTGATGTGAGAGAATCGGGTATCTTTTGTTTTGGGAATAAGGAATAAGGAACTGGTTGTTGTTATTCGATCTTCAACTGACTAACAATTACTCCAACATAGCTTAGACCATGTTAACAACTGGTGCAAGGACAATGGTCTCAAATTAAATGTAAAAAATTAGTACAACTCATTCTGGTAAACAAAACAGGTTCACTTGTATAGGAGATGTACCCCTCTCATTCAGACACTGTTGTAAAGGATCTGAGTACTCTTGTTGACAGTTCCTTACCAACTGATAATCATTTTTTTAAATCCCCTTTATGTAGCTGCTTGGCTTGTTGGATGGAGTGCCCATAGCTAAGCTTACTCTTTTAAATTACTTTTCTCTGGATGCCCCCAAGCTCAAACTATAGGCCTGTGGTGCTCTTTAACTGAACCAGACAATCTCAGAATCGGTGTTATTTTCAAAACATACAGAAACTTCCTCTTTTAAATTACTTTTCCCTGGATCCTCCATAAGCTCAAACTACTGGCCTGCTGCACTCTTTAACTGAACCAGGCAAGATATGTATTAGTGTTATTTTCAAAAGATACAGAAAGTATGTTTTAGCCTGTCAACAAAATTGTTAATTGGTAGCCCTTGTGTAATTCTACTTCTTTTTAACTAAAGCACTCCACTGCAGATGTTAGCTGCCCCCTCTATGCTGTGCTTCCCAACAGCAGTCTCCCTTTTATGTTGTTTAACTATTTGAAAGCCCTGTCCATTTTTCTACTATTATTAAACCCTTTCTCTTTTAAATTCTAGTCTTTCTAAATGCCACATACTCCTTGGTAAAAGTTGTTTATTTTGTTTCAATAAGAAAGGTATTCAAAATGTGTAAGTCCAAAGCACCTACTGCCTTTCCTGATTGTTTCTGTTGACATGTACATCTATGAAATCAGGGCCAGCCCTTTTCATCATACTATAGGCTACTCACCATTTTCCTGGTCTATCAGTCCTCCATCTCCTTCATAAAACCAGTTATGACTTAACCTGGCTATCTTAAGCTACAAGAGCCATTTTAAAATCTCCTTGATGTAACTGCTTGTCAAATCAGCCATTGCTAAGGTTAATTTTCATATTATTTGTTTCTTTTCATTTGGAAGATTTAGTGATGTTGATTTACACCTTTGTAAAGAGTAATGAAGCTAGACATGTTATATTTTAAGAGAGACAGTATTCAGGTATCTCTATGTGGTGTTGAAGCTATTTACCCAGCCTTAACATTAGAGTGGCCCAGGCACTGTACGTACTAGAGAGCTGTGTTGCTGGTGTAGAGGATTGCTATTGTTGGAATATTATTTCTTTGCTGTTCACTTTATTATTGCATTTTTAAAAGAACTTGCCCCAGACATTCTTGTGTACTTTTCCTCAGCTAATGGTTTAGAATGTGTGATATACCACTTGACATATCTATAATGCAATTTGTATCAGCATTCCTACATCTATTTTTAACATCTTAGCAGTACATGTTGCACTTCTCCACTTATAGCAAGTACAGTATTGTACTGGCTAATATGTACTTAGTTCTGTACATGTTATCCTCTATTTATACCCAGTGATATATATTTGCAACTGCTTTAGTCTCTTGAAAGTGTTAGCTGCCAGAACTTTTCTCAGATGTTACAATTAGTTATTGTTTTTTTCACTCCTTTGTTAGCAACTTTGAATCTATTGCATTTTTTCCTTATTAATAAATGCAGAATATTGTGTTAACATTACTTATTTTTTCCCAGTTCTCTCTTTTAAATGACTTTACCCTGGATCCCCCCCCAAAGCTCAAACTATTGGCCTGCTGTACTCTTTAATTGAATCAGGCAACCTCGGGATCAGTGTTAGTTTAAAAAAATACAGAAAGTATGTTTTATCCTCTGGACAAAATTGTTAATTGTTAGCACTTGTTTAATTCTATTTTTTTAACTAAATCACTCCACTGCAGATGTTAGCTGTCCCTCCCATCCTGTGCTTCCTAACAGCAGTCTCCCTCTGTATGCTCTTTACCTATTTGAAACCTCTGCCCATTTTTCTGCTATTACTAAACCCTGTCTCTTTTAAGTTCTGGTCTTTCTAAATCTCACATACTCCTTGGTAAAAGTAGTTTATTTTATTTCAGTAAGAAAGGTATGCGAACCAAGTAAGTCGAAATTACCTATTGACTTTCTTGATTACCTGTGTAGACTTGCACATCTCTAAAATCTGGGCCAACCCACTCACTCACCACCCCTACTCTACCTCTGTTCCCTCCCACCCCATCCTTCATTAGCTTTATTCCTACCATGGCCACTCCCATATACTAATTAGCCAATCAAAGTCCATAGGATCAGCACCCAATCAGTCAACCAGGACATTCTAAAGTACACTCTCCTTTTATTTCCCTACTAGTGCAACAGACAATCACATAGCCTTTACCATTCGCATTTCCCTACAGTCCTAATAATAATTTCTAAAGCAAAATGCAAACATTGTTAAAATTTCCTCTAATTTTCATTCTTATTAGCATACTCTTCCTCCTCATACTGACCAAAAAAACATCCCTGCATAACAAAAAACAGGACTTAAACTATCGCTTCAAACTAAAAACATAAATTGGCAAAACCTAGAATGAAACTCCTCAGCAAATAATAGTAATCTCTACAAATGCACGCTGCTTATCACATGCCCCACCAAAGTATACAATAAATAAACTGAAACAACCATTGACTGGATACTTGTATCTCAGCCACACAAACTCACTAACTCAGGCTCCTTCTCCAATTCCCTGAGTGATCATTTACCTGCTTTCAAATATATAACCCAAACCCAGGTACCAAAACCCCATATTCAAAACAAAGAGAAACCTCACTAAGTTCAATCCATTACATTTTACACCATTCTAAAAGAACATAAATGGAGTTCTCTATATTCTCTACAACTAGATGAAGCTGGGAAATATTTTAACAAAATTTGTGTAAACACCCTTAACTCTCTTGCCCCTACACAAACAAAAAGGATCAAAATAAGCCATGCTCCGTGGTTAACTAAACCTACAAAACTACTACTTTTAGCTAGGGAGATAGCTTGGAAAGTCTGGTGCAGTAACAACGATTGGCAAATGAATTTAACTTTAAACTACTAAGAACCAAGCCAAAAAACTAGTCATCATTGACAAAAAAAAAAAAAAATTCAAAACAAATATCCAACCATAAAAACAACCCCAAGAATTTTTGAAAATCTGTATCTTTTCTCCTCAATCCCAGAACCACTCATCATCCCTCTCCATCCCCAGACATGACCCGCAACATATAGCCCACATTTTCAACTGCCACTTTATTGATGCCACCCTAAACTCATTCCTGAACCCCCTACAAACTCAAATCCATACACTACCAATAATATAAACATTAGGCAAGCAACCATACAAACTTCTTCCAATCATCTTGAATCCCATGAAACTACCAATAAAGCAATACCAGAAACTCACTGTTTCTCCCTAAAGCCTGTTTCACCTCTCTAATATTAAAACTTAAAAAAACCTGAAACTCTGTTCCCTGTCTGCTGACAACCTCCCCCAAGAATATTTGAAAATTACTGCTGACGCAATAGCATACTCCATCAGTATTCTAATAAACTGGTTCATCGTGAACGAATCATCCCACAAATCTGGAACAATTCTATTATAATTCCACTCCATAAAGGTGGTAATACAAATGACCTTACTAACTACAAAATGATCTCTATTCTTTCTCATCTCTCCAAAATATTAGAAAAGTGTATACATGGTCAACTACTCAACAGCCTCATAGACAACAACCTCCTCACCCCAACACAACATGGTTTTTGCCCATTTCATAGCACCACCACTGCCCTCCTCTCTTTCACAGGCAGAGTGAACAAGGCTTTAGATGCAGGTCTCATAACTTCAGTAGTCCTGTTGGACTTATCCTGGGCATTCAACACAGTGTCACATACCAAGCTACTTCAAGTTGTTGTTGTTGTGCACGCCCATTTACACATGTCTTTTGAATGCCCAACCAAACTACTTCAAGAATGGTCAGAAATAGGCTAGTCCCTACATCGTCTGTCCCGGTTTGCTAACTACTTACACAACAGACAATGATTGGTGAAATGGTACCGTAAACAATCTACCTATATGCTAAATAAAATAGGAGTACCCCAAGGGTCTATCCTCAGACCCCCACTCTTTAATATTTTCATGAGTAATTTACATCTAGTGTCCCCTCAAACCACACTCATCCAATATGCGGATGACTCCACAATCATATCCTCCAACAACTTTCAAGACCTCCTAAAAATAACCCAAAATAGCTTATGAATCAATAGAAACCTGGCTTAATGACTCTCAATTACTTCTAAATGCCAAAAAAACAAATTACTTATTTACTATGTCAAACCAACCCCACAAGACTTTAAAATTTACTCCCCAAGATAAAACGGAAATTCAGGTTGTTCATTCTACAAAACTACTTGGTATAACAATAGACGATAAAGTCTCCTATGAGCAACACATTCCTAACACTATAAAAAGAACTCACTTTAAACTAGGTAAACTCTACAAGCATCAAAAGTACATGGATGGGCCAACAAAAATCAAGCTGGTCAAGTCTTTACTACTTCCTTCCCTCTTTTACGGTACTCTCATCTTCACAAACCTTTACTCCTCCCTCTTTAATAAACCACAATGCTGCTACTACAAAATTGCAAAATTTGTCTCCAGCTTGCAACACCATACCCTTCATTATCAAGCTATCAAAATGCTTAATTGGTATGAATTCCCCCCATTCCTCAGTTACACACATCTAACTCTGGCTCACAAGCTAGTATATAACCCAGAGAAAAGCCCTGCTCTGTCACCCCTTCAACCCTATTACCCCCTCTAGAAATGTATGGTCCACAAATGAACAACTTCTGATCATATCAAAACCAAAGAAAAGTGCAGGACAAAGCCTAAACTCCTATTCCATAGCTAAATTATGGAATGCTGTACTAACATCTATTGGTTTGTCAGATTCCCTTTATGTTTTTAAATCTTCATTAAAAAGCTACTATCTTAAGAACCCCACATGTCCTTGCTCCCTTAATACCAGACCCCCATAACTTCTCCCTATTTCTCCCTCTATCTAAAGCTATAGCCAATCACTAATGACCAATCCACCTACTATTTCTCCCTAACTCATTCTCTGGTGAAAACAATATAGTGAGTGGGTACTAGTGTATATCTCAGTTTTTAAGGCAATGTACTTAAATTGAATTAAATATGATTTATTTTTTCTACAAAATGTCTTTACGTTAAATAGAAGGTTGCTACAGTATTTGTAAAAAAAAATGCTATGATGTGATAATTGTTGTCTATAACTTTTGATATAGTTTAAAGTGTTTCGAAAATTGTATAACTATCTGTCTATTGTAATCTGATGTTGTTATTTTACTCATTGTGGAGCTTTTCTCCCTGGGCCTCCACTGAAAATCAATTTCTGACCTAGTGGACTTTTCCTGTCATCAAATGTCAATAAATAAATAATAAATACATGTCTCTACAGTAATTAAGAAAGCCTTTTATCTGGCCCAAGTAATTTCCATAGTATCTCCACTAGATCAAAATAAGTCTTAATTCCCCATTACTCATCTGTTATCAGACCCATTATTGAATATAACACACCTTTTGCCATGTATTTATCTAAACATATCACACAACTTGAGAGACCTAAGAGATTCAAAACTGAAAAAAATCAGTGTGTCCTTAAAACTCTTAGTTATCAGGAGAGAATGGCAACCCTTTCTCTGTACTCGGTCTTCTACAAACTCCTCTTTGAAATCTATGTCTAGTCTTTTGTGCAATGAAAGACCCAGTCCTATTTGAGCTACTGTTCCTTTGCAAAACTAATGGTTCATTAAATAGTCAGCTTACAGAACTAAACCTTCATCAGCAGATAAATAAGACACTGTGTGATAGATCCATATCACAACATATCTCTCACCTCTGGAACAAACATGCCAAGCAGAGCAGTACCCTTGGCAGCTCAAAGGGAAACTTAGATAATTGGATGTGTAGTTTCAAACTCTCACCTTCGCTAAATTGTCTTGCCCTACTTGAAGATATAGGGAATTTTGTTTACTAGGGTTTTTTAATGACTAGGATTGAAATAGCCTGCAGATCAATTGCCTAATACTTACCTATAGACATATGAACCTATCGAGCAACAATCACTCTCATTGTGTCAAGTGGCAATTGTATTATTTTAATTTGCAATAATATTGTACACATATAAGATATATAGTTTGTTTGGAATGAAACACATCTGTTTCCAATTAACATACAGATGTTAATTGCCAGCATGACTGTGGACTATATCTGCTGTCATCTCTTCCTCTATTTTTTTCTTGTGGAATGCACTTTATTCAGCATACCTCTATACTACTTGTTCTGTCTCTTCTACCTGAGATAGAATTCCTAGTCAATAGATCTCTTTCTTTTTCTTTGCAATGTTTTGTACTCAAATTAGATTCATGTATCTTTCATAGTGCTTCCCTTCAAAACAGGCTCAACAGAAGTTCACGTTGGCAATCACAACATATCAAAATAGTCAAAAACATGCATTGTAATACCACAAATTAAAAAAAAAAAAAATATATATATATATATATATATATATATATATATATATATATATATATATAGGTTCATAGGTTCATAGGTTTATACTAGGCTATCTGCCCTAAGGCATTTATAAGCCTAGCCCAAAGTTTTGTGGCTTACGCCACCCCTTATGTTAAAAAATACTGTGCCCATTAGTTTGTTGTGCCTCTGTCCAGCAGTGACACAGAGATGATTCCTGGGGTAAACCTACAATCTCCCATCCACCGGTCAAGATTTCTCTTGAACAGAGCCAGTGAGGTGCTCTGCCTCACATGGACCGGGATTTTATTCCACAGCATAGGGAGTCTCTGGGTGACAAATCTATCCCTCCAGCATGTCCTATTTATATTCGTGCTAAGGTTTAAGTCGCTTGATCTAGTGGAACTGGTAGATTTGGATTTTTTGAGGTGGAGCATGTCCATTAATTCCGGGTTGGACATGGCCTTGTATGTCAGGCACAGGTCACCTCTGAGCAGGTGGTATGCGACTGAATAGAGCTGGAGTTTCTTCAGTCTGGCAGCATATGACAGATTTTGGAGTCCCTTTATCCTTTTGGTGAGGAACTTTTGGGGTCTCTCCAGTTGCTGCAGGTGTCACGTGAGATACATCCTGAGTGGGGCATTGTACTCGATCATTGGTCTGATAAGTGAAGAGTACAGGGGAACAATGACCTCACTTGATCTGGATGTGAACCGCTTCATGATCAGGTGGGCAATGTAGAAGGTCTTTCTAACCACTTTAGCAATATGAGTGTCAAAAGAAAGGCCACTGTCAACCTGGGTCCCCAGGTCCCTGATAACCTCTTCTCTGCTTAATGGATTGCCACCTATATGGTAGCTTGGGGTTACCTTGTTTTTCCTGAAGGGTATGACTATACATTTTTTGGCATTTAACTTCAGGCCATGGCTCTGGCACCAGTTATCAGTTTCTGTGAGACCCATCTGAAGGATATCTGTGTCCGATGTACTTTCCACTATGGCGCCCAGTTTGCAGTTATCTGCAAACTTTGTCAGCCATAGTCCTCCTATGTTTGCCTGTACTTCTGAGAAGTAGATGCCGAACAACAGGGGGCCAAGGACTGAGCCCTGTGGGACACCACTTGTGACCGGCTTGGAGTCTGACATGGCGCCAGCAACTCTAACCCTGTGGTATATATGGTCTATATTATGTGATCAAAACCTTAGGTCATCGAACACCTAAAGGTTGATCACTAAATATCGAACACTTAAAATCAAAAACAGCCATTTCCACATAGGGAAACAAAGTCATTAGCCAAATGAAAAAAAAAAGAAAAAAGAAAGTTTTAAACAGAAATGAACAGTTTCACCAAACAGTAAACCATGTGCTGACTGATAAATGAGCTTAAGTGGATGTAACAGTAGAATATGAAATAACATGCAGAAAGTAATCAGCATACAAATGGTTAGACACATTTTCAGCAATTACTCTATAGTACATTGACCGACCGCGGTGGTGGTGCTGCGGTAGCATTGTTGCCTCACAGTAATACACTGAACGGTTCAATTCTCAGCTAGAGCGTCTTCAGCATGGAGACATGCGTGAATGGGCGTACCTTCGTCGAAGGTTGTGCGGCAGGCCTGGCAAGCCGGTATGTAAAAATCAACTGCCAATCATTAGCGGACCAGAGTTCCGCTGTGGTGACCCCTAACCAGGAAAAGCCGAAAGACACAAACAAACAAACAAACTTTCTAGTACATTGACATTTATTAGGAGTATGATGGCTGCAGCAGTTATCTGCTCCTGGTGGGACTTCAATGGAATTAGATTCTTTTGGCCCAGTCAGTCTTTCTCATTAAACAAATGTTGATTAATAAAAAAATATAAAGAAAGAAAGAAAAGTAGGAAAGCTGGGAATTATGGAAAAGGAGTTCAAATGAAGGAGGATATCTAAATTATTTAAATGAAATAATCCTCTATTAACATGTATTCTTCCATGTTAATTGATTTTATGTTATTCAAATCCTCTGAAATCTCTAAAGACAGTCCATAATAAAGTGTCATTTTTAAAGATTTATCTATTTTACATGACAAAATGAGAAGTGCTTAATCATTTATTGCTTCATTCTGGGTTGCCCAGTTTATCATATTCAGGTTTCTTTGAGAGTTGGAGCCTGTTATGGCATTCAGTGGAATTACCACTAATTTTGAGGATTCACAGTTCACCCATGTCATATAGGTTGGATGTTAGTAGAATTCTGAGCATCTCAGACAATTTATGTGATGCAAAAAGGACAATATTAGAGGTATTTGTATTAAAAATAAGACAGAAAACAACAAACTTAAGTGGATTATGAGTCTGCAGGCTGACAGAGGTTATAGCCTAATTGAAAATATTTCACTTGGGCCTTTTTTGAAAGCACGTAATGTTAGGCATTAATTTGTTGTTATGATGATGCCACCTGTTTTTAAGTAGAGAATTGTAATTAAGTATGGTTTTCTATGGTTATCCTGGTCTGAAGACATGCTTATACATGAAAGTGCTTACTGTATCTAATAAATAGTTTTAATTTTAGTTCACCTCTGCTGGTTGCTTTTGTTTATTTTATTTTACATTTGGATTTTGTGCTGAATGACCTTTGGTTGTGGTGGATACTTTATTTTTATTCTTATTAGTATATGCATACTTACCAGTGTGTGTATATATATATATATATATATATATATATATATATATATATATATATATATATGTAACTATGCAAATGAATATTGGTAATGATACCATCTTTGTGTAAGGGATAAGGGGTCTTGTTATTATGTAATATTCTGCTCAAATTTATTTTTCATGGATGGCTATATTTCCATATTGCTATGCATTAGTTCTTGCCTGAACATGGCACAAGCTGGCATGATATGAGATTTTTTGCCATCCTTCCGTGATAACATCCATAACTGTCAAAGAAGGTAGAAGAATGGTATTGAATCAAAATAGATGGCTACAAATGACACAGCATCCCAACCCCATGTAGAAAATGGGGAAACATGGGTTGCTGTTCATAATGACTGATGGGGATTCTATAATAACTAGCACATCTGAGATGAATAAGCCCATTCACAAATGGAAAGAACCATGGAAAAACTGATTAAGCTATGGAAAGGGTCTCACAGTGCAATATGGTGCATTCTCTGTGAACTGATTGCTGCAATATGTTTTGCAATATTCTGATATTGTCTACATATGTCCTGATGCTGCTGAGGTTAATGCACTTTTTGTCTTTATATACAGTTAAGATCCATTATATACAAACACACTCATGATGTTTATTTCTTGTAAATTGACCTGCTCAGTCATAAAGTATGTGAGAGAAGACTTAATCTATATTATCAAGAATGTTAGGGGCTATAGCAGTAACATTCTTTGTCAGACCACTTAGTGGAAGCTAAGCAATTATGGTCTGCTTTCATTTGTTATTCACAACAGTATCTGCTAATTCAGTTTCTGTGTTTCTTATTAAGATCAATTAATATGAAATAAAGTTCCACCCCTGGAACAAAGCTGTACAGCAGAATGATTTAAGTGAAACAACTATAAAACAATAATATTGCTCACTTGATTCTGTACAATAAAATGTAAAATTTAAAAACTGGATTTCTTTTAGTTATCAGTGGAAAAATGCAATGTTGTAAAAATGCTTGCAAATTAATTTTCTTCCTCTTCATGCATTTATACTTATGATGTATATCAAATTAAAATGTACTTCCCTTCAACATCTGCCCTGTGGATGCATAACATAACATAATAGAGAATAACAATTATTCATGAGTTAATTAACTAAACACTAAAATAAGTTTGCAAGGAGTTTGCTGGGGGCATTTACTCAAGATATAACATCATGCCATCATAAATATTGCATTCAGCATGGATGGCACCAATCAACAATGGCAAACACTGTGATAAAATAATATTGTCATAATTCAAAAGTCAGAAAATGTTCAGTTAGTCATATATTTGTTTTCTTTGTTGCTCATATTCTTTTTTTTAATAGTCCCAAATAGTTTAACAGTTATGATATGCTTTAAAAGGTAATCTGGATAAATGTAATCTGGAGTTTTTAAACGTTTTCCATTACTTGTACACTTTTAAAGACTGATTCTCAACTCTATTTTCCTTCAAGGAGTACATTACACTTGAACATAAAAGATAATTTTATAAGCACTGAGGTACTGTTCGCTGGCTTTTCTATTGGTTGACTGAAATCCAAAAATTCCTAAATTAGGCAGACTTTTTAGTATATATAAAAAAAAGAGAAGCCAACTGAAGTGTTCAGCAGTCTTGTTTTTTTTTTTTTTTTTGTGTTGCAAAGTATTGTATTGTGTTAGAGTTCTTATGTATCAGTTCAAGAATGTAATCCTACCTGTCCTACACTTAATCTATCTGATATTTTTATTCCATTCTGACAACTCATTCCTTCAAGGCTCAATACTAATTCATTGACAATCAAAATTCCTGGATAAATCAATAATGTCCTTCCCCCAACATGGATCATAGTGTTTGTCCTTCTCATAGTGTTTGTCCTTCTCTTTCTTCTTTCTTCTCATTTGCATCTGAGCTATTTCTCCTCTGCACATTCTGTGTGTCTTTATTGTATGTCCTTTATGATATACCCTTCTGGAATGTAAAAACTCAGCAGGCCATTAATTTGTCTATACTTTGATTTGACCACATCTACCATCTTTCTGCACTTTTTTGCATTTATGTATTTATTTTTATTTGTCAACCAGGTAGGTACACTAGTCTTTAAACCCTTTTCAGGCATGACCGAGGCCAAGAGGAGCAAAGATGCAACGAGTGTTATAAAAGTCCACAGATCCAAGAAACATGTCAATGCAATCAAAATATGATTTCAGCCATATATCATTAAAATAATATCATTAGGCTTTTATACTAAATGTTTTTTCTAAAAAAAGGACAATAGTTAAAAGTGTGCACAATGTTCACTAAAACAAAACAAAAAAATTCCTGAACATTTTTACCCCCATGCCCCCAGTTATTTAAATATACCAACTCCGAGATCGCACTGCAATGAAGAAAAGGGAAATTTTCCTGTTCCATGGTGTACAGACCTCCATTAAGACCGTTCGAAGTTTTAAAGCTTCAATCATATGGTCTTGGCTATATGAAAGTCGAAGTTTTAAAATTTTGATCATCTGTAGGACACACACACACACACACACACACACACACACACATATATATATATATATATATATATATATATATATATATATATATATATATATATATATATACACACACATATATATATATATATACATGCATGTATGTATAAACAGTCATAATTGTTATGTGCAACAATGAGTGCTAACACAATCTACCCTCATCCAGAATGCACTTGTAAGCATTATTAGTGAGATACTCTTAAATGAATTCTTGAACAAACTATTTATTCACTATTATCTGGAATGCTGTTCCACAAGGTTGAATCAAATTTAGAGAAAGCTATCACACAGACTGAGATAGCGATGAAGACCTAAACAGTTGTTGTTCATCAATGTTCCTGAGGGATGAGGTCTGGATTCCAATTTTAATTGTTAAGTAAAGGGGCACAATATCTGAAAATTTTTGAATATGAAACAGGCAACCTGTAAATTGTTCAGCTCCACCGCCCCTGCATGTAAATGTTTTATCTACCAAACCCCTGCTTACACTTATCAAGGGTAACAGAACTTGCCAGAGATTTGGGATGCATGGCTAGGCTTAAAAAGGCAGTCCAACAAACAAGGCACGCACGCAAGACAGTTGGTGCTCAGTCCAAACCACAACTATGAACCAGAAAGAAGGGACCAGCACTCAATGGTAGCAGTAAAATATATATTTAATTAGATTGTAACAACAACCTAATGTAAAATGCACATACCGGTTTCGGCCAACAATGCCTTTCTCAATGTGTCTTTATCCAAACATTTTAATTACAGCCCATAATGCATTCAGCTACCAATTTATACTGTCTTCTTAAAGTGGTATGTTCCACATTCATTCTATATTACTGACAGTTTAGCTAAACACATAGACACCATATTTTGCAAATGAATTCACTAAAATAAACCTGTTATCTACTACAAAATATGTAACTTCAATGTGATGTAACTATAATTTATACATATTTATATAGTGAAATCCATTTGTAACAGCAATATTAAACCAGATATGAATAATATGAAAATTTTGTGCAATATTCAACATATTTTTAACTTTTTAGGGTACATCTGCAGAATAACAAATTATATATCCAATATTATGTGTGAAGAAATGCAAGAAATTAAAGGAATAGTAATAGATACTAACAATGATGGTGTTGTTATATCTTAAATAAGATATCACAATTAAATCAGTATTATACCACTGTGAATATCACATTTTATACCATTTATCCTTCACATACATGATATTCATTAAGTCCGGGTTTAAAACGGGCCCCAAGTGTAGTGATCCATCTATCTTCCATATTGTTTAGTTTTTTGTGCCAGCCCATTTTAAAATTCCTATGTGATTGTATTCTGTCTATGATAGTGAACTGAAATGAAGCTGTAGTGTGTTGTCTGGTGTGTTTGTATAAAGCGTTGGTTATGCGCCTATTCCGAATAGCACATAGCACAGCACATTTTAACATCAAAATATTTGGAAACTGTAGTTCGGACTGGGTGACATACTTGGCACAATGTTCTTGCTCTGCTTTTTATGTAGGCCAGACTTCTAGGCCTATGAGGATCAGAATTAGTGAACACTTGAATAGGCGCATAACCAACGCTTTATACAAACACACCAGACAACACACTACAGCTTCATTTCAGTTCACTATCATAGACAGAATACAATCACATAGGAATTTTAAAATGGGCTGGCACAAAAAACTAAACAATATGGAAGATAGATGGATCACTTTTAAACCCGGACTTAATGAATATCATGTATGTGAAGGATAAATGGTATAAAATGTGATCTTCACAGTGGTATAAATACTGATTTAATGTGACTCTTATTTATTTATAACAAACACCATCATTGTTATTGTGGTATCTATTCTTTAATTTGCTTTTTTTTCTTGCATCTATTATGTTGAATATTGCACAAAATTTTTCTATTATTCATATCTGGTTTAATATTGCTGTTACAAATGGATTTCACTATATAAATATGTATAAATTATAGTTACATCACATTGAAGTTACATATTTTGTTGTAGATAACAGGTTTATTTTATTATTTTTCATGCAAAATATGGTGTCTATATGTGTTTAGCTGTCAGTAATATATATAGAATGTGGAACATACCATACTTTTTTACAGACAATATAAATTGGTAGCTGAATGCATTATGGGCTGTAATTAAAATGTTTGGATAAAGACACATTGAGAAAGGCATTGTTGGTCAAACCGTATGTGCATTTACATTTTGTTGTTGTTACAATCTAATTAAATATATATTTTACTGCTACCATTGAGTGCTGGTCCCTTCTTTCTGGTTCATAGGCTTAAAAAGGCCCTTGTGGTCACAAGCCTAGTAAACACCTATGAACCTATGAATATATGAGTCAGCCAAGAAAAAGTGTGTTTCTGTCTGAGATAAGGAGCCAATTATTTTGTTCAATGGTGATATAATGGTGATGTCTATTACCAGAAAGATGTATGAATCTTAGAATTTTATTCTCAGTGATTGAAATAAGGTTGGATTTTGTGAAGAGCAGAGTATGGTGATAATGAGTTTTGGAATGAGAATATTTACGGCTACTGTTCTTCTGGATTCAAGGGTGAGGGGGGTTAAAAATATTGTAGGAGGCTTTTAGCTGGCCAAGACTTCATTTGTAATTGTTTCAATATGTGCATAAAAAAGTGATGCTTTTTATAAAGAGTGAGTCTAAGTAATCTTTGTTATGTGGTATAAGACATGGTGTTGCCCACTGGATCACAGATACTTGGGTAATGCATAACGTTTGGGAAGAATAATAGTAGTACAGTGTTGACAGATTTTTTTTTTCAGTGTAGCTGGTTCCTGATGGCTTTGAAATCATCCTACAGCTTATTGAATAAAATGTCAAGATCTTCATCAGTCTTGGTAAGGACACTATTATCTGCGTACAGTATACAGTTGGTCTGTAGCAGATTCCAGGTAAGGTCATTAATGAAAAAAAGGAAAAGAGAACTGTTCTAAGGATATAACCCACAGGAACAGCTTTATCAATGGATCCTATGTATAGTGAATTGTGGTTAGTCATTCAGGATGTATGGTCAGCAGGATAGTTCTTCAACCCAAAAAAATGAGTTCTATTCCTGAAATTTAGTGAGACAAAGAGAATAGCCAAGTGCAACAAAAGGCCTTTTTAAGTCTATAAAAACAACAGTTACTTTCCCAGTCTCTATGTTATAATACATCTCATCAGTAATGGAACAGGTGACAGTAAAAGGCAATGTGATTTGGGCAGGAGCCATTTTGTTTATCAGTGATAATGTCATATTTTGTGATAGTTTTCTTAAGAATACTTGCTAATGTTTATAGATATGCAGTATGCCTGATGTTTCTAGCTGAGCAGGGATAAGGGACCTTAGTTACAAGTATGGTCAGATCATGCTTGCAGCTACAGGGCTGAGAGTCAGTTGAGAGAGACAGACTGAAAAGGTATGTGTCAGATTATGGAACTCCCCATCTAAGAATACTTGGGTGTATCTGATAGAAGGTGTGATTATAGCCACATTAAATGTCTTCTAAATGTTTTTGAACATCTCATTTAAGGATGTTCCAAAACAGAACTAAGGGTATTCAAGGATCTTATTCAGTGGCATACATGACAAAACTTGGTGTGCTATCAAAAAGATGTGGTGTTTAGCGATGCAAGCTGGTGAAGTTCTAAAATCTCTTAATTAACCATTTTGATAGTGTTTGACTGGTAGAAAGTTTAGGAAATATTTTGATTCTGCCAATGAACTTTAAGGAATTCCAGAAACATTTGGGTAAGCTAACATTTGAAACTTCCATCAATATTCTACCTTTGCTTGGTTGGTGGATATTCTTGTTTTATACTATAGGTCAGGAAAAAATATTATATTTGGAGGTACAGAAGGGATCCTTCTTAGAATCACACCCAGTTCCTGTCTCTGTGTTTAATAAATGTTCTGAGGTCCTGATTAAGTCAAGAGTCCAAGCTGCTTGACATCAAAACATTGTGATGTAAAACTGTTCTGCATGTGTAGGGCAGATAAGTTTAGAGACGGTGAACAAGGCTATATGAATATTTTACTAATGGATATTTTGGAGAGTGTTTGCAAACACATGAGAAAAGTAGTCAGGCACAGTTCTACCTTATGAAGCAAAGTGTTGGGGCAGGCATTTCATACCCCAGGATTCAATAAAATCTGTGTAGGCTCCGTGTAGAGCCTGCATGGAATGTACCCATGTTGACAGCCACAGTTCCCTCTGGAAGCATGCCGTGCATGTTAATCATGGCACGCTGCTGAGGGAGATCACAGTAACACATATATTGAATCCATGCAAGCAGCAGTATAGAGGCTAATCCATACTCGTGGTCTGTCCAGGAAAATCCTGGATAGATGGTAGGTAAGCACAGGATGATAATCATTGTAATGTACCCTGCTATTGTATAAATATTTGTTTAATTTATTTTTTTTATTCTGCCTGTTTGCATGGCATGGCATGGTGTTTAGCATTGCCAAGATGCACTTATACATATATAGAAGACACCTGCCTTAAATCTAAAAATAGAATTCAGATCTAATCAGTTGTAGAATATATTTGTTTTTATCCTACCTGTTTGCACGATGTGGCATGGTGCTTAGTATTGCCTAGCTGCTCTTATACATACATAGCAGACCCCTGACATATATCTAAAAATAGAAACTGGGTGTAATCAATTGTTGAATATTTTTTTTCTACCTGTTTGCTTGGTGTGGCATGGTGCTTAGCAAAGCTAAAAGGAACCTTAGTGGTATATGTGTGTATATACTGACTCTCTCAACTATCCAAGTGGCCAGGTATGTTGAGTCATGATCTACAGAGTAGTAGGTCCTGAATTCAAGTCCTGAGCAGTCATACCTTTTTCATTTATTGCTGTGAAAATGTGTCAGGTGACTGAAATGATGGTTTAATACAAAATAAAAAGCATCACATTTACAAAAGCTGTGCGATGCTGAACACTGCTTAAACATGATCAATGGTCTACAATGTTTGAGCATTGTTAAGCTCCGCTTAAATATGATTGTGCAAGTTTGCATGATGCTCAGCTCCATTAAAGTGATTTGTGCAATGCTAAGTAATGTAGCACTTTTTTTGAAAGTTACAGTATGATGTGTAAGGGTGAGATTTAATATATATTAAGGCCAATAGGCAGGAATTTCACACCATTCACTGGAGTCTTCACTTGGTGGTGCTGGAGGGAGACTGTACTTTTGGATGCAGAGGTGTGGTGTGCAGGAGTCCAGAGTGTTTATTTGACTCCTGGTGAAAAACTACAAACTCTGGTTGCTGCATGGTGATTACTAGGGCTCAGAATGTAAGTCTGAAGTCTGGGATCAGTTGGCTAGGGAACTTACCAGTGCTACTGGTATGCCCTGCACTGGTGAGCACTGTTGTCACCAGTTTGATGGCCTGAAACATAGAAAGAGGGGAACCTTGGACAGCTGAATCCAAGAAGCTTGGGCTGGGCAGACTTCACAGATATGTAAGTATATTTGGCATTACTTTAGAAGTATTCAAGCTGAATCTGTGCAAAACTGGTATGCATAATGATTTGCTTATTTTACAACAGTTGCAAAAGAGAGAACTTGCAATGGCCAGTCCCATGCAGGGCATCTGACCAGGATGAGGAATGAGTGTGGCAAGTAGGGATCATCAAAGCAATAACCTAATGCATAACGTACTGTCAAGATAAAATATTTACAGAGTTTCAGTTGTAACAGTCAGGTATGACATACCTGGGAAATGTAATATGTTTAGTAATGTGTCACTGCCTACCTGAAATGGTAAAGTTAGTTAAGTCAAGTAAACATGCATTACTGTGTACTATAGTTTACAGACATCAGTTGATGTTGGGGTGTACCCACATTAAGAGTCACTGTTCTGCTTTGATCTTTATGTAACATATGCTGTAGATTGCACTCAAGTAATGACAAGGGTATATTGGTTATTTCTTAGAAGTCTGACAGAGCTATCCACGCTGTACATGCCAGACTTGATGTAACAGTAATCAATATATTTTAAAGAGTGATGATGCTGTGATATGTACTGTTTTCAAACAAAGAAGTGCTCACTATTCTTTTAGTCACTGCATATGTGTTATAATCTAACGCCAGTCAACTGTGAAAAGGAAATTAATAAAGACTGCAGAAAAACTGTCTGATAAATATAGTGCAATACCCACAGTAAGTTTCAAGCCTGTGTTCTTGCAATTTTTTGTCATATAATGCTCTACATTCTACCCACTCGAAGAACAAGGGTGTATGGCCAAGGTAGCTAACATTCTGGCCAGCTATCTGTGTGTATAAATGTCAGATTTTAAGGGACATTATCAATACAGCTTAAAGTAGGATTTTCCTTTTATAAGTAATCTGCTCAAATAAATGTGCAGTATGGCTATATTCACTGCATGTGTGTTCTAATTGATCCCAGTCAATTGTAAAACGGAAATGATTGAAGACTGCAGAAAAGAAAATGATAAATTTAGTACAATATACACAGTAACGTTCAACTCTGTGTAATGGACATTTTAGTCAAATAATGCTGCATATTCCTCCCACTCTAGAAAAAAAGGTATATGGGTAAGGTAGTGCATATTCTGGGAAGATGTCCATGTGCATCTGCCAGATTTTATGGAACAATGTCAATAACATTTAAAGCAGGATTGTACTTTAAGTAATCTGTTCAAGTAACAGTGCAGTATGGCTGTATTCACTGCATGTGTGTTCTAATCTGGCACCAGTCAACTTTTAAATTAAAGACACATTTTCCCTGGAGCCATAGCTTGTGGATTCTAATCCCATGGCAGCTAAGTAAGAAATCAACAGCTGTCTTGTCTAATGTACATGAACATATCTCTCCACTGTCATGATTTTTCAAAATGTAATGACAAATACCCCATAGGTCTGGTTCTTGATTAGCAGATAAAAGACTTTATATGGAATGCAATTTATTTGCAAATCCATTTACAGAACACCTTGGTAGTAATGTATGAGCACACTATGTGAAACAGTTCCCTGTAGTTGTGTACTTGCATTTGTTAGTGCTTGGCCCATACTGTCCCATGCTAACAGGCTGAGAGGTATGTACATGCAACATCATCTATACAAGAATTGAAGTCACTGTACTCACAATTGACACTACACACCTGTAGAAGTATGTATTATTTGTGGAGCAGTATCATCTATGAGGTCACAAATGGTATGTTTTGTCTCTTTGCCCACCACTTATCTTCTTTAATTTATTAATGTTATTTATTATTATGATTTGATATTATTTTAAATTTACTGTTATGTTGGCCTTATGGGTGATTTAATACTGGTTTGATGGTAACATACTGTTATGTTATTTATTGTTGTGTTCCTCATAGTATACCTTAATATGTATTTTGATTAATCAATATTATCTTCCATTATGTTAATATTAACATTTGTTTGGTTATTACTTATCTTACCCTATGTTTATATTTAATTTACTACAAGTGCATAAGGTAGGATGATTGCAGGCAATCAACATACCTTGGCTATCCCAGCCATGGCACCAAGGCCCAGCATGTCTGGGTCGTAGCCTATTGGTGGCCCATCTGCTGTCCCTGCACTACCTATGGTATCCGGTAGTTCTGGCCCACAGGCTGGGGCTGGACCCCTATCTGGGATTGGAGGTGGAGAGGTGATTTTCTCACCTATCAAGAACTGCCAGGTATGGTGCACAGGGTGCTCCACTGAACTGTTGGGGCATACCTGCATCAGATGGAGAGAATGCTTGCCATCCTGGTGGGGCAGTTTCACCCTGAATGGTAGCCTCCACCACTGCCACCATAGGGGCAGTGAAGAAGCAGTGTTGACAGTCCCATGGGTGAAAGCTTGAGTTGCACTGCTACCATGTGGATGCTCATGAGACTGGGATTCCACAGCACTCTCCCCATCCAAGGTGTACCCCCTTGTGTCACACACCAAACCTGTCTGTTGTCTTGTCTCTTTTGTCTGTCTGAAAAAGCTTCCTCCCCTTCACACTTACCTCCCACACATGTACCTTTGTCCCTTCCCCAACATTCCACTCTCACCTTAAAAATAAAAAAAAAAAATGGGCACCTGTTCCCCCAAAAAATATCATCCCATACATAGCTCTCCATTTTGCACACATATCCACTCGGCACACTTAATTTGGTCAAATTAGCTTGACAATGCAGTTATGTTGTCATCACACCTCTCTGGGGGTGACAGTCCAAATTCAGCTAAAAAATCTGTGAAAATGCACAGTTGTTGCTTTTGAAGAAATGGATAGCTATGGTTCTTTCCTATACCTGTCCTGCACATTCCCTACCTGCCTTTCACTATGCTTTTCTCCCTGCTTGCACCATTTCCCACCACTGTCATATCTCCCTATTTTTCTTTTCTTTAAAGATTTTTTGCACAACACAGCATGTCACACACGTCACTTAACAATGCTAAATAGCACTATATTGATATATGCTTTTGGAACAATATTAATCACATTCAAAAAGTACACCTGCACCCTATTTTGAACCCATGACGATCACACCTGCAGAACAATGGATCATTCTGCCAAGCCACACAGCTTCTAATGAACATAGTTGTTTTATGCTGAACATACTAATGCTGAAATTCCCCTCATTAAGCATGTTTAAATAGTGCTGCCCATTGTGCCACACCATGCAAATCAGCTAAGAGATTGCTAGAAGAATAGCACTGTAATTGGTACTCTAGTACAAATATACATCACTATAAAGGCACACACATAAGTTTAGAAGTGAGGTATCTGATAACAGGTAATCCTGCAATTATGTCTAAAATATGTAAGCACACATGTGATAAAACATTAATGAAAACCAGGATTTTTAACTGCACTCTGGTATGTGAATACAGCACTCTTACACATAATAATAGAAGTAAGTGCGGTATTTAACAACAGATAACTGTTGAATGGTAATGGCAACATATAGAAATTCATCTGCTATAACAGTGATTCTGTAGCTCAGTCTGTAAAATACACTAAAAATTCTACTTTTGTGTACATGTGGTCCTGGGTTCAAGTACAGCTATGTCTACCAATGAAAATACATGTATGTGGCCATCAATATTATAAAGTGTGATATGTATGTCTGTCTCATCAACTATTTATCCAACAAAGCAGTGCCGTTGGAATGTCTGCATCTATATAATAGATATCAAAAGCCTGCAGATAGGACCACTCTTATTTACTCCTAGTACAACACTATAAAGTGCGTAGAATGACAGGTAATGCAATAGCCTGAATTTCCAGAGGCTGTTGATGTATGTACTGAAATTGTGGCCTAGTACTATCAAACTGCAGCCCACAATGTTTTGCTGGTGATATCACAGACAACCACAGCTGCCCAAGTAACATACATATATGGAGGTTGAGCTAGATGCAAGAGGTGCTAACACACACTCAGCAGGAGGCTACCATGACATAACATATGACATAGAAGTTGTCCAACTGAATGTATTAAATGATTGTGTTATTTCATCAAAATAAAAATCATTTGACTAAAAAAAGAAGTTGACCAACTGTATAACATCATGGTTAATGTACACCTACTTTTTTTCTAGGACACACCAGGCATTTTTGCCTTGCATTGTGTTATTGATACCATTGGCTGACGCACATACCTTACTTTCCAGTGAACTGGGTACTCTCAGTCTGGCTCTGCCTATACAACAAAGCTGCCAAATGTCCCACACTTACTCTTAAAGCTTGTTGTCCTACAAATTATTCACCCTGTCTGTCTATGCCTATTGTTTGCAGCATCACCTTCAGCTTCAATCTGTAGCACACACATTTGTATGTAAATAGTAGCTGCTGCAGACATTCTCTCTGCCATGATATAGTATCTGTACCCCACTATTTTCCAACATAAGAGAAAGGGTTTGTAATCTACATTAGGCCTTATATCTTGTTTAGTGGTTGCATGGAATTGGCTGATTATACTTCAAATCAGCTGTGTTGGCTGCAATTAGCATTTCAGAAGCACAGATTGGTTCAGAGGCAATCACGTGCTAATAGAGAACCATGTTAAAAAGGCAAACAGCTAGCTAAGGGAAACATTGTGTATGAGAGTTATTTTGCAGGGTAAACTCATTGGCATAACATTTATATATCTGTACCGTTATACAGATGCATATGTTTCAATATACTTAGGGGGAATGGAGATTACAGCAGTAAGTCTTTCTTGGAACTGTACAATGACATATCATTTATCTGCACATGTATTACACCTACAGAGGAACTAGAGGACAGTATGGGTAGAATGCTCTTTGTTAATTAGGTATACGACTCTCCTGGAAATTTTCTGTTGATAGCGATGGTAATACTATACTGCTATTTGTGTGGCACTGCTGATTTTATATATTATAAGTGGGGTTTACACCTACAGGCCACAACTTAATGGAGTGCTGTGTTGGTTTTGTGATCAAACAACAGTATCTGTCATTGCACAAGAAGGAATAGATGCCTACCACTACTATCCTACTCCCATACACACAGTTACTATGTCTGCATGGTATTGAATATGAGATGTATAACCAAGCAGTGACTACTGGTAGCCATCTGTTATTGCTGTATCTCTACATACTATACTGCCACGTATGTGATTCTGACATGTGTTTCCATTTTCTTGTCTTTCAGGAAATATGTATCCCCAGTGTTGGGGCCCTTTTACAAAGGCAGAGAATGACACTATCCTAGAAGTGGTGCATCAACAACACCAATTCCTGCTGTCCAACAGAAGGGCAAACAGAGAAGAGTGGGCAGCATTGTGGGCTGACCTGGTTTGCAATGTCTATGCTATCAATCATCACAGCAGGACATATGAGCAGAAGCAACACCTTGCCATTGATATGATCAACATCATACGCAGAAGAGCAGCAGATGTGGCCAGGGATTGTGGTGTTACCAGTGGAGGGCCTGCAGCAGAACAACCACTGTCAGCCACTGAGGAATTCCTGGCAATCCTAGGAACATAGGACAGCTTCCAGGCATCCAACACATGGTATATCTTGGATGTGGGTGCCACTGTTTCCATGCAAGAGGAGCATCCAGATGTTCTTAGTTGGATCAACATTGTAATACTGCAGCATTTAGTGTTTCAGGGTGTTCATAGTTTTATGTGGATGTCAGGTATTTGTATGTAGGGGAAGGAGGTTAGTTGCAGTTTGAATCACATGCTCAGATTGTAACCAACATACCAATTAACATAATATGTACTGTAAATGTTAGACATTTGGATGTACTTCACTACCCCATGTCCCAAGTACGTGTCTCCATCCAACTGTTTTCATTCTACAAAAAGTGAAACAAGCACATATACCTTCTGCAGCAGCAGCAGTAGTCAGACTTATCATATCGCACTACCTAAAGAACTTGCACAGCTGAATTTCACCTGCAGTTGTCAAGAAGTACACAGGAAACAAATAAAGTTAAATCTATGTAAGCCAATATGCAAATAACTTAATTTGTTAAGTCTAGTTTGCATTGTTTTGTAGTGATGCATCTGCTGGAAGGATATCTCTCACTCATTCACCCACACTCATAGGCCTTTTTACTGATGAAGGTGAAGCTACATTAACACCTCAGCATATTTCACTCTTATCAGTGTAACATATCTCTGGAAAGACATTGAAAAGCCCATAAATATAAAATTAGATGTGGTGACTCAAGACAAGTAGTTAGAGTTCAGACAACTTGTCTTTTGTATCCATGAACATCCTACCTCACTGATTGTTTATGGTGGTAAACTATCTGGGGGGAGGTACTGCTTTCCACTCAAGGAACTGAATGCTCCTTCCTGCATCACAGCTTGTTCTCCCACTAAATTTGCCACTGTGGCTCCAACTTCAGAGTCACTTCACTACCCCATGTCCCAAGTATGTGTCTCCATCCAGCTGTTTTCACTCTATGAAAAGGTACAGTGGATTCTTGCATTTTCTTAATCATTATGGTTTATTTCATTTTGGTTCAAACTTGTACTAGAAATATATAACTAAGATTTCACTGTGTTTAATTGTGGCTAAGTGTTGTGTCTTTGCTGTTAATGTGTAGTACATATATCAGCACATGTCTACTGACTTTTTACTCTTGGTTGCAGTAATAGCATCAGAGTTTGTATTTCTGATATTCTTCTTCTTCTTTCAGCTTTTCCCGGTTAGGGGTCACCACGGCGGATCACCTTGTCTGCTCATAATTGGCAGTGGAGTTTTATGGTGTCTAGTTGCCAGCCCGGCACCCAACCTTCCACAGAAGGCACACACACTCACACCTCGGGCCAATTTAGAGTGTCCAATCCACCTGCAGCATGTCTTTGGGATGTGGGAGGAAACCGGAGAACCTGGAGGAAACCCACGTGACCACAGGGAGGACATGCAGACTCCGCACAGAAGGCACCCCAGCCGATGATCGAACCGGAGAACCTCTTGCTGTGAGGAGTTTGTCTTTCTGCTATTAATGTGTAGAAATTGAATTATCAAGTTTCTACTGGATGGGTGTTTTAAAGTAGGATTCAGTGTAACCATCAATTTTTTTCTTGTTGTTGTTTGTACTGCAGTTACATCAAGTAATTTCTCTTGCCATCTGACTAAGTGTTCTTTTTTTTTTCTTTCTCCCTGCTAATCTGCAGTCCATATGTTTATGTTATGTATATATGTTTTCACTCACTTCTACTGAAGCCTTCTATTGTAATACTTAATTTTATGTTTATATGAACAGCACCATTACTGGATAATGTAGGTGATTGTTAGTATATGAGAGTTTCTGTTTGTGAAGAGTTTTGTCATTCTCTAGAGTTGCTTCCTTTTTTATTTTTATATGTTACACTCTCTAACTGGCTGCCTTTTCTAAGTGCTTAAATATCAGATTTACAGAATGTATGTTGTGTAGCAAAGAGTGGGAACGAACGGATAGGCTTGCCTCCTGTCCCTCTAACATTTATAAACCTACATCTCAGTAACCTCACACTTGCATGCATACACATATATCTTGCTATTTAAGTGTATTTTTCGTTCTGTCCTTCTATACTGTGGAAGCCACCATTTTTTGTTTTTAGTAATCCCAAACTTGCATACCTACAAATATCTCCTGTATGCTTATTGTTCATGTTTAAAGGTTAGAAATATGAAATGCAAAACTGTGAAATATAGAGCACTACTCTTGTTTTCCCAACATTACTTAAGATGGATGAGTATAGACAAATAGTACTGTAACTAGTTCAACCATCAAGAAATCCTTAACTTTTTCTCTCTCTCTCCCCCTCCCAGTGAAATAAGCACGTATTCCTTCTGCAGCAGCAGCAGTAGTCAGACTTATCATATCGCACTACCTAAAGAACTTGCACAGCTGAATTTCACATGCAGTTGGGAAGACGTACACAAGCAACAAATGAAGTTAAATCTATGTAAGGCGATATGCAAATAACTTAATTTGTTAAGTCAAGTTTGCATTATTTTGTAGTGTCGAATCTGCTGGAAGGATATCCCCACCCCACTCCCACTAATTCACCAACACTCATAGGCTTTTTTACTGCTGAAGATGAAGTTACGTTAACACTTCAGCATATTTCAGTCTTATTAGTGTAACATATCCCTGGAAAGACATTGAAAAGGCCATAAATATAAAAGTAGATGCAGTGACTCGAGAGTTAAGATAACTTGTCTTTTGTATCCATGAACATCCTACCTCACTGATTGTTTGTTTATGGTGGTAAACCATCTGAGGGGGGGTTCTTCCCACTCCGTTTGCTCTGCTCACTCTGCTCCTCTGCCCTTCCCCATATCCCACCCTCTCCCAGCACCTCTACTCTTATCCTACGCAAACCACTCCCCCTCATTCCCATGATCCAGTTACATACAGCCCAACCTTGTCCATACCCACATTTCATGCACAAATTGCTTTCTTTTATTTAGCCAACTTTTCTGCTCTTCCTTACATCCATCCCCTTGAACTCACATGCCCTCTACTATACATTTTTGCATCTAACTCTACTCTACCATCACAATGCAATCACCACCTCAAACTATTTTAAATTAGCTCCAAGCTTACCACCTTATCTTCTACTATACACACAAACTAGCATTGCACCATAATTTTACAAATGACTAATCACATCAACCCCACCCATCTTTATCATAAACTGCAAGGTAAAACACCTAACCACAATATCAAAGCCCACTCTGAAGTCAAAACATTCCAACCTTACCTTCATCTGCACACACATCACATGATAACAATCTTCATTTACACCTGTACTACATTCAAACACACAAATACCACTTTTACTATGTTTAAACTCACTATCACAGTTGACATGCTCCTCCTAACTTGCCCAGCCTCTTTACTCTTAATTCTCAGCCTCACTACAGCTATACCTTCGCATACCCCCACACCAATACACATCAACAACCTCCTCTAACCCTCTCCTCAATAAACACACAGCTTCTCACGTATCTCCTCCCAGCTTTTCCCCTATACCCTCCCATTCTATTCAAGCCACAAACTGGCCTCCTCACCTCCTATGAAACCACATTTGACCCCAGTACTCTCACGTAGGAATAAAACACTCAAATGTGGAGACATACATCCTAACCCTGGGCCACCCTCTAATCCTAACCACAAGAGTAACCCCACAAGACTTAAACATACTTACACTTAACCTTAGAAGTATATGTAATAAAATAGCCCCATTGTATGCCTGGATTGATCAAAATAAACCTGACATACTAGCCCTTACTGAAACATGGCTACATCCTAATGTAAAAGACTCAGAAATAATACCACCAAACTTTGCAACAACCAGAAGAGATTGATCTAAAAAAAGGGGGAGGGATAGCACTTGTATATCCCTCTACACTCAACATCACACCCTATACCAGTAATATACCTATCTTTTTCCAATGCTGAGGTACTAATCTCCTTTTTGAACCTTAATATATCAAAAAAAATTGCATAATAGTAATATATATCCCACCAGGTAACAATACACCAGTGTTGGAAAATATTTTATCCTGGGCATCCCAAACAATAAATCTTGAAACAATAATCTTAGGTGATGTAAATATAGATTTGGCAAACCATAGCTTCTAACTCTCCCACAAATAGTATAAAATCTGTATGTTTTTTCTTAGCTTATCAATGCTCCAACAAGATACAGCAAAGATATTGCTTGCCAATCCACCTTAGACTGGATTCTAGTATCCCTCCCTGCTGCTCCCTGAGTGATCATCTACCAGCTTACTCCTTTAGAACAAACTCCCAACAACTAATAGTACACACTATAAAATCAGTTAGGAACTCATTTAAGTTTTGTCAGCATAAATTCAACAATCTCCTACAGGAAATAGACTGGACACCCCTTAAAAAACTACCCCTTAATGATGCTGTACTATACTTTAATAATACCTTCCTTCACATACTTAATACACTAGCTCCCATTCATATGAAAAGACTCAAAAAGAATTCAACACCATGGCTCTCTAAGTAATGTAAACACCTGATGAAGCAAAGAGACCTAGCCTGGCCAACCTGGAAACAAAAAAAAATTAACAAAATCATGTTAATTTCAAAACACTATGTAACAAAGTGAGAAAACTAATGAACAGCGATAAGAAGTCATATTATTCCCAGCTTCAATTTCAGCATAAAATCAACCCCAGTAAATTTTGGCACTCCATATCATCAATACTTAACCCTGGAAGAAATGGAGAGTACACCTTATCACTTGATACCTGTCCATCACAAATAGCCACAAACTTTAACAAACACTTCATAAAATCAATTTCAGACCTACTAACTAACACCCCTAATGCTGGAGCCTCCCACCCTTCAACCTATTCAGACACCAACCTCAGGCCATCAGCTACTTTGAACCCTGTCATTACTAATCCCCATACTCAACAAAATATCATACAAACCCCATTTTCATTTCAGCCCATACCCACTGACACCATTACGAAACTTCTACAAAAACTAAAACCCTGCTCTACCTCAGCTGACAATCTCCCCCCATACAATCTCAAACTGGCTGCTAACTCAGTTGCCTATCCAGTCAGTATCCTTATAAATAGGTCTTTATCTGAATCAGACGTACTTACCATATGGAAATAATCTCACATCACCTCATCCACAAAGGAGGCAACTGTTTTGATCCATCCAATTTCCATCCTATATCCATCTTGTCACCCATATCCAAAATCCTCGAGAGAGGTATCCATTAGCAGGTAATGCAATATCTATTGCAAAACAATCTTTTAACCAAAACCTGACATGGCTTCTGACCTAGCCACATCACAGCTACAGCCCTATTATCTTTTACAGACACCATGAACAGGCCAGAGATGCAGGATGCTATACAGCCTCAGTATTCCTTCATCTCTCTAAGGCCTTTGACACAGTGTCTCACCCACTACTTTTGAACACACTGTCTAACTTAAGCTTCTCACATAACACAGTAAAATGATTTCAGAGCTACCTCAAGGAGTATAAACAAGCAGTGAAATGGTCCAACAAACTGTCACCCTTTCTTCACAACCCTAATGGGGTCCCCCAAGGCTCCATCCTAGGACATCTACTCTTCAACATTTTCACAATCTTCGCACTGCCTCCCACCCTGGGACCCTGATTCAATATGCTGATGATTCCACCATAATCTGCACAGCTCAATCACTACCAGAACTAATCTCAAAAACTCAACAGTTGAATCCTGGCTAAGAAATGCCCAATGGTTTCTTAATCCAAAGAAGACAAAACTAGTACACTTTCATCCCAAAAACACCTCCCTTGTCACTGATCCATCCTTGCATCTGACAACACTGGCACAGACATAGTGCAGGAAACTAAACTTCTATGTGTTATCATTGAAATTAAACTTTCATTTGACCCCAAAATACAGCAAAATATAAAGAAAACATCAAAAATTGGGACTCTTATATAGAAACAAACATTTTTTACCGAAGCAACCAAAACTACCCTTGCAAAAACATTTTTACTTCCCTCTCTTCTGTATGGTGGCCCTATCTTAACTAACTTACAAAATTCTACAGTATGCAAGTTGGAACAGTGCTACAACAAAGTTGCAAAGTTTGCCACAAACTTTAAATATCGCACACACCACTGTAAACCACTCCTACAATCAAACATGGCTTGAACTACCCAACCAACTTGCCTTTATTCAGCTATCCACTATGCACAACCTTATTTTCAACCATACTGCCTGCCCTGCACTAGCCAATCTAGTCGCACCTTACACACCAAATTGATCCCTACGATCAGAAGATAAAGATCTCTTAGTTATCTCAAAACCCGCAATAAAACCTGGTCACTCTCTGTATTCATACTCTGTCTCTATATATTGGAATTCACTACCTCTAGCTACCAGGTTTATTCCTGGCCTAATCCATTTCAAAGTCTCTTTAAAAAAATCATCTCAAAAATACATGACTCTGCTCCTGCATAAAGCCTGCCTAATGCTCATATCTTCCTCTTCTCTCACATTTCAATCCCTCACACACTGCAAGATCCTAAAGCTCTTCTAACTCCATCTCTGCTTCCATACCATATTCTTAAGCTGCTGCTCAGGCTTTTATTGCTTCTATTCTTCTTAACTCTCTCTCGCTGTATGTCTGCATCACTAACTTTCTGGCTGCTATTTCTACATCATGTATGATGAGAGTGACTATTATGGTCTGTAATGTTTTAACTGTATAGAACTGTTTAGATGTGTTGTAATATATTACAACATCTTGTAGCAGTTTGTTCTTTCAACTTATTTTTTGTATAGTATTTCTAATGTAATGTTTATTGTATTGGATTATACTGTATTTGTATTGTACTGTATGTGGAGCTTTTCTCCCCTGGCCTCTGCTGAAAATGGGTTCTGTAGACATAATCAGAATACCCTGGTAAACAAATGTCAAATAAATTAATAAATGTATTAGCCTGTTATAGTGCAACATGGGTTGCTGTTTACATATCCTCTCCCACAAAGTTTCACAGGACCATCAGGAATTAGATGCATCCATGCTCCTGCTCCTGGTAAGCATTACGCTGCTGTGTTACAGATGTAGATTTAGTGCATTGAATTCGCTAAACTGTCAACCCAGGCCTGACGGCTGGGTTGATTTACTGTCTGCATGATTGCCAGCCTCACAGATTTTTTTCCAGTGGAACACAGTTGAGAGTCATACCTATGCCTTATAGTTTCAACCACACTGATATATTTTCAGTATTTGCAGGACGTTATAGATTGCCATATGTGTCAGCAGTGCAGAGTTTTGACAAATGTCAACAGTTTACATCATTGCCGCTCATGAGATTCTTGATTAAGGAGCTTATTCTTTACAAGTAACTACATACGTTTCTTAGAAAATAATGTCCTCAGGTCCTGGTATATGAGGTTGGGGGTTAAATAAGTCTGTAATACTGACAGCATTATATACAGCTTAACATATATTGCAAGACAGTACTTCAGAGCATAGTACTGCATATATTAATGTACCACCTTTCCCTTTTTATAACAGGTGACCAGGGGGGTTGGTATCTGTCCCCTTCACAACCTGATATCAGTGTCTCTTCAGACTCTGCTGCTGCTGATGATGATGATGGCCAGAGTGATGCACAGGTGGAGGCTGCAGGGATGAATCCATGACAGAGGTTGACATCCTTCTTCTGCCCTCATTATCACCGTACACAGTCAGTATGCCTATGCATACCCAGTCCCCTGAGGCCACATATATTGGACAGTCATAGGTCGGGGACATTAAACAGGAAACTGTGGATACTATGGCTGCAGTGATTGTTGATACTGGCTATAGCCAAAAGATGGTGAGTTCCACACAGACAGATTGATAGGGGTGCTCATGGGGACCTGCTGTCCTTCCACCACTTGTTGCCAGTGTCTCACCACGTGTCACTCAGCATACAGTTATAGCTGTCATGGAGGCACAGGCACATTCCAAAAGGAACTCCAGATGAATGCTCAAGGGTATGGAAGCAGCACAGTCTAACACCCATGACTGCCTCCACTGCATTGTTGATACCCTGGATCAGTTGACTGACACAGTGGAAAGACATTGGTTTGAGCGGGATCACAGAATACCTGTTTTGGAATGGTCATTGTCTGTGATGGAATGTCTGGTTGGAGTTGAGCATCAGACTCATGGATGTAGTTCAGCAACTACATCTTTTGAGAGTCCACATCACCATGCTCAATCATACTCCCATAGTGGCAGTACATCCAGCGACCCAGAGGCTAGTGTGCTGCCCACACCAAGATGTGGCAGGCCATGAGCTCATGGTCCTGGGTGTTCCTGTGGATGACACAGCCCCAGCAGACAGCAGTCACCCTCATGTAATAGCTCTGCTTTTGACCATGGGCATGGAGGTGCCAGTGCAACTCCTGACAAAGACAGATCCTGTGTTTGGGAGCATAGATGGTTTATAGTCAGCTCTACCATGTGTGGTTCAAAGCTGTCCAACATACAGTCATGTACAGCTAGCACTGTGCTTAACTGTGTTCACGCAGACATTCACACACCACTGTAACAGTCAGGTCATCTGCAGGCACATATGGCACATTCCATGGTTCATTTTGCCTGCTTCCCTTTCTGACTCATGCACATACTTGCCAACCTATTGGGTCAGCCTAGGCCTCCTGCACCACCACACAACACCCTGTGCAAGTGATGATACCTACCATATCCCTGTCATCCTTGTCATCGATGCAGGGAAATGAAGCTATGTGTCTGATGCACAGGGTGACGGCTTAAATTACTATGTATTTGTTTATTCCATTGTTGCCTTTGACATGCCACTTGTACTGGTCACTGACAGATATTGTGTGCCACCAGTTGTATTGAGTAAACCTCATTATTTTGTGAACAGTAAGTGGGATGATGTTATAATGGTTGTATACTTACACAATGAATGGTGTCTCATAGAACTGTTTTTGTTTCAGATTCAGGATTGTGTGGGACACACCTATGGGTAAACAGCTAAAATAAACCCATAAATATCAGAGCACCGGATGGAATTTCAGCACAGAAGTAAAATGTCTTCACAAAAGTAAAGCAGTACAGGTGAATGGCTCCATAGATTCATATGCATATCACAGGTTAACAAGGACAATGGCTTCAGGCAGCCAGCATACTGCTACATCCATAATCTCTGACATGGTGTGTTGAACCCTTGATAAGTGTAAGCAGGGATCTGGGAGCTGACACATCTACAAGTTGCGGAGTAGCAGATGAACCATCTACAATTTTCCTGTGTCCATTGCAGACATTTATCCTAAACCTGTTATGATTGCCTTGTTCCACATCCCATTGTGTAAATTGCACATGATGTGAAATACAGCTAAAGTGTGCTTCATATGGATGGGTAGCCTGTCACATATCGTGTGTAGTGTCTGAGTTACATACTTGTCTTTCCAGCATGTCCTGTTTATACCACAGTCAAGGTACAGCTGTGTAGTACAGGTAATTCTCGTGCTAGTCCTTTCTTGGATGTTCAGGTGGTACACAGTGGGATCTAATGCCTCCCTGTATGACAGCTATTGCATACTGTTACAATCAATGAGGTGCAATGCTTAGGGTAGGCATGATCTGACCTTGAACAAAACGCAGGTGTACTACATTGTTACCGATCATTTCCATGATAAGTCTTTTCATGGCTTTAAATGTAACACTACTGAGACATCCGTGACACTGCTTGTCAATGCATGTTACTTGCCCTGTGTGCAACAAGTATTGAAGTTAATTCCATCATGGTTTCAAAGAAGGTAGTCGTCCAACATGTCTTTGTCTGCATGGAGCATAGGCAAGTAGTGGGGGGTGTCATACATACACCCTGGGAAAGGTAAAGAGGTCATGTTTACACAGTTATTCTGCAGTTGCACACCATTCAAGCAGTATGTGCTGCAATGACACAATTACCTTGTGAAGAATGCTGACAGGAGGTGAGTCCCCTGAATTGCTGGTACCTGCCTACTACAACTGCTGGTCTCACCAGAACCACTCTTTTGTGGGATACCATGCTCCTACACTTTTTCTCTCACCAAAAGCAAAACATTAGTACCAAACTCCACATGAGGAGCAGGCCACAGCCTGTTTTTTCATCCACATAATTGTCCCACATCATGCAAGGCAGATCCCTTGAGTAGCAATCAGAGAAAGCATAGCAATTTGCAATGTATTATGCCTTATATTCCTGGGTTCTTAGGATTTTGGTAGGGTAATGAACAGATGGTGAGTCAGAGTACAGCTGCAGTGTCACAATATGATGTTCAATGTCTGGTGAAACTCCAACAACTAATGAGTATTGCACACTACTAAAATCAGTTAGGAACTCATTTAACTTTTGTCAGCATAAAGTTCAGCAATCTCCTGCAGAATAGAGCTGGACACGCACCCTTAAAAACTATAGTAATGATGCTGTACTATAGCTTTAATAATACGGCCTTCAGCCCTACGTGCTTAATACACTTAAGCTCACATTCATATAGAAAAGACTCAAAAGAATTCCAACACCACTTGGCTCTCTCCTAAGTAATGCCAAACACCCTGATGGAAGCAAAGAGGACCTAGCCCATGAGTCAGCTTAGGAAACAAAAAATTAACAAAATCATATTGAATTTCAAAGACACTATGTAACAAGAAAGTGAGAAAACTAATGAACAGCGATAAAGTCCTTATTATTCGAAAGCTTCGAACAATAAAATCAACCCCAGTAAAGATTTTGGCACTCCATATCATCCAATGCACTTAACCCTGGAAGAAATGGAGAATTACACCTTGGCAACCAGCGATACCTGTCCCATCACAAATAGCCACTGAAACTTTAACCAAACACTTCGCCAAAATCAATTTCAGACCTACTAACTAACGCACCCCTAATGCTGGGGCCTCCACCCTTCGGCTTTCGTATTCAGACACCAACCTCAGGCCATCAGCTACTTCTAACCCTGTCATTTACTAACCCTTATACTCAACAAAGATGTCCATATAAACCCCATTTTCATTTCGGCCGAAATTGCATACCCACTGACATCATTCACAGAAACTGCTGAAATCAAAACCTTGCTCTACCTCAGCTGACAATCTCCTCCATACTACCCTCAAACTGGCTGCTAGCTCAGTTGTCTTATCCAGTCAATTATCCTTACATAAATAGGTCTTTATCTGAATCAGGCGATACTTACCATATGGAAATAATCTCACATCACCTCATCCCACAAAAGGTAGGGGCAACTGTTTTGATCCATCCAATTTCCATCCTATATCCATCTTGTCACCCATATCCACAATCCTCGGGAGAGGTATCCATCAGCAGGTAATGCAATATCTATTGCAAAACAATCTTTAACCAAACCCAACGCGAAGCTACTGACCTAGCCACAGCACAGCTAGAGCCCTATTATCTTTACAGACAACATGAACACGCATCAGAGATGCAGGATGCTATACAGCCTCAAATTATTCGTATTCATCTCTCTAAGGCCTTTGACACAGTTAATCTCACCTGCACTACTTTTGAACACACTGTCTAACTTAAAGCTTCTCACATAACACAAGTAAAATGGTTTCAGAGCTACCTCAAGGATCATAAACAAGCAGTGAAATGGTCCAACAAACTCTCACCCTTTCTTCACAACCCTAATGGGGTCCCCCAAGGCTCCATCCTAGGACATCTACTCTTCAACATTTTCACAAACAATCTTCACACTGCCTCCCACCCTGGGACCCTGATTCAACATGCTGATGATTCCACCATAATCTGCACTGCTCAATCACTACCAGAACTAATCTCAAAAACTCAACAGTACTTTACAACACTTGAATCCTGGCTAAGAAATGCCCAATGGTTTCTTAATCCAAAGAAGACAAAACTAGTACTCTTTCATCCCAAAAAAACCTCACTTGTCACTGATCCATCCTTGCATCTGACAACATTGGCACAGACATAGTGCAGGAAACCAAACGTCTAGGTATAATCATTGAAATTAAACTTACACCCAAGGGTGTGAGCAAGCAGTTATTTTGTCCTGCTGCTAATGAACCAAAGCAAAGACAAGGTTGTGTTTAAGAAACAATCAGACTTGACCAAGGACTGTTCTGAAAGTTGTCCTGGATTCCTGGCTTCATGGTTAAATAAGTCTGTAATACTGACAGCATTATATACAGCTTAACATATATTGCAAGACAGTACTGCAGAGCATAGTACTGCATATATTAATGTACCACCTTTCCCTTTTAATCACAGGTGACCAGAGGGGTTGGTATCTGTCCCCTTCACAACCTGATATCAGTGTCTCTTCAGACTCTGCTGCTGATGATGATGATGGCCAGAGTGAGGCACAGGTGGAGGCTGCAGGGATGAATCTATAACAGAGGTTGACATCCTTCTTCTGCCCTCATTATCACCGTACACAGTCAGTATGCCTATGCATACCCAGTCCCCTGAGGCCACATATATTGGACAGTCATAGGTCAGGGACATTAAACAGGAAACTGTGGATACTATGGCTGCAGTGATTGTTGATACTGGCCATAGCCAAAAGATGGTGAGTTCCACACAGACAGATTGATAAGGGTGCTCATGGGGACCTGCTGTCCTTCCACCACTTGTTGCCAGTGTCTCAGCACGTGTCACTCAGCATACAGTTATAGCTGTCATAGAGGCACAGACACATTCCAGAAGGAACTCCAGATGAATGTTCAAGGGTATGGAAGCAGCACAGTCTGACACCCATGACTGCCTCCACTGCATTGTTGATACCTTGGATCAGCTGACTGACACAGTGGAAAGACATTGGTTTGAGCGGGATTGCAGAATGTCCGTTTTGGAATGGTCATTGCCTGTGATGGAATGTCTAGTTGGAGTTGAGCATCAGACTCATGGATGTAGTTCAGCAACTACATCTTTTGAGAGTCCACATCAACATGCTCAATCATACTCCCATAGTGGCAGTACATCCAGTGACCCAGAGGCTAATGTGCTGCCCACACCAATATGTGGCAGGCCATGAGCTTATGGTCCTGGGTGTTCCTGTGGATGACACAGCCCCAGCAGACAGCAGTCACCCTCATGTAATAGCTCTGCTTCTGGCCATGGGCATGGAGATGTCAGTGCAACTCCTGGCAAAGACAGATCCTGTGTTTGGGAGCATAGATGGTGAACGGTCAGCTCTACCATGTGTGGTTCAAAGCTGTCCAACATACAGTCATGTACAGCTAGCACTGAGCTTGACTGTGTTCACACAGACATTCACACACCACTGTAACAGTCAGGTCATCTGCAGGCACACATGGCACATTCCATGGTTCATTTTGCCTGCTTCCCTTTCTGACTCAAGCATATACTTGCCAACCTATTGGGTCAGCCTAGGCCTCCTGCACCACCACACAACACCCTGTGCAAGTGATGATACCTACCACATCCCTGTCATCCTTGTCATCAATGCAGGGAAATGAAGCTATATGTCTGATGCACAGGGTGACGACATATATTACTATGTATTTGTTTAATCCATTGTTGCCTTTGACATGCCACTTGTACTGGTCACTGACAGATATTGTGTGCCACCAGTTGTATTGAGTAAACCTCATTATTTTGTGAACATTAAGTGGGACAATGTTATAATGGTTGCATGCTTACACGATGAATGGTGTCTCATATAACTGTTTTTGTTTCAGATTCAGGATTGTGTGGGACACAGCTATGGGTAAACAGCTACAATAAACCCATAAATATCAGAGCACCGGATGGAATTTCAGCACAGAAGTAAAATGCCTTCACAAAAGT
>NC_056735.1:441526319-441676319 GCF_019279795.1 Protopterus annectens | reverse complement strand
GTGTGTGTGTGTGTGTGTGTGTGTGTGTCTGTGTGTGTGTGTGTGTGTGTGTGTGTGTGTGTGTGTGTGTGTGTGTGTGTGTGTGTGTGTGTGTGTGTGTGACATAGTATATGTGTTATGTAGATGTATGGGGAGAGACAGAGATGTATGTGTCTACATATATGTATATATGTGTGTGAATATAGATTTGTGTATACATACAGATATAGATATTGATATAGATATAGCTATATAGATATAGATATAGATATAGATATAGATTTAGATAGCAAAATCTGAGGGTAATGCTACTCAATGCTAGAAGTCTAAACCTCAAAATGCACTCACTCGAGGCACTCCTTAAAATGTTGAACATCGACATCTGTGCAGTGACAGAGATCTGGTTCAAAGCTCCAGACAGCACCCCCATGTTAATAGACTATAATTCATACCACACCTTTTGGCCACCTCACCCAGAATGAAGCACTAAAGGTGGAAGCATGTCCATATTCATTAAGGATATCCACACCTCCAGGCTAGTTGCACAGCATAATGCATCCGAGATTATCCAAGGGCAACTAACTCTGGGCAAGACAGCAATCCAAATTGTAGCTTGCTACAGACCCCCACCATGCCTCAGGATTCCCACTCCTCATTTCTTGATACACTGGAAAGTATTAGGGTACAAAGCAGCACCCTAATAATGAGTGATTTCAACTACCCCACCATTAACTGGGAAAACTACTCATGTACCAACACTTTTGCTCAATGTTTTCTGGAACTCATAAATTACAATGCATTGGATCAACTTATTCACACCCCCACTAGGGGCAGCAATATCCTAGACCTGGTCATTACCCACATGGGCAACCAGTGTTCCACACCAGGGGTCAATTCCTTGTTGGTCAGATCCGACCACAATCCAATCACCCTAGACATCCACATCCCACCCCCACCCCCAATTAGGGAAACCACCGTAAAAAACTTCTCCAGAGCCAACTTCACACTTCTTAAGACAGAAGTGGCAAACTTCATGACACCCATGCAGACGGACAATAGAGGTACGACTGCTGAATCCTACAAAAATGCACTTTATAAGCACTTACATGAGTGCATGGATCATGCTATCCCTAATAGAACCAAGATGGTATCCTCCAAAAAAAGGAAGCCAATCTAGTGGTCCTCCGCCATAAACAACAACTCTACAACAGAAGAATGAAACTGTTGCAAAAAAGAGTAAAATCCCATGACTGGAGGAACTCCCTGGTCAACATTAGTAAGAAGCTGAGATCCCTCATAAAATCCTCCAAATCTAGTTACAAAAACAAAATTGCCACTGACTCTAAAAACAACCACAAAGCATTCTATAGCTATGTCAAGAATCTCAATGGCAACACTCAGATCTGCTCTGAGTTACAGCACAATGGCACTAAATATACAGAACCAACTGATATTGCCAACATCCTGGCAGGTAGGTTCAGTGCTAACTTCACCCCCTCTCACCCCCTTAGAGGGCCCATCTCTATACCAGAAGAATGCAAAGTTCCTGTAATCATAGCAGCACAGGTAAAAAACACACTCTCCAAAGCCAAGAACACAGCATCCATGGGACCTGACAATATCCCAGGCTGCATTCTATATGAACTACAGAAAGATCTGGCACCCTACTTAAGTACCATGTTCAATCATAGCCTCACCTCAGGCTTTGTGCCCACTGAATGGCACACCACGACGGTTATCCCACTCCACAAAGGAGGAGCCACAATGGACCCCAGGAACTACTGCCCCATTAGCCTGACGAGTCCAGTCTGCAAAGCCATGGAACGTATTAACATGGAACTCATAAACAAAGAAATTGGTAATCTCCAAACTCTGGACCCTACCCAGTTCGGGTTTGTAAAAGGCAGATCATGTCTCCTAAACCTGATTGACTTCTTTGAAGCAGTCACCAAAGCAATAGATGAGGGTAAGGTGGTTCACACAGCTTATCTAGATCTTGCCAAGGCTTTTGACACCATCCCCCACTCTGGAATTATAGATAGGCTCACTAAACTAGGTATAAATCCCTATGTCACAAGATGGGTTGCCTACTGTCTCATGGACAGAACCCACACTGTGAAAGTAGCAGACTCCAAATCTGACGTCAGACCAGTGACAAGTAGAGTACCACAGGGTTCGGTCCTGGGTCCTCTCCTGTTTGATATCTACATCTCTGAAGTACAGGCTAACACAGAAGGTCTTTGGCTAACAAAGTTTGCAGATGACTGCAAACTAGGAGTCATAATCAAAACTCCTAATGATGTGTACATACTACAAAAGGGCCTCACTGAGACAGATGCCTGGTGTCAAAGCCATGGCCTGAAGCTCAATGCCAAAAAGTGTATTGTCCTCCCCTTTGGTAAAAACTCTGCACCCATGAACTACCACATAAGTGGTAGTCTACTTAATGCTTAAAGTGTGATAAGAGACCTTGGGACACAGGTGGATAGTAGCCTCTCCTTTGATAATCACATCACCACAGTGGTCAGGAAATCCTTCTATGTGGCTCACCTCAACACAAAATGTTTCTCATCCAGAAAAAAAGGGGTCATTCTTCCCCTCAACTCATCACTCATTAGACCCATTATAGAGTACAATGCCCCTTTTGATATGTACCTCACAAGACATTTACAACAACTTTAAAGGCCACAGAAATACCTCACAAATAGTATTACTGGCCTCAAGCAGATGGTCTATGCAGACCGTCTCAAAAAACTCCAGCTTTACTCCATCACATATCGCCTACTCAGAGGTGATCTCTGCATAACATACAAAGCTATGTCAAACCCAGAGCTGTTGGACATGCTCCACTTAAAGAAATCCCAATCCCTCCGAGCTACATGCTCTAGGGACCTAAACCTTGTCATCACAATAAACAGAACATGCTGGAGGGATATATTCCTGTCCCAAAGACTTCCCATACTCTGGAACAGACTACCTATCTATGTCAAACAGAGCTCCTCATTAGCACTCTTCAAGAAAAATCTTGATGACTGGATGGAAAATAGGAAATTCACCCCAGGGATCTCTTCTGTAGCTCTGCTTGACAGGATCGCAGGAAAACAATTTTATTAGGTGGCAAAAGCCAGGGTATCTTTTTGTCTAGGCTTAGATAGGCCCTCGGGCTAATAGCCTAGTACCGACCTATGATCCTATGAACCTATATAGATATAGATAGATATAGATATATCTATAGGGAGAGTGAGATACAGACAGATATGTATACATATACGTATGCATCTGTAGACATATCTATATATAATGCGTCATTTTGAGTGGTAGTAACAGAATTGTGCTCTACTTAACTAAGTGTATGAGCAAGGCCAGTGAGATTTTTGCTAGTTATACACTGACTTCAGCCCACATCTACCTGTACTCCAGTCCAGGATTAGTGCATTACACAAAATAACATCTGTCCCTGTTTTTGCACTGCTGCTTGTCATTTTACTTGGCTACGACTTTCTTCAGTTCTGTGATGTAATTAATATGTCACAAAGGTAAATAATATTACACCACACACAGACTGACAGTCTTTAAAATGAAAAGTAATGCTACCTGTCATCCAAAATAAGTGGCTGCATCTAGATTAGAACCATAAATGCCACCACACAAGCTAATTGTCCTAATCTTTTGAGCCACACAAGCTGCTTGACAAACAGGGATCATTCATCACTCAGTTAACTGCATACCTACGTATATTGTTATTCCTGCGCTAAATAAGATATAGAATATATGATCAATTTCTGTGTTACTGTCCTGAGGCTGCCCGGCATGCTGAACACCATTGATGAGTTTGTGTTACAGCAGTTACAAGGGAGCACTACTATGTTGGGGGTGATAGAACACCACCACATGTTCTGCTGGGATACACCATAGTCTGACTATCATGTCTCCCCACTGTCTAACATCTCCCTTGACAGATGTACCAGTAATCTGCTGGAGTAGGACTGCATGACTATTCCATGCATGAGGCCTAGTGAATACTCATGGAAACAAGGTAGTATAATGGGTATCTGTAGTCCCATGTTGATGTAATTTCTGTCCAAGTAGCCCACTATATTTGCTTGCATAATGTACCAGATTAATACATATAATGCAATATCATAATAATCCTTATAAGTACTGTGTAGGTTACAGACTTACCTTGTAAATGTATCAGCTGACACAACTGTAGTTCAGGGCTGACTCTGTCTGATGAAAGCAGTACACAGCCAATACATGAATAGGTACAGGTGTGTAGCATGGCATATACTGTGAATATATGTGCACAAGTGGCTGAAGAATACTGCAGGGCTCCACCATATATATCTAGGCACTGGAACCGTGACTTCCGCAGCCCAAACACTTGCTCTTTGATGTTCCTAGTTTGTGCGTGTGCCTCATTATGGCATTCTTCTGTGGGTGTGTGTACATTTCTGATGGGTGTCATCATCCAAGGTTCCAGGGCATAGCCAGCATCCCCCAGTAAATGGCCATGTGGGATGTCCCCTATAGCAAACATCTGGTACAGCTGTGATGTGTGGCAGATATGAGAGTCATGATAACTGCCAGGGCTGCATGCACACACATTTAGGATAATCCTCTAGGCATTGAACATGATCTGGCAGTTGATGGAGTGGTACCCCTTGTGGTTAACGTATATTCTACCTTGCTCACCAGGTGGAGCCTTGATGTGTACATGGGTGCAATTTATGGCACCCAGTACATCAGGGTAGTGTGCTACATGGTAGAACTATTGCATATTGCTGGTCTTCACCTCAGGGGAGAGGGGAAAAGATATGTGATCACTGGCATGTGATAACATAGCATCCAGGAACTGGTGGAGTATCATGGATGCAGATGCATTTGACACCCCCATCATGTCCCCAGTTGGTATTTGAAATATACCTGTAGCTAGTATCCTAAGGGTTACACATACCTTTGTTTCCACTGGGATGGGTTCCCCTCTGCTGGCTCTAGCGTTGAGTTGAGGGCAGCAGAGCTCAGTGAGTTCTTGTGCTATGTCCCTGTCCACCCTATAGTACTCTACAATTTCCACCTCATCTAGCTCCTGGAAGGTTACCCTGCGCCTGAGCACTCTTCTCTTTCTCAGCATAGGCCTATTGTAAGTAGCACCAGCAGCACTGATTTCAGCATCTAACACATACATATGTAGCAGACCTGGAGCAGCCCCTACCAGTATCTCAGTTAAAATTCCCAAGTCTGTACTCCAGTGGGTGAAACCAGAATGTAGGGTGTATGCATACTTTATACAGGTCTGCTGTAGATCCAACATGTGCGATTGGCTAAACATTATGCATTTCACCTGCATAGAATCTAATTAACATAATTTACTGTCCCTACTTTATTGTGCAATGTGGCGCGCAGCATAGCTCACACAAAAATCAAAATCAATAATTGAATATATCTAGTTTTAATTGCTTGCTACCTAAGTCATCACTATGACCTGGGTGGTCTTTTTCATGTGAACATGCTCAGCTATGTAGAGTGCCATGCAAACATGCACACTGGGAATTAAAAAATTCTTAAAACTAATTGGACACACCTTCCTGCTGGAATCCACATCCAGTGGAAATATCAACATGGTGTAGGAGCCAACACGAAAGGGGTCTGCGGACACGGTTGGTTCTTTTACAGATTCACCAGATTCACCTCATTTGCATACATATCTGTGCTGAGAGCTTGGTAACTACATGGGTCATAGCTGTATGACCTAGGCAACAACACCAATGCACCATTGTATGGGCCCAACGCAATATCATATAACACATTTCTAGGTCTATATTAGAACAACAAAGTTTCAAAACTTCGAATGTTCTAATATCGAACCCTAGTCAGCGAAAGCTGAAAACATCAAACATATAGAACAGCATTTTTTTTCCTAGGGAAAGAATTTGCTGTTCCAAAACACATACACATAACACAAGCACACCAAATAAACAGCAATCCACACATATACACTTAAAATCTTACACCTAACCCTACACTAAACTATACACACACCACTAACTATCCACTTACCTTAACCCAAACCCTAACGCTAAGGTCTGTCGCTATCGCACACTCACCTCACCCACGCCTTAACCCTAACTCACCTACCCCACCCTAACCCTCATGTCCACACAATCGCACACTTACCTGACCCGTGCCCTAACCCTAACTCACCTAACCCGCTCTAACCCTCACGTCCACACTATCGCACACATACCGAACCCGCACCCTAACCCTAACTAACCTAACCCACACTCAATCGCACACTTACCTGAACCTTACCTATAACTTTCCACCACATCTCTGAAAATACTGAAACAACAGAAATGGACAACCAAATTCTTTCCCTAGGAAAAAATTTAGTTTTCTGATGCTTCGATATTTTCAGCTTTCACTGAATAGGGTTTGATATTAGAACATTAGAAGTTTTGATACTTCGATGTTCTAATATAGACCCCCACATTTCTGACAAATATTGTAAAAATACTTATTACTTTTTTTCAATTAGGCATGTTTGTGCACTGTGGCTCATAATGTAAACATGCCAAAATCATTAAAAAATAAATTAGTTTTACATATTCCCTTACATTTTCAGACATCCACAATACATTTTTCATACATCAATGTATGTGATCCAACCATTTCAGGGGAGTTATGTCCATATTTGTGGACTTTTACATACCCTTCTTTCCATGTGAATTCCTGTATGTAGAAATTGCTGCATACACTATGGACACAGACCCAGGGTGTACACAGATGGCTTTCTGCTTGTTGGATTATGCCACCTGGGTAATTTTCATAAGACTCATCTGCTTATGAGGTAATTTGCGTTACATGGAACTTTCCTTGTTTGTATATGCTTGCATGCTGCTAAGCTGCGATTACTGAATCTAAAACTGTTTACGCTCATGTATGATCATGTAGGCTTTAATGAATTCCCACTATTGCTTTTAAAGATCAAGAAATCATTATGGGGTAGTGATCACTTAAAGTATTAGGCAATATGTGTGGCTGAAGAAATTTGCCTGAGTATTTTGTGAAGATGACATCAAGGAGTATCTTTTTCCCACTGATTGTATTAGATTTAGTGTACTTGGTGACATTATGTGTGAGGCTGAGTAAGGAGGTGAGCCTGGATAGGGGATTTTTTGTTTAGCTGATTAGTCAGTGTGTTGAAGCCACCAGCAATATCAAGTTTGTGATGTATGCAATGATCTAGAATTGATGTTATTATACTTTTCAATTTGGAAGGAGAGACACAATGTGTTTGGTAAACAAGAGCAATGAGGATTTTAACATGTCCACCAAATGAGATCTACATAAGTAGCCAGCTGTGGCCATTATATATAATGGAATTTGTTTCAGTAATAAGAGTTGGGTAAAGGTTAGGGTAATTCATCAGTAGAAGTAGATACATGCCTCCTGGAAGAGATCTAAGTCTGTTATCTGAAAACAGGGAGCAATTAGTATTAAAGACTCATGGCATGTCGGATGTGTCTTTCAACTAGGATTTTATGATTGCACTTAGGTTAGGGTTACACTGAGTTCAAGCTCTAACCACTTAATATTCATGCTGAATAAATTCATGGAAGCAAGGGTGAGATTTTTCAGGTGTAGTTGTAATGTAGATGAAATATGAATGGGTCCAGAGTTGAGCTGGATATCATCAACTTGCAGAAGCAACAATATGCCCCAAAAGGCAAGTATCTCTAGACGTTATTTACAGTTTTCCTAGTGAAGGGGTTAGGTGGGTGATTACTAAGAGATATCTATGTTATAACATGAAGATGTTATTCTGAAGAATAGAGAACATAAAAGATTAACAAACTGTAATGTTGGCATACAGAGTGCTCCTTTCCAAATGAGTAGTCAGTATGGATAAGTAAGATGAGTAATATGTCTGGTATAATAGTTTTGAGAAGTCCCATAGTAGGTAAAGGATTTAAGGAGGTGAATATGGTTTTGGAGCAGTATGACAGGATGTGGAAGAAAGTGGTATATATCTATCTATCCATGTGTCTACCTATAGGAGGTCAACAGAAACAGTAGGCAAAGAAGTGAGTGGTTTGTGAAACTGAAGCAGGATAGAGGAAGGGAGCAAAAGACTGAATGTATTATACAGGGAAAAAAGGAAGGTGGGCATTGGAATCTGTGGACTGCATTAATATGAAGAGATTTGACTTATGTAAGGAAAGTGACATAAAGGCTATGAAGATGTGGCATAACAACGGAGTTTGTTTTAGAAGTGTAACAAAGAGAAATCTAAATGCTGTAACAAACAAAATATATATTAAAAAATAAGCTGATGTTTGCACTAAGCCACAGTCACAAACACACATTTATTAAGTTCATTTGTTCTTTAAAAATAACAAAATTTCTTCAGAATCATAGAGTATCCACAGTTCACGCTTTTGAAAGAACACATAACTTAACCACGAGTAATATTTTCCAATAAGATTTTACATAAACAAACAACACAAAATACTTTTAAAAGCACAATAAACAGTAAATACATCAATACAATATGGCGCTGATGAACTCAACAATTAATCTACTTCAGCTAATTATAATAAATATGTTTAATATATATATATATATATATATATATATATATATATATATATATATATGTACACACACACACACACACACACACACACACACACACACACACACACACACACACACACACACACACATTACTAATTAAAGTTTTGGTTAACTCAAGGTTAATAAACTATTAATAAATGTTTTAGCATTTTCCCTGAGCATTTAATAATAACCATCAGAACAACTCCATGGCTATGTATACTCCAGGGAAATATTATATTTTTATGATACACATTTATTAAAATCAGCATTTTTCTATTAAACTATAAAGAACATTTTGTCAGAGGTGTGTGGGATGTGATAGAGAAGTATAGCAGAGCTGACTGTAGCAAGGTGGAATGGAGTAGCCTGGATCCATTCCTGGAATTGAGATATCAGTGAAGGAACAATAGGTGTTTGGAAACAAATGAAGTAAGGCTATAGTTTAAAAGATAAGCAAATGGCAAGAAATGAGGAAAGGCGGGCACAAATAAGGAAAAGTGGTGCTTGAATTGAGAAACAAAAGAAGATGGAATTCAGTAAACCTTAAATGATTTTTTTTTGTGTGTACGTATCTTGGCACAATGCGTACATGAGCATGAACAGTTTTAGATTCAGTAAGTCCTGCATAGTAGTGAGCAAGCACGCGCAAATAGGGAAACTTCTATGCAATGCAAATTTAGGCTTAAGCAGGTAAATTTAATGCAAATTAGCTAGGTGGAGCGATCCAACAAACTGGAAGAATCGGTGTAGATTCCATGGCTGTGTTAGTAATGTACTTGAAAATTTTCCATGTACTGGAGTCAACACAGATAAAAAGGGGATGCAAAAGTCCACAAATATGGATATAACTCCCCTGAAAAGCTTAGATCACAGAATTAAATGTGCAACCATACATTGTGGATGTCTGAAAAAGGCAGGGAATATGTGAAATTAATCATTTTTTAATTAATTTCCACGTCTGCATTATGCACCACAGTGCACAAAAATGCTTAACAGAAAAAAAAATTGTGGAAAATAACACTTATATTGTACTTTATGCAAATGTACTCTAGTGCCTTGTGATGTGACTGTGCAATGTTGCATTCGTGCTGTTACCCAGCTTACATGGCTATGAACTGTGTAGTTTCCAGGTTATCAACATGAACATTTATGCAAATGAGGGGTAAATGGCATGCATTTTCCGAATTGCTAAACAGAGCAACCATGTCCACATATTCACATTGTGTAGGCTCGTACATGATGTTTACATTCCCACTGGAACTGCTGCAAACAGTTTGGACATAGCTTAGCATGTTCGCTGACCAGACTACCCACATGACACTTATGACATAGCCTGCTATGAATGAAGACTGGATATATTCAATTAATATTATATAGTATTGTATAAGCTATTCTAAGTGATGCTGCGCATAGTACCATATTACTCAAAAAAGGAGAGCCTTTAAATTATGTCAATTATATCTTAAGCAGATGAACTGCATCATATTTAGCCAATTCCACATGATGGACCCACATCAAAATTGCCTAAAGTATGCATACACCCTATACTCTGATTCCCCCTCAATACTCTGAACCATTGGAGTAGATAGAGACTTGGAAATTTTAACTGAGATAATGCCTGGGGCTGCTTCAGCTGTTCTACATTTGTATGTGCTAGATGCTGAAGTCAGTGCTGCTGGCGCTGCTGACAATAAGCTTAGGCCAAGGAGGCGAAGAGTGTTCAGGTCAAGGGTAGTCTGCCTGGAGCTACATGAGCTGGAGATTATAGAGCACTACATCGTAGAGAGGTACATGTTACAAGAGCTCAGTGAGATCTGCCACCCAGATCTCAGAGCCAGAGCTAACATTGGGGAACCCATCCCAGTTTAAGCTAAGGTATGTGTAGCCCTTATGATAGTTGCTAAAGGCACTTTTAAAAGACCAACTGGGGACATGATGAAGGTTTCACAGGCATCTGCTTCCAGGATACTCCACCAATTTCTGGATACTATGCTCCCACATGCAAGTGAGCACATATCTTTTCCCTTGCCCCTGAGTTGAGGGCTAGCAATATGCAAAACTTCTACCATGTAGCACACTACCCTGAAGTACTGGGTGCCATAGATTGCACTCATGTACACATCAAGGTGTTACCTGGTGAGCTGGGTAGAATCTACATTAACTGCAAGGGATACCACTCCATCAACTGCCATGTTGTGTGCAATGCCCAGGTGATTATCATGAATGTCTGTACTGGCATCCCTGGAAGTTATCATGACTCCCAAATCTGGCACACATCACAGCTGAACTAGATTTGTGCTAGGGGGGACATCCCATAGGGCCATTTACTGGGGGACGCTGGTTAAGCCCTGGAACCGTGGATGATGACATCTTGTCCCCAAAAAAATGGGGACACAAAAAAAAGACTATTCCATGCATGAGGCCTAGTGAATACTCATGGAAACAAGGTAGTATAATGGGTATCTTTAGTCCCATGTTGATGTAATTTCTGTCCAAGTAGCCCATTATATTTACTTGCATAATGTACCAGATTAATACATATAATGCCATATCATAATAATCCTTATAAGTACTGTGTAGGTTACAAACTTACCTTGCAAATGCATCAGCTGACACAACTGTAGTTTAGGGCTGACTCTGTCTGATGAAAGCAGTACACAGCCAATACATGAATAGGTACAGGTGTGTAGCATAGCATATACTGTGAATATACGTGCACAAGTGGCTGAAGAATACTGCAGGGCTCCACCAAATATATCCAGGCACTGGAACCGTGACTTCCACAGCCCAATCACTTGCTCTTTGATGTTCCTAGTTTGTGTGTGTGCTCTTATTATGGCTCTCTGTGGTGTGTGTGTACATTTCTGATGGGTGTCATAATCCAAGGTTCCAGGGCATAGCCAGCATACCCAAGTAAATGGCCATGTGGGATGTCCCCTATAGCAAACATCTGGTACAGCTCTGATGTGAGGCAGATATGAGAGTCATGATAACTGCCAGTGCTGCATGCACACACATTTAGGGATAACTCTCTAGGCTCCTGGAACATGCTCTGGCAGTTGATGGAGTGGTACCCCTTGTGGTTAATGTATATTCTACCCTGCTCACCAGGTGGAGCCTTGATGTGTACATTGGTGCAATTTATTGCATCCAGTACATCAGGGTAGTGTGCTACATGGTAGAACTATTGCATATTGCTGGTCTTCACCAGGGAGAGGGGAAAGATGTGATCACTGGCATGTGATAACATAGCATCCAGGAACTGGTGGAGTATCCTGGAAGCAGATGCCTTTGACACCCCCATCATGTCCCCAGTTGGTATTTGAAATATACCTGTAGCTATTATCCTAAGGGTTACACATACCTTTGTTTCCACTGGGATGGGTTCCCCTTTGCTGGCTCTGGTGCTGAGTTGAGGGCGGCAGAGCTCAGTGAGTTCTTGTGCTATGTCCCTGTCCACCCTATAGTACTCCCACAATCTCCACCCTCATCTAGCTTCTGAAGGTTACCCTGCCTGAGCACTCTCTTTCACAGGCCTAATGGTAAGTAGCACCAGCAGCACTGATTTCAGCATCTAACACATACATATGTAGCAGACCTGAGCAGCCCCTACCAGTATCTCAGTTAAAATAAGTCTGTAATTCAAGTGGGTGAAACCAGAATGTGAAAGTGTATGCATACTTTATACAGGTCTGCTGTAGACCCAGCATGTGTGATTGCCTAAATATTATGCATCATTTCACCCGCATAGAATCTAATTCTACAATTTACTGTCCTACTTTATTGTGCATTGTGGCGCTATAGCTCACTACCAAAAAATCAAAATCAATAATTGGAACAGGTCTAGTTTTAATTACTTTGCTACCTAAGTCATCACTATAGACTCTGCGGTCTTTTCACGAACATGCCTTGAAGCTATGTAGAGTGCCATGCAAACATGCACACTGGGAATTAAAAATTCTTAAACTAATTGGACACACCTTCCCTGCTGGAATCCACATCCAGTGGAAATATCAACATGGTGGATCCAACACTTAAAGGGGTTCAAGTGATGGTTGGTCCTTTTACAGATTCACCAGATTCACCTCATTTGCATACATATCTGTGCTGAGAGCTTGGTAACTACATAGGTCATAGCTGTATGACCTAGGCAACAATACCAATGCACCATTGTATGGACCCAACGCAATATCCTATAACACATTTCTAGGTCTATATTAGAACAACAAAGTTTCAAAACTTCTCGAATGTCAATATCGAACCCCTAGTCAGCGAAAACTGAAAACATCAGACATATAGAACAGCAATTTTTTTCCTAGGGGAAAAAATTTGCTGTTCCAAAACACATACACATAACGCAAGCACACCAAACAAACAGCAATCCACACACATACACTTAAAATCTTACACCTAACCCTACACTAAACTATACATACACCACTAGCTCTCCACTTACCTTACCCAAACCCTAACCCTAAGGTCTGTTGCTATCCACACTCACCTCACCTGCAGGCTCAACCCTAACTCACCTACCCCACCCTGCAACCCTCACATCCACACAATCGTGACACTTACCTAAACTCCACACCCCAACCCTAACTAATCCAACCCACACCAATCTACACTTACCTGAACTCACCTGTAAATTTCATCGACAGCTCTGAAAAATACCGAACAATAGAACGACAACCAAATTCTTTCCCTAGGAAAAAATTTGGTTTTCTGATGCTTTGATATTTTCAGCTTTCACTGAATAGGGTTTGATATTAGAACACTTGAAGTTTTGAAACTTTGATGTTCTAATATAGACCCCCCACATTTCTGACAAATATTGTAAAAATACTTATTACTTTTTTTTTCACTAGGGTAATGCTTGCACTGTGGCTCATAATGTAAACATGCCAAAATCATTAAAAAATAAATTATTTTTACATATTCCCTTACATTTTCAGACATCCACAATACATTTTTCACATATTAATGTATGTGATCTAACCATTTCAGAGGAGTTATGTCCATATTTGTGGACTTTTACATACCCTTCTTTCCATGTGAATTCCTGTATGTAGAAATTGCTGTATACACTATGGACACAGACCCAGGGTGTACACAGATGGCTTTCTGCTTCTTGGATTCTGCCACCTGGGTCATTTTCATAAGACTCATCTGCTAATGATGTAATTTGTATTACATGGAACTTTCCTTGTTTGTATATGCTTGCATGCTGCTAAGCCAAGCATTGAATCTAAAACTGTTTACGCTCATGTATGATCATGTAGGCTTTAATGAATTCCCACTATAGCTTTTAAAGATCAAGAAATCATTATGGGGTAGTGATCACTTAAAGTATTAGGCAATATGTGTGGCTGAAGAAATTTGTCTGAGTATTTTGTGAATATGACATCAAGGAGTATCTTTTTCCCACTGATTGAAGGGTTCAGCATTAGATGATGCACTTATAAAAATGTGGATGTGCATAAAATAACATGTGTTACAATCGGAGGATTAATGGGACATCTGAAGTTCAGAGTTCTGTTAGTCTTCTCTCACATCATGTGTAAATGACAGCAAACCACAATTTAGTATGAAACACACATAACTATGAGTCAAACCTGTGTACTTCTGCAAACATCTGGACAGTGGTGAGTCATAACTAGTCTCCCTAAGACGGCATGTGGAAATCTTGAAAATGTATGGCACAGTATATGAATATGTACATATATTGTCAACCCATATGTTTGTATCTATGGCAAAAACAACACCCACATTCACTACATCCCAGCTGGATTTAACCACACATACATCAACAAGTGAACAAGTTGTGTAATGTATTATCTTGTGTGGATGCTCATTAACAGGGCTATTTTAGTTTTGCCATAGGCTTTCCCATCCATATGCAAACAGACACATATGCCCAATATGGGTACTGTTGTCACATACCTAGGCTATAAAACAGTTTTCTGACTGCTAGGCTACTAGCTGCAGATGACAGTAGGAATCAATATGATTCTGCAGGCCTCCCTAACTGTTCATTGCAGGGCTTGTTTAAGTTCTCTAGGATTACTTCACCTATTTTACACTTTTTGGTCCTTGTAGTTGATGCAGGCCTCAAAACTCTTGTCCTCTACAAAGCCTACTGATGTCCTCTATCATAAGATTACCTAAAGTCATGTTAATGTCAGACAGCTGTGGCATGTGCATTAAGTACTATGATCTGTAGTATGTAAGACTAGATAGGTAGAGGTTCTAATTTCACTCCAGACCACTTGGTCTGTATATTTGTTTGTATATACATCTCCCCAAAGAGCAGGTGTGAATCACACAATGACTTCCAAACTGGCATGGGTTTGCACTTTTTGGCCCTTGCAGTTGATGCAGGACTCCAACAGCATACTGATATCATCTACTATAAGATTACATAAAGCTCTGTTAATATCATACTTCAGCTGTGGTGTGTGCATTAAGTACTGTGCTCTTTACTGTGTAAGACTAGATCAGTAGGGGTTCTAATCTCACTCAACCCTACCTGGTATGCATCTGTGTTCATCTCCCTGCAACACAAGTGTGAATCCCAAACTGGCATGGTTTTATGCTGTTTGTAGTGTGTAAGACTAAATAGGCAGGGGTTCTAATCTCACTCTACATAACTCGGTGTGTGTGTGTGTGTGTGTGTGTGTGTGTGTGTGTGTGTGTGTGTGTGTGTGTGTGTGTGTGTGTGTGTGTGTGTGTGTGTGTGTGTGTGTGTGTGTGTGTGTGTGTGTGTGTGTGTGTGTGTGTGTGTGTGTGTGTGCATCTGCCTGCAACACAAGTGCAAATCCCAAATGGCATAGTTTTATGCTGTTTTAGGCCTTAGAGGTTCTGCAAGCCTCCAAACTCTTGGCTTCTACCAGGCCTGCTGATGTCATCTACCATAAGATAACCTAAAGACAAGGTAATGTCTGACTTGAGCAGTTTCATGTGTGATGCATTGTGTGTTCTGTAGTCTCTAAACTTAGATAAGTAGGGGTTCTATTCTAACTGCAGCCAACTTGGTTTTTGTGTGTGTGTGTGCGTGTGTGTGTGTGTGTGTGTGTGTGTGTGTGTGTGTGTGTGTGTGTGTGTGTGTGTATGTGTGTGTGCACTGTGTAGTGTTCTGTAAATGTAGATAGGTAGTGGTACTATTGTCACTGCAACCAACTTGGTGTGTGGATGTTAGAGCATTTTGCATCAGCATATGGGATCATAGGATCATAGGAATTTACTAGGCTAATGGCCCTAGGGCCTTTACAATCCTATCCAAGTTCTTACCCTTATATCCATAATCATCATTTATTGCTCCTGTCCAAGAGTGACACAGGTTGAATCATGAGGGTGAATTTACTGTTATCCATCCAATCATCCAGATTGCATTGGAAGTTGCCCAATGAGGTGTTCTGTTTGATATGAAGTGGAAGTCAGTTCCAAAGGTGTGTTAACTTCTGGGAGAAAATTCCGTCTCTTGAGCAAGTTTTATTAATGTCACATACCAGGTTAAGGTCTTTAGTGAGTGAGCAACCTGAGTACTATTTGACTTATTGATATGCAGCATTCCTAATAAAGCAGGGTCAGAGATTGCCTTGTATGCAATGCACACATCACCTCTGAATAGCCTTTATGAAACAGAATACAATTCAGTCATCTCAGTTGATCCACATAGGCAGATGCTGAGGACATTCATTTTTTCTTTGGGAGGGACCTTTGTTTCTCTTCAATTGCTGCAGGTGCTTGGAAAGGTGCATACCAAAAGGGCCATTGTAATCAATCATTGCCCTGATGAAGGAAGAGTACAGGGAGGTTATAACTACTTTTTCTGGAAACAATGCCCTTATCTATGACATGAGCAAGATAGAATGCCCTTCTTACTGACATGGAGACATGGTGGTCAAAAGTAAGGTAGCTGCTGGCATGTGTGCACAGGTCTCTTACATTGAGTATGTACGTAAGGTGTTGCTATTTATGTGGTAGTCAGCAGAGGCATCAAGTTCACTGAAAGGAATGATAATACAGTTATTTATTTATTTATTTATTTATTTTTGCATTGAGTTTAAGGCCATGACTTCTTACCAATCATTTGTTTGTGTAAGACCCTCTTGTAGGATGTTGACATCATTTGGAGATTCTATGACCACTCCCAGCTTGCAGACATCAGCAAACTTTGTCAGTCACAGACCTTTAGTTTTTGCTTGCACTTTGGAGAAATAGGTTCCAAACATTACAGGTCCCAGGTCTCAACCCTGTGGAACACTACTGGTTACATGTATGCTGTTAGAGGAGGATTCCCCTATTTTGACTATATCAGTCCTATCAGTGAGCCAGTTAGCAACCCATCTAACGATATAATGGTTGATGTCAACTTGGTGAGTTTGTCTATGATGTCTGAGTGCAGAATACTGCAAAATGCCTTAGCTAAGTCCAGGTAGGTTGTATGCACAGATTTTACCACATCCAGGACATTTGTGACTGTCTCACAGAAGTCCATCATGTTTAACAGGCATGATCTCCATTTGATAAATCCATACTGAGTACGATGATGGTTTTGATGATTACCTATGTCTTTGTTGATAAGGTCCATGATGATTTGCTCCATGTTCCACAGGGAACTATAAACCTATTAGCCTGGCTAGCCTTATCTGTAAGGCCATGGAGCAAATTATTGTTGATCTTATCAGCAAACAAAGAACAGTCACACTGGTGGGAAAAGACTTCAGAGTCGAGTGCTTCTCATAACATAAATTTATTACTTAAAAATCCATAAAACAACAATAGAGGTTTAGTGCTTTTGTCCTCTGGTAACTGGACTTCATCAGAACAATTACGTATAAGTCAAGAAGCCTTTTTATACATCATACTAAATTAATTAATTACATAATGTTCAAATTAGTAAAATTTACTCAGAGTGCCAGCATAAACAGCTACTATGTTGAAAAACCTACTAGTAAAACATTTAACAGTTACAAAGAAATAATTTACACAATGCACAGTGCACTTGAAAGATTAATGCATGTAAAATTAAAAAAAAAAATCATTTTTTTTATAATACTCTTAATTAAAATTTTTTCATATCCTATGTGACACACATCAAATGCGTACATAATTAGACTAAATAATATCCATCTTTGAGTTTTTAGTATGCTCGAAATTTAAACATTTTCATTTAAATCTGGTGGTTTGGTGGCATTGGTCCTAAGTTGCCATTTAAGTTCTAAAAATTCTAAGAAGTCATCACTTGGTCCTCCCTCTCACCTAAGTTAACTTGCTCAATAACGCAAAACTTGAACTGGTGTGTAGGGTTGGATTTAATGTGCCTATATAGGGAGTTGTTTTAATCTTTCTTCTTGATGTCATATATGTGTTAATATATCCTTTGCCGGCATTTACATTTAGTTTTCTCTGTGTAGAATGCTGTGTAAAATGTGCATAACTCTAGATAAACAATGCCCTTGGTGGAACATGTAAACCTGCCACTAGGTTTTATGTACTCAAAGCCATGTATATTAAAGGAAGAACCTTCCATGACATACTTGCATTGATTACAGTTTCCGCACTTGACCATTCTTCCCTTATTTTCACATCTTCCCATTATTTCCAGTATCAGTTTAAAACTAGAAGCTTTTTTTGTATATCACTACTGGTCTTTTTCCCACTGAACTAAGGTGGTCTGGGTTGACTTCAAAGATAGTCCAATTTCTTTCAAAAATCTCCCTTAAGCCATCAAATTCATTAGTGTAAGTCAACACCATTCAATTGCTGAGTTGTTTTCCACTTTTTCCCTCTACTGTGTCACCCGTTTTATCACTAAGGGTGGTGAGTGTAGCATTAGACCTTCCTAATAGTGGAATAAAATGTCCTGAGGACCTCTTCCTACAGACTTAATCAAAGATTTTTTTCAGAAACAATTCTGGGTATCCTCTACGTGTAAACATACCTTTAAGTGTTTCTAATTCCACCTGGAAGTCATCATCTCCTGACACCATTCTTACTAGTCTCACATATTGCCTCTTTACAATCTACTTTTTTGGTGTAGTGGATGCATACTCTAAAAGTGTAACAGACAGTTGGAATGTTTCCTGTAGATACTTGAATCAAATCCTCTCTTTACATAAAAAAGTGCTATATCCATGGTGAAGTTCAAGAAATCTGTGGTAGTATGCAAATAGTCAAACAACATATCCAATTTGTCTACAGTATCAATCCAGAAAAAAAACATATAATCTAAAAAATGTTCATAGCATGTCCAGCAGTCCATGAATTCTGAGTTATGTGGGTTCAAGATGGCCGCTGTTCTGTGAGCACTGCTAGCACCTAGCTCTCTTAAATATCCTGGATTAAAATAAACCCAGAAGGCATCACAGAATAAAAAATGCAGAAATAAGACTGAACATCTATTACGGATAACAAACAGCAATCAAAGGAAAAAAAATAGCAACAGATTTATTTTAAAAATAACAAGATTATTTAAGATATTAGAAACAACTGAATCTGTGCTGTACTCAGGCCCTGCACTCATACATAAAGTCTGAAAAAGTACCAAGCAGCAAGATGTCGAAAGAAGAAAATAATATGTACACAGTAACAACTAAGACCAAACTCTTGGTACTAGCATCAACAGATAAAGATACAACTCCAAAAAGACTAAGGACAAATAAACAAACAGACAATATAAATCTACAGGCACAACCAAGGCAGACAAGCCAGCTAATCTGGAAGACATTAAAACTGCTTTACTACCCATTCAGCCAGCAATATAGCAACTATCGTTACAATTTCAAATGTTTGGTGATTCATTTCACCAAATACTAACTAGAATGGAAAAATCTGAGGCAAAAATACTAGAAAATGAAATAAAAATAGACTCTATTGCTCAAAGAACTGATTCACATGACAAAGATCTGCAAAGTCTACAAACAAAAATAACAGACCTTGAGGCAAGGTCATGAAGAAACAACATTATCATCAGAGGAATCCCTGAAAGTGTGTTACATAATAATCTAATACCAACTATCAAACTCATAATAAAATCCCCGCTGGATGATCCTGAAGAAACATGACAAGTGATAATAGAGACAGCCAACAGAGCTCTGAGAGAAACACAATCATCTCTGAGACATAGAGCTATCTATAATAAAATATTAAACTACCAAGATGCAAATAAAATCCTACTTGAAGCCAAGAAGAAAGGTAGACTCACCTGGAATAATAATACAATTTCCTTTGCTCAGGACCTTCCCATCCAGATAAGGCAAGCAAGGCAACGTCTGTCTCCATATTGAAGGTTTCTGATAGAAGAGAAAATCATATTCCAGATGAAATATTCAAATCAACTAATTTTTAATGTTAAAGATGTTAAATACATGGTTGCTAACCTGAAAGAGGCAAAAAAGACATTCCTATCTGTTTTCAAGCAGATTCCACCTCTAGAATTGAAATAAAACAGCAAAAAAAGTTGTAGTCATGCCTCGAGTTAAAAACAGACCAAATTGTGACCATTTTAGATGGGATTCAACCCTGAGACCTTCCCCTTACTTCCTAGGCCCTTAAATCAACAAATGGAGCCACGAGAAACACAGGAAAGGGAAAAGAAAAATGGGTAGGAACCAAAATTCAACTGCCATTTCCAATGCGCAACTTATAGGAAGGAACCGCCTCCTGGGACTCTGGTATGCACAATCATTCCCCCTTCAATCTCAAGGCCTCCACTACAATATAAAAATGACCTGAAATGAAGATGAAGCAAGTCTAAGAAGATAATTTTGCCATAAACACCCATAAATCATTGTAAACCATCTTATAAGATAAACCAGACTGAAAGATGACCAGAAACCTGGAAAGCAAGAATCTGAAGAGTAAGGTATGGTTTTACCAAACAACTAAGACTTTGAATCTCTTATTAAGACTTATCATAAACAATCCAGACTTTATTACTACATGAAAGACTGTCAAAACCAACCTACCATTAGGATGTATGACAGACATAATATTTGACTTGAATAAAGATAAGTAAAGTGTAAAAGCATTTTAGAAAAGGAAAATACAAAAACACACAAACATAAACTATCTGACTGCAGAAAACATAACCTAAATATGTAGGCTTTGGCAGAATATATACCTGGCTAAGCCTGAAAACATTGTTTTCTCTCTTCCCCTCATTTTCCTACTTCTGATTATAGGTGCCAGTAACGTTTTTTTTTTTCCTAGAATCTGCTATAGATTGGCACAGAAGTCTGTATAGACACTGAAGTAAGGGAGAAAAACTGTTTAAAGGAGAGGGGAAGGTAAGAGCAGAATAAGGAAAAGGAAAATGTAAACAAGACAAGTCTGCCTTAAAATCTGTGCTACATTGTTGTGTATCTTGATATAGCTAACTGAGGATTTGAATACTAACATGTTTAAAAATGCATTATTAGACAGAATAAGCTGCATGCTAAAAGTTCTGTGCTGTAACCATAACACTATAATTGTATAATAGTTTTAAGGAAGAGACTAGGGATATTTCACAGCAGTGCTTTTTTAGGGAACTATTCTGTTAAGCTTTGTCTGTATTCTATATAGTAATGTAAGGGGGCTACCATGCTTTGAACCTACACACAAAGAGAAAACACAACCAAAGATCTGAAGGAAACTAAAAGTATACATTAATTTCTCACTTTATTCCCCCATTTATTCCTGGTCCAGGGGTACAGTGGGTAGGCACAGGGTCGGGACAGGAATAATTAGATGCTTTCCAAAAACACATATCAACATCACATACAAAGATCATAAAACCAAATTAACATACAAGTCATGTAGAACAAACATACTTAACAAATAAATGTGTGAAATAGACATGGAATGTTAAAGGACTCCAAAATAAAGAAAAAAGAAAACTATTTTTGCATCTTACCCTGAAAACTAAAGCCATATAAGAAGCACACTTAACTACAAAACAATGGACAGAAATTGGGGAAAAAATGGATAAGACAAATTATAGCAACAGGGGATAAAACAAACAGTACTGGGGTCGCCATAATAATTAAAAATCAATTCCAAGACAAGATACTTGAGACTAAGGTGGACAAAGAGGGAAGATGGTGTTTCATAACATTTACCAACCCAGGATTACCAAAACCCATAATGGTGCTTAATCCATATGCATCCTGTAGTAACCAACATCACTTTTTTATGTCACTTTACCCAGTTCTAAACCAACTTAAAGATCACTACCTAATAACTGGGGGTGACTGAAACATATATCAAAACCCAGAAAAAGACAAATCTAACCCAATTAAAACACATAATAAACAAGCCACAATAGCTCTAAATGAACTTAAACAAGACTTTAAAATATATGACCCTTTTAAATATGGCAATAATGAAAATAAATCCAGGAAATTCACATTCTGCTCGCAGTGCCACAAAATGTGGTCAAGAATAGTATTCTTTTTAATCTCAGACATACTCATTAACATGGATCCAACTACAGTTATACTCACTAAATTTTTCTCAGATCATTCCAAAGTCACATTGTTTATCAACTGGTACAAATAACTCTACTAAGCTAACAGAGGTCATAACTGGTCATTGAATTCTAACCTGCTCATCAAAACAGATGTAATAAAAGAAGTTGAAGAAATATTAAAGACATCCCTCGCAAATATCTCCAGAACCCAAGTCCCAATAGACATAAAATTGGCTGCAGCCAAATGACAGATCAGAGGAATATTCATCAAAAAAGCAGCATATTATAAAAATTACAGCTAAAAGAGGAGTATACATTGAAAGGGAAAATAGAACAACTACAAAGAGAACTTCTAAATAACCCCTAATAACCAAACTGAAGTTAATCTCCTAAAACTAAAAAGAGACCTCTATATGTTAGAAACCACAAATCTGTCAGTTTTATGAGGTAAAAATATTAGCTAATTATGCAGAGGAAGCCCAAATACCATCCAGAGCCTTGGCCAGAATCATCTCTCAACACAAAACCACCTCAAATATATCTGAAAAAAAATACAAGGACAAAAGCTACCCAAGAAATGAAGAAATTATCAAAGTATTCAAACAAATATATTCTAAAATATACGGAGAACAAACATTACAAACCACTAAGGAAGATAGAGACAGTTTTCTTCAAAAAATAAAATTCCCTAAACTAGATTTAGATCAACAAAAAAAAACTAATGGAACCTATTAACATCAATGAGATAAGCACGACAATTAAACATTTAAAATCACATAAGGCCCCAGGACCGGATGGACTTACTTCAGAATTTTATAAAACTTTCACCCCCCTAATTGACAAACTTCTATACTGTGTGCTGAATTATATAATAAATAACAACATAAATGATATTCACTTCAATGCCTCCAAAACTATTTTCATATTAAAAGAATATGCAGACCCCAAAAACCCAGATAGTTATAGACCCATCTCCCTTTTAAATATAGATACAAAGATCCTGACCCCAATACTCGCAAATAGATTAAAAAACCTGATAGAGAAAATCATTTTTCCAGAGCAATCTGGGTTCAAACCACAAAGACCAACCAGCGACAACACTCTGACATTAGATGCTTTAATATCCTTTGCAAATCAGAGGAATATTCATATCTATGCAGTAGTAGTAGATGCCCACAAGGAATTTGACATAGTCAACCTAGAATTTTTACTTCCAACATTATCTTATTTTGACATACCTATCAATTGCATTCAGATTATCCAAATTCTCTATAGAAATCCATACACATCCCTATATATAAATAAACATGGCTAAATAGAATTATTCATAGATTAATATGAGGCTAATTGCCCTCATGGACCATTTTAAGCCTAGCCAATTACCCCATGTGAGAATCAAACCTTGCACCTTGTACTTCTAAGATAAGCACCTTAACCATTACACCAATCTCCCACCCCAAGCTTCACTTGTATCAAGTTTATATCACCTCAGATGGGACACGAACCCACAATCCTTGGTTTAGGAGGCCAATGCCTTATCCATTAGGCCACTGGGGCCTGACTTATGATAAAAAATGGAACAAGACAAGGATGTCCGTTATCGCCCTTTCCTTTCAACCTATACATAGAACCCCTGTTTCTTTATATTAAACAAAACACATACCATAACCCTCCCTCAACACATAACATCAAAATATATCTCACCACCTTCGCAGATGATCTGATCATATACTTCACTACACCAATCTCAGACATAACCAAAATAATAACTGCAATTGAACAATTTTCAATCATGTCTAAATACAAATTGAACCTCAATAAAACTAACATCTTCTCCTTAAGGCCACCCAAACTTATCTCATTAATACCACTAATAGATACAATAAAAATGAAATAAGAAACCAAATATCTGGGAATTACTTTCTTCCAGAGCAGCAAGGAATTCTACCAGCATAACATAACACTTAAATGGCAAAGCATAATGCAAGACTGTAAAAGGTGGAATAACCTTAAGCTGCCATTTCTGGCCAAAGTATCAATAATCAAAATAAACATTTTACCTAGACTAACATATATATTCATGACATCACAGATAACTATACATAATAAATTATTCAAACAAATTCATATCTTCCGAGCAAAATTCATATGGGACTTAAAAAAACAGAATGTTGTATCAGAAACTAACACATCCCAAGAGCAAAGGGGGTCTGAACCTGCAATATTTTAAAATGTATTACTCTATTATTAACACTAACAGAATATTGAGAATAGCAGGACATAACCTGACAATGAAAACCTGGTCACCTCCTTGGGTGACAATATTCTCTAGGTACATTAAAGCACTAGGCATTAATCCCAAAGTGCTTCCCTTTTTAAACTAAAAAGATTTAGAAACCTACAACATTATAGATCCCTTAAAATATTCTATAAATATAACAGAAAAACTCTTTCATTCCCTAAACCTTGGGCAAGCTATGGTAACACTACAACCCCTCCATAAAAATCTAAATCTAAAAATAAATAACAAGATGCTAGACCTTGACTCTTTTCCTTGATTAAAGGACAAAATAATCCAAGATATCTACCCATACCTTAACTGTACAGTCCAAGAAATGAAAAGCAACCTAAAGCAACCCAAATCATATATAAAAATTCTAAGACAAATCAAAGAGTTGTGTTCCAGCTACCTCCAAAACTTTACTATACTTAATATTGACATGGAAAACTGTACTACTTTGGAAGACTATTCTTACAACAAGGAAAACAATATCTAACTCATATAAAATGATAGGCGAAATCAAATTTCAGAAGGACCTTCTTTTCTCTAACTATTGGAGAAAATTAAAACCATCCATAGACAACCAGCAATAAGTCATGCAATCAACCTAACACTGAAAAGTATACCCTTTAAAAAACTGTCATACACGCAGCTCATGATAAATAATAATGCAAATTTCACATTTGCAATACTCCACAAATTCAATGCATCCAAATAACCATACTGTCCTCACTGTAAGGACCAGGTAGCAGACCTAATGCATATATTCTGGAGTTGCAAATGTGTGCACAAACTCTGGAATTCCCTCAAGATACAACTGCAAAAAATGGGATATCAAACATCAGCACTTACATGGGAATTTATCCTTCTACATATTCTCCCATCTAACATATCAGGAAAACAAGGGAATGTACTTATAATAATTTTCTTACTAATGAGGCTATACATAGCTCTCAAATGGTTAGACCCTACAAATATCTCTTGAGAGGGATTAAAAAAAATAGCTATAAAACATCTCTTAGCTCACAAAATAGTAATGGATAAAAAAAAACAAAAATATGAAAGCCCGAGAAATTTGGGAACAAACCTTTAACATCATATTAGCATAAAACATCATACATACTACATAGTAACAAGGTACGAAGTAACCTAGAAATATACACGCAATTACACAACCAAGCTATGGACTTGAAATCCTTATCGCATGTGTTGTTTTTATAACAACGGAATTGACTGAGAAAGCATCTATGTATATAGTGCAAATAGATATGTTTTATGACCTACATGTTACTATATTGACTTCAATGTATAACATTCATGCATGGTCATGCTTTAAGAATGGAAATTATTGTGATTTATACAAATGAAAAATAAAATTATTGAAAAAAAAAAGAATTCTGAGTTAAGCACATAGTTCCATTCCCAATAGGAAAGGCCCGTGTTTGTAAACATGGGGGCACAAGCTGCCCCCCTTGCTACTTCTGTCTTCTGCCAAAATTACTGGCCCTCAAATGTTAAGAAGTGGTTTTCTAAGTCTACTTCAATGAGTTCCCTGAGCGTATCCATCTTCCTTTGGCCCAGTGTAGTGTTGTGCCTAAGGTAGTCATAAAACCAGCCTGTACCTATTTTATGCGGAATAACAAGAGAAGAGATCCTGCACATCGATAGTAATAAATGTAATCTCTTCCTTAAACAAATCACTGGTTATTCTGCTGAGGAAATCCCAAGAGTCTCTTAACAGGACAGGGTTAGTTTTTAACACAGTTTTATATAAAAATCAGTGCATTTTGCAATGCACAAAGTTTTTGATGCCTTAGCATCGACTATAGGACACAATGGAGGATCTATGACATTTTTATGAACCTTTGGGATCCCGAATATCATGGGGATCTCGGGGTTACATATGTTAAGGAAATGTGTTCTTCCATAGATATTTGACTATTGAAAAGCATGTCCTCAAGAATGAGATCTATTTTATGATAAGCTATATTTATTTAATTGATGGACGCTTCCTCATAGGTGTATGAGTACAGCATACTGAACATTTTGTTTACATAATCATTCCTGTCCATTACCACCACCTCACCACCCCTGTCTGGATTCATAACATGCACACTTTTTTTGTTCATTATTTCTTGTAAAAGTGTTGCTTCCATATTCAAATTGTGTTGACCTCTTGCATGCCTAGTAGTTTTTAAGTAATTTCTAAAGTTAAATTCACACAACAGTTTCCTTAACATGTGCAAACCCAAGATCCCCACAATATTCGGTATCCCAAAGGTTTATAAAAATGTTATAGATCCTCCATAACGTCCTATAGTTGATGTTAAGGCATCAAAAACTTTGTGTATTGCAAAGTACATTGCTTTTTATACAAAAACTGTGTTAAAAACAAACCCTGTCCTGTTAAGAGACTCTTGGGATTTCCTCAGCAGAATAACCAGTGATTTGTTTAGGGAAGAGATTATATTTGTTACTATTGATATGCAGGTTCTCTTCTCTGTTATTCCGCATAGAATAGGTACAGACCAGTTTTATGACTACCTAAGGCACAACACTACACTGGGCCAAAGAATGCTGGATACGCTGAGGAATCTCATTGAAGTAGTCTTAGAAAACAACTTCTTAATGTTTGAGGGCCAGTACTTTCGGCAGAAGACAGGAATATCAATGGGGGTAACTTGTGCTTCCATGTTTGCAAACAAGAATTCAAGGACTACCGGACATTCTATGGATGGATTAATACTATAGACAAACTGGATATTTTTTTGACTATTTGCATACTACCACAGATTTCTTGAAATTAACCATGGATATTCAGGGGGACACTGTGCATTTTTTAGATATAACACTTACCAAAAATTATGTAAAGAGAAGATTTGATTCAACTATATACAGGAAACCTAGTTATTCCAACTCTCTGTTACACTTTGAGAGTATGCATTCACTACACCAAAAAAAGTCATTTGTAAAGGGGCAAAGCATGAGACTAGCAAGAATGGTGTCAGGAGATGATGGTGGAATTAGAAACACTTAGAGGTATGTTTACATGGAGGGGATACCCAGAACTGTTTTTGAAAAAAATCTTTGATGAAGTCTGTAGGAAGAGGTCCTCAGCGCATTTTATTCCACTATTAGGAATGTCTAATGCTTCACTCACCACCCCTAGTAATAGAATGGGCGACACAGGAGAGGGAACAACTGGCATACAATTCAACGATGGAATGATGTTGACTTACACTAATAAATATGATGACTTAAGGGAGATTTATGAAAGAAATTGGACTATCTTTGAAGTCAACCTGGACCACCTTAGTGCAGTGGGAAAAAGACCAGTAGTGATATACAAAAAAGCTTCTAGTTTTAAACTGATACTGGAAAGAATGGGAATATGTGAAAATAAGGGAAGAATGATCAAGTGTGGAAACTGTAATCATTGCAAGTATGTTATGGAAGGCTCTTTCTTTAATAAACATGGCTTTGGGTACATAAAACCTAGTGGCAGGTTTACATGTTCCACCAAGGGCACTGTTTATCTAGGGTTATGCACACTTTGCACCGCATCCTACATAGGGAAAACTAAATGTAAATACATGCAAAGGACATAGCAACACATATATGGCATCAAGAAGAAAGATGAAAACAATGCCCTATATAGGCACATTAAATCCAGCCCTACGCAACAGTTCAAGTTTTGCGTTATTGAGCAAGTTAACTTAGGTGAGCATAGGGAACCAAGTGATGACTTCTTAGAATCTTTAGAACTTAAATGGCAACTTAGGACCAATGCCACCCAACTACCAGGTTTAAATAAAAATGTTTCAATTTCCAGCATACTATGATTCAAAGCTGGATATTATTTTGGGTAATTATGCATCAATGCCATAGGGTACGCATTTAATATGTGTCACTTAGGGTATGGAAAGATTTTTAGTTGAGTATTTTATAAATAAAATGAAAAAATGCTTTTAATTTTAGCTGCAGTAATCTTTCAAGTGCACTGGGCATTGTTGTAAATTATTTCTTTGTAACTGTTACATATTTTTACTAGTAGGTTTTACAACATAGTAGCTGTTTATGCTGGCAATCTGAGGAAATTTTACTAATTTGGATATTATGCAATCAATTCATTTAGTATGATGTATAAAAAGGCTTTTTGACTTATGGGTAATTGCTCTGATGATGTCCAGTTACCAGAGGATGAAAGTGCTTAACCTTTATTGTTGTTTTATGAGTTTTTTAAGTAATAAATTTATGTTTTCTGAGCAGCACTTGACTCTAAAGTCTTTTCCCACCAGTGTGACTATTCTTAGTTTCTGGATTGATTTTTTTGCTTCATCTTATGAGCAAAAATATAGGTAAGCTCCAAACACTTGTCCCAAATCAGATTGAATTTGTCAAAGGGAGATAATGCCTGTGAAACATTGTGCACATCTTCAAGACAGTCGCCAAGGCCAGCAAAGAAGGGAAATCTGTACACACAGCCTACCTAGACTGAGCCAAGTAGTCTTCCTCTATCCCCCCGCCCCGGTATCATTGACAAACTCACCCAGCTAGGTATCAACCCTTATATTATTAGATGGGTCGCTAACTGGCTCACAGGTAGAAATATAGTCAAAATAGGGGAATCCACCTCCAACAGCACACCTGTAACCAGTTGTATTCCCTAGTGATCTGTCCTGGCGCCTGTACTGTTTGGAACCTAGTTCTCCAAAGTACAAGCTAAACTAAAGCATCTTTGGTTGACAAAGTTTGGTGATGCCTGCAGCCTGGGAGTAGTTATAGAATCTCCAAATCATGTCAACATCCTACAAAAGGGTCTTATACTCACAAATGATTGATGCCAAAGTCATGGTCTTAACCTCAATTCCAAAAAATGTATTATCATCCCTCTCAGTATGCAGGATCCTCCTGTTAACTACCACATCAATAACAAAACACTAAGTATGCACTCACTGGTGAGAGACCTGGGCAAACAGGTTGACAGTAGCCTTACCTTTGATCAGCATGTCTCCACAGTGGTAAGTAGGGCATTCTATATTGCTCATCTCATGAGTAAGGCCAATGAATCCAGATAGTAAAAGGAGTTATACCTTCTCTGTATTCTTCCCTCATCAGGCCAATAATGGAATATGATGCCCATTTTGGGATGCACCTTTCCAAACACCTACAGCAATTGGAGAGACTACAGAGATTCTACACAAGGATAATTCAAGCTCTTCAGCATCTATCCTATATGGATTGTTTGAGATCACTGTTACTTCAGTCTTTTTCATACAGACTGCTCACAGGTGATCTATGCCTTGCATATGAGGCAGTTTTGACCATGCTTTATTTGAAATGATGCATATCTGCAAATCAAATGGAACCCAGGTTATTCAATCTAAAGACCTTAACCTGGTATGTGACAGTATTAGAACATGCCAGAGGGTCATATTTATTTCCCAGAGGTTAAAACAACTTTGGAATGGACTCCCACTTTATGTCAAACAGAGCACCTTATTGGCTCTCTTCAAATGCACTGTGGATGACTGGATGTGTAAACATTAATTCCAACTGGGGGTTCCACCTGTGTTCCTCTTGGACTGGGGCAATTGCTGCTGATCATAGAAATAAGGGTGAAACTTGGCCAGGCTTGTAAGGGCCCTAGGGCCATTAGTCTAGTAAGTTCCTATGTTATGACTCAGTCGTAGTCCATGTGGGAGTACATGACCTGCAACATATCTCCCTAGACTATACTTACAGATACTTATTTGAGTTCTAGGTAGGCAACTGTGTGGTCACTGATACATGACTTAAAGGTGCAAAGAGCACATCAACAGTGCAAGGTTAATATGCCTTCCACACATTTAGATCAGTTAATTCACAGACCGGAGCTAAAGATGAAGGTGTGTCTATGTACATCAAAGTTAAAGATATTTCAGGGCTGGTCAAACAGGACAATGCAATTGAGCTGCTCCTTGTTCAATTCACAACAGGCAAAATCCAGTTCTAATTTGCATGCAAGCTATAGGCCCCCATCTCTGACCCAGGGCACCCATAACATGTATGTTAACTTATTAGAAACACTAAGCATCCAACCCCAGACCATATTCATGGGTGACTTCCATTATCCCTCTCTTACCAGGGAATCCTATATGGCAAAAAACATATTGGCACAGAAATACACCGAACAGGGTGTGGCCATATTGGATCTGGTCCTCACCAATATAGGTGAGTCATGCACAACCCCTTACTGTAATGTCTTCCTTGGAAAGGTCTGAACACAGATTAGTCTCCTTTAAAGTAAAAATGAGACATGGAACCCCAGCTGGACATGGAATATTCAGGAACTACTGTAAGGCTAACCTCGATCTATTAGGTGATAAAATGGCCAAATTTCAAGCCCCCATAAACACTGAAAATGCTGTGGCCTATGCAGTAGTGTTCACAGAAACCCTGTATGAGCATTTTAATAGCTGCATAGAGGTAGCCATACCCACCAGGGAGCAATACAGAAATAACTGAAAATCAAACTACAGTGGTGGAATCACAGAATCAGTAGGCTGTATAACAGAAAGAAAAACACTTGGCAAAATGTAGGAGGTGCAGCACCCAGCAGGATAAAATGACTCTCATCAAAGTGAACAAAACAGAGGACAAATGTCTACCAAAGCCAGATTTGAGGCAGGTTTGGTCTCCTAGGCCAAGGACAACTACAAAGCATACTTTAGGTATGTCTGCAATATCAAAGGCAAAACACAATTGTGTGCACTTCTCACTGTAAATGGAGCCACCTATAATGAGGAAGAAGAAAAAGCAAGCAGCCTGGCTGATAAATTGAGTCCCAACTTTACCTCTCTCTCCACCTCAACCTTCCCTGAGGAAATACCATCAAATGTAAGTAACCCTACTATCACGAAGGAATAGGTCCTTAATGATCTCTTTAAGAACAAATACAATGCATCAAAGGGTCCATACAATATCCCAGCATGCCTTCTAAATAGCAAGAAACATGACCATTCATGGCTTCTGGAATTAATATTTCACTGTAGCCACCAAACAGACTTTGTGTCTCATGAATGGCGAACAGTAGCAGTCATCCCTCTGCACAAAGGTGGGCCATCTACATACCCATGGAGTAGAGACCCAGCAGTCTTACTAATCTGATATATTATGCCATGATAATCATGGAAATGATCAATAGAGATGCAGTACACCTCCAGATACTGGATCAAACCCAGTTTTGTTTTGTTAAGGGGAGATCATACCTACTCAACCTGGTGGACCAATTTGAGAAGGTATCCACAACAATGGATAAGGGAAAAATGGTTCACACTGCCTACCATAGCCTGACAAGGCATGTGACACTATACCTCCATCAGGCATTGTTGACAAACTCAAGATGTTGGGTACAAACTAATATGTCAGCCAGTGGATAGTCAAGTGGCTCACAGACAGAATATAGGAAGTTAGCATAAGGGAGTCCACCTCAATAAACAGGCCATTCACAAGTGGACTCCCACACAAATCATTCCTTGTAGCACTCCTCTTAAGCGTTACTTGCCTGAAGTCAATGCCACTGTCAGTGGCATCTGGTTGACAAAATTTGCAGATGACTGCAAATTAAGAGCTGTCATTGAATCCCGCACTGACACAAATGTTCTCTAGGAGGGGCTGAACAGGCATAAAACTGGTGTTAGACCCATGCAGTAACACTAAATGCCAAGAAATATACAATACTATGCTTTGGGAAATCATCCATCTCTGGTAATTATCGTATTGACAGTCCACCTCTAGCAGTTGACCCAGTAGTCAGGGACTTAGGGATACACATAGATAGTGATTTAGCATTTGACTGTGATGTGTGTACAGTATTGGGGAAATCATTCTATGTTGCACAACTTATTAACAAAGGTATGGCATGTAAGTCCAAGGAAGTCATTGTTCCAGTGTAGCCTGCATTCATCAGACCTATCATTGAGTGCAATGCCACCTTTGATATGTACCAAGCCAGACATATCCAACAGTTGGAACATCCACACAAGTTCTTCACTAAACCATTACAGCGCGTACATAAAATGTCTTATGGAGATCGCTTTAAGGCCCTATCCCTGTATTCTGTGTCCTACAGCCTTTGGAGGAGGGGAGATGTAGGCCTGCCATACAAGGCATTGTCAGACCCTGATGTAGACAACCTGCATATGCATGAAACAACAAGCACCATAATCACCTATTCCACAGACCTACACCTTGCCTTTGGTTTTAATAGAATCTTCTGGAGAGACAGGTATGTATTCCAGAGACTACACCCTATATGAAACAGGTTCACACCTCTCAACTATCCATATTTTCACAGAATGTTCACATTTTTACATTATATTTTTGGCCTGTTTCACATAAAATTGTGATTTTTCTGCCAAATCAGTGAGGACTACAATCATAAAATAATAGCAGACATTTAAGTTTCAGATTTCATATTCTTCAGAAAATCTGTGCTAAAGCAAAACCTGTTAGTATAGCAACTTTCTAAGTTTGTAAGAGCAATATTTAAAAAGTGTCTCTATTTTTGGACCTTTGTCCCCCCATTATTTGTGGCTTTGTCCAGATTTCTGACTCTAAGAGGTTGAGAGGTATGGACAGGGTCCCTAACCATGTGAAGCAGAGTTCCACCCTAATGCAAATCAAGTGCAAGTTACACAATTGGATGAGGAACAGGACAAGCATCCCTGGGTTGGGACCTATGTCTGTAATGGACACAGGGAAACTGTAGATGTTTCATCACCCAGGGCCCCTGCTTGTAAGTGTTTAATCTCCCAAAACTCTGCTTACACTTATCAAGGGTATCAAACCTTGTCAGAGATTTGGGATGCATGGCTGGGATTAAAGAAGCCATTGTGTTTGTTAGCCTAGTTAATGCCTATGAACCTATGGACCCATGAATCTATACTGTATTACTTTTCTGATGACATTTCTCTCCTTTGCTGACATTCAATCCTGTGTTCTGACATTGCTGGGTTGATTGTAGATGTGCACCCATCCGTGTCTCCAACACAATCCTGAAAGTGAAACATAAACATTTCCATGAGACCCATTTCATTGTGTGACTCCACAGCCCTTACAGCAGCATCCATTGTAATGTACACAAATAATGCTATACACATTCTAAATGGCAAAGTGTACTATGTGTAAATGACCGGTACAAATAGCATGTCTACAGTAGCAATGGATCAAACTAATTCATATTAATGTAGATAGTCACCCTGTGGACCAGACACATAGCTTTATTTCCCTGAGTCCATGAGGAAGATGATAAGGATGTGACACCATTATCATCACTTGCACAGGGTGTTGTGTGGATCGTGCAGGAGGCCTAGGCTGACCCAATAGGTTGGCAAGCATGTGTGTGAGTCAGGAAGGGAAGCAGGCAAGATGAACCATGGAGCTGTTGCATGTGTGTCTGTAGGTGCCCTCAGTGTGGCAGTGGGGTGTGAGTGTCTGCATTAACACAGCCAAGTTCAGTGCTAGCCTTAAGTGTCTGTATGTTGGACAGCAGTAAGCCATGCATGGTAAAGCTGATAGTTCATTATGTCCACCCATGAGCATGACAACTGGCACTGCCAGGAGTTGCTAGGAGTTGCACTGGCACCTCCACACCCATGGTCAGATGCTGTGCTACTGCCTGAGGTTGACTGTCTGCTGAGAATGTGTCCTCCACAGGAACACCCAGGACCATGACCCCATGACGTGCTACATCTCGGTGTGGACAGCACACTCTCCTCTGGAGCATGGGATGTACTGTTACTATGGGAGCATGTATGGCATGGCCACATCGACTCTCAGCAGATGTAGTTGCTGACCTACACCCAGCAAAATGTTCCATCACAGACAACATGCTTTCCAAGACAGATAGTGTGCAATCTCTCTCACATCTTCCTCTCTCCACTGTGTTAGTCAACCATTCCAGGGTATAAGCAACATGGTGGAAGCAGTCTCAGATGTCAGACTGTACTGTATCCCTAACCCTGAGCATTCATGGGGAGATCCTTTCTAAGCATGCCTGTGCCTCCATGACGGCCCTAAACATACACAGAGTGACACGTGATGAGACACCTGAGATAGGTGGTGGAGGGACAGCTGGCCTCCTATGAGCACCCCTATCAATCTTCCTGTGTGGAACCTCACCAACTGTTTGGCTATGGCCAGAGTTGACAGTCACTGAAGCCACAGTAGTCACACTTCCTTGTTCAATGTCCCCAACCTCTAACAGTCCAATATCTGTGGCTTCAGGGGACTGGGTATGCATAGGCATGCTGGCTGTGTATGGTGATAATGAGAGTGAATGAGGTATGTTGACCTCTCTGTCTTATTCAGCCTCTGCAACCTCCAATTTGTCCACCATCATCATCAGAGTTTTGAGAGACAATAACATCAGGTTGTGAAGGGGACAAAGACCAACCTCCCTGATCACCTGTGATAAAAAGGAGAAATCAATACATTAATACCTGCACATCTCTACTCTGCAGTACTATGGTACAATATATGATAAGTTGCATAAACAGTTGTCAATATTACAGACTTGTATAACTCCCCAACCTCACATATTAGAACATGAGGACATTATTTTCTAACACTAATCTGTAATTATTTGGAAATAATTCTTCATTAAACAAGAATCTCATGAGCAAAACATAAATTATGTACTCTGTTGACATTCTGCAAAACTCTGCACAGTTGACAGTTATGACAGTCTGTAATGTCCTGACAATACTGTCAAGTCAATCACTATGGTCACATCTACAAGGCAGAGGTATGACTCTAAAGTGTGGACATTCAGAAAATATCTGTCCATGTGGCAATAATGCAGACAGTATATCAATCCAGCCACCAGGCCTGTCATGACACTTTACCAAATACTTTGAAGTATATCTACATCTCTGACAAAACAGTTTTGTGCTTACCAGCAGCAGGAGCATGGCATCTTCTGATTCCTGACAGTCATGAAAAAAAATGAGGGAGAGGTAATGGCAGCAGCACTGTATATTACAGTATAACAAGGGTAGGATGTCCAAATATCTCACATTTACAGTAGCTGCTATGCTAACAGGCATGTGGTCACAATCTCTACATGAGCTTAAAACTGCAGCTCACCTCCTTCCCTCCACAATAAAACACCTGTCACCCACATAAAGCTATACACACTTTGACACACTAAATGTAACATTATTCCAATGCTGATCTACTTGGACACTCCATGAGAGGACTGGGTGGCACCCATGTCCACATCATATTGGCTTTTAGATGCCTGGATGCTGTCCCATGTTGTGAGGTTTGCAAGGAATTCTTCTGTGGTTGAGAGAGGTTGTTCTGCTGCAGGCCCACCTCCAGTGACTTGACGATCAATGGCCACCTCAGCTGCACATCTGCATGAATGTAGCATATCCATGTCATGGTGTTGCACCTGCTCATATGTTCGATTCTGGTGACACATGGCATTAATGTTATGCATCAGTTCATCCCACAAGTCTGCATATTCCTGCCTATTTGACCTCACTCTGGACAGCAGGGCTTGGTAGTACTGGCGCAAAGCCTCAATGATGAGGTCATTCTTTGGCTCAGTAAATGGTGCTATGCATCATGCATGCATGATATCTCCTGCAATGCAAATAAATGACAACACATTTAAGGATCACATACATGGGAGTACAGTATACAGAGATACAGCAAAAAAGGAAGGCTATCCGTATACACTACTTGATTATACATTTCATCCTCAACAGTGTGCCAAACATACAAAGGGTCTGGACACAACTAGGATAGTAGCAATAGTGACCTACTCCTGTTTGTGCCATGACAGATACTCACATATGATCACATACCCAACACAAGAGTCCATTGTAATGTGCTTCACAACAGGACCCCCCCCCCTGCATATAATATGCAAAAACAACAGTGCCAACCAAATAGCAATGCACTATTACAACTGCTATCAAATGAAGTAGCCAGGAGACCTGTGTACCTAGTTATCACACACCATTAAACAACTGCTGTACTCTACATCCTCTGTAGATGTAACATATTTGAAGATCAATGGCATGTCATCAGTACTGTTCTAAGAAAGGCTTACTGATGTAATCCCCATTCCCCCTAAGAACATTCAAACAAATGCATCACGTTGGAAACAAAATGGTTGCATACCTGATGAAGTAGAATACTCCTCTGTTGCAAGATACAACTATATAAGTACTGTGTCAATGATTTAACCATACAGGCTAGCTCTCATACACAATGGTTCCCCTAGCTAGAAGTTTGTTTTTTTAAGATGGTTTTAATTAGCAGGTGATTGCCTCTGAACCAACCTGTGGTTCAGAAATGCTACATGCATACACAGCTGATTTGCAGTAAAATCAGCCAATTCTATGCAACTACCCAACAAGCTAGAATGTTTGTAGCAGCTACCTTCTGCATACAGGTGTGTGTGCTACAGGCTGCAGCTGCTGATGCAGGCAATAGGCATAGTTAGAGATTCTCAAAATGTGCAGGACAACAACACTTAAGAGTAACTGTGGGACCTGTGGCATCCATGGTGTACAGACAGAACCTGATTAAGGTAATCCATCCCACTGGAAATTAAGGTATGTGTTTAAGGTAATATGTTAGCCAAAGGTATCATTAACAGAGTAAAAGGCAACATGCTTGGTGTATCCTGGAATAAGGTAGGGGTAATTTAACCTTTATGGCAACCAGTTGGATAACTGCCAAGTCATGTATTATGTCATGGTAGTCATCAGGAACATATGTGTTAGCAAGCCTTGCTTCTAGCATGACCTTCTATATACGTATGTTACTTCTGCAGCTGTGGTTGCCTGTAATATCACTAGCTAATCATTGTGGGCTGCAGTCAGATATTACTGGGCCTCATTTGAATTACGTACTTCAAAATTCTCTGAGAATTCTTACTATTGCATGACTTGCCATTCTATGCACAATCTAGTGTTGTAATAGGGATAGTTAAAATGGGGTCCTATCTGTAGACCTTTGACTTTTATTATTTAGAAACAGACATTCCATCTGCATTGCTTTGAGTGGATAAATAGGTGATGAGTCAGTCATTCATATCAGAATTCATAATGGTGATGTACACATACTGTACATGTATTTTAAATTATAGGCACAGGTGTATTTGAACCCAGGACAATGTGGACCAAAAACTAATGTTTTCAAAGCATTTAACAGATTTAGCTACTGAGTCACTGTTGCTGCAGGTGTATTTTTACATGTTATAGATATAACTCATACCTGTGGAAGCTTGGAGGTGTTTAGGAGAAATGGCAGTGGAATTTTTAACCAGATTGTTTAATGAAATCTTGGAAAGTGAGATGATGCCTGAGGGGTGGATAAAAAGTCTTTTGGTACCGATATTTAAGAATAAGGGTGATGTACAGAGCTGTGGTAACTACAGAGGGATAAAACTGATCAGTCACAGCATGAAATTATGGGAAAGAGTAGTGGAAGCTAGGTTAAGAAGGGAAGTGATGATTAGTGATCAGCAGTATGGTTTCATGCCAGAAAAGATCACTACAGATGTGATGTTTGCTCTGAGAGTGTTGATGGAGAAGTACAGAGAACTTCAGAAAGAGTTGCATTGTGTCTTTGTGGACTTAGAGAAAGCATATGACAGGGTGCCTAGAGAGGAGTTGTGGCACTGTATGAGGAAGTCGGGAGTGGCAGAGAAGTATATAAGAGTATTACAGGATATGTACAAGGGTAGTGTGACAGCGGTGATATCTGCAGTGGGAGTGACAGATGCGTTTAAGGTGGAGGTGGGATTACATCAAGGATCAGCTTTGAGCCCTTTCATATTTGCACTGGTAATGGACAGGTTGACAGACGAGATCAGACAGGAGTCCCCGTGGACTATGATGTTTGCAGATGACATTGTGATATGTAATGAGAGTAGGGAATGGGTTGAGGAGACCATGGAGTGGTGGAGATATGCTCTAGAGAGGAGATGAATGAAGGACAGCCGGACTAAGAAGGAATATATGTGTGTGAATGAAAGGGAGGATAAAGAAATGGTGAGGATGCAGGGAGTAGAGTTGGCAAAGGTGGATGAGTTTAAATACTTGGGATCAACAGTACAGAGTAATGGTGAGTGTAAAAGAGAGGTGAAGAAGAGAGTATAGGCAGGGTGGAGTGGGTGGAGAAGAGTATCAGGAGTGATTTGTGACAGACGAGTACCAGTAAAAGTGAAAGGGAAGGTGTACAAAAGGGTAGTGAGACCAGCTATGTTATATGGATTAGAGACAATGGCATTGACAAAAAGGCAGGAGTCAGAGCTGGATGTGGCAGAGTTAAAGATGTTAAGATTTGCACTGGATGTGACGAGGGTAGACAAGAATAGCAATAAGTATATTAGAGGGTCAGCCCAGGTTAGACAGTTTGAAAACAAAGCCAGAGAGGCGAGATTGCATTGGTTTGGACATGTGCTGAGGAGGGATGCTGGGTATATTGGGAAAAGGATGCTAAGGGTGAAGCTGCCAGGTAACAGGAAATGAGGAAGGCCTAAGATAAGGTTTATGGATGTGATTAGAGAGGACATGCAGCCGGTTGGTGTGACAGAGCAAGATGCAGAGGACAGGAAGAAATGGAAATAGGTGATCCTCTGTGGCAATCCCTAACCAGGAAAAGCCAAAAGAAGAAGAAGAAGAAGATATATATATAACTGCACACTTACCTGCTGTTACATAACTCACATCTATTATTATGTGCATGGCTTTATAGTGATGTATTTCTCTACCAGAGTCCCAGTTAAACTCCTATTTTTCCATTTTTTTATCATAATTGTGTGATGGAGCATGATGCACAGCATCACTTAAACACACTTAATGACAAAAAAATTACAATTGCTATATTTTGCTTAAAATACCTGTATTAATTAACTGGATGTGTGGCTTAGCAAGTGGATGCACTGTTCTTCAGGTGCAATGGTACTGGGTTTGAAATAGGGTGCAAGTTTTGAACATGATTATTATGCTTTCAATACATGTATTAATATACCGCCATTTAGCATAGCTTAGCAATGTTGCACATAGAACAGCATTGTGCAAAAATTCTTTAAAGAAACGAAATATTGGGGAGATAGGACAGGGGTGAAATGAGGTGCAAGCAGGAGGAAAACATAGTGAAAGGCAGGTAGGTATGTGCAGTAACAGTGTAGGAAAGAACCTTAGCTATCCATTTCTTCAAAGGCAACACATGTGCACTTTAAATTTTTTTTAGCTGAATTTGGACTGTCAGCCCCAGAGAGACATGTGATGACAAAATAAGTGCATTGCAAGCCAATTGGACCAAATGAAGTATATCCAGTGGACACATGTGTGAAGCGGAGAGCAATGTATGAAATGATTTTTATGTTTGTTATTTTTTTTTTTTTAAGGAGAGAGTTGAATGCTGAGGAAATTACATAGGTATGTATGGGCAAGGTAAGTTGGGAAGGTGAGGAAGCTTTTGCAGAGAGACAAAACAGACAAGACAGCATACAGGGTTGGTGTGTGACACAAGAGGGGGGTGAATACCTTGGTTCGGGAGGGTCTTGTGTAATCCCAATCCCATGGATGTCAGACACGGTAGCAGTGTGAATCAAGTCCTCACCCATGGGACTGTCATCACTGCACCTTCACTGCTTCTGCAGAGGCAGTGGTTGATGCCAGCACCAGGGGCAAGACTGCCCTATCAGTATGGACAGCATGCTCTCGATCTGGAGTAGGTGTGCACCAACAGTTTTCACACAAGCCTACACATCATTCCTGGCAGCTGATCTTGGGTGACAAAAGCACCCCCTGAACCTCCACTCCCAGGGGGGGACTACCCCCAGCCTGTAGGCTGGAATTACCTGATGGAGCAGGTAGTGCAGGGGCAGCAGAAGAGGGTGCCACTGTGCTGTGGCCCAGATGTGCTTGGTCCTGGTGCCTTTGCTGGGGGAACCAAGGCAGGTGGATCACCAGGAACCGGTCTTCCTTGTCTTTCTGTGGTAAATGAAATATGAATATAAAGAACATAAAGGAAAAATAAACATAACCCAAATAAATGTAACTAATATTATAAGAGAGAAAACAATAATGAGTAATGGAAACAAACTGAAAATAATATAATGAGGAAAACAACAATAAATAATGTAAATGAAAGGTTTTTTTAACAGCAAAGCAATATTAAATTATACACAAGGCCAACATAACAGGTAATAAATAATATAATAATGATATATCAAAAATAATATCAAATGATAATAAATATATTTAATAAATAAATAAAAGAAGGGATGGGGGTGAGAGAAAAAAGAAGTCCATTAGTAATTTCACAGATAATAGAACTACATAGACTATAACTACATACTTCTAGATATTTTAGATTTCACTTGTGAGAACCTGACTGCTTATATTGTATATATGATGTTCCATGTACATACCTGTCAACCTCTGGGACATTATGGGCCAAGCTATACATAATGGTGGTACAAAGGCACAATGACAGGGAACATTCTTACACAGTGTGCTCATAATATAGTAGCAAGGTGTTCTGATAACAGAGTTGCCATTAAATCTCATTTTTAGTGATGTCATATATCTGTAAATCAAAGGACCAGACATATGAGGCAATATTCAGTACATTTTGCAAAAATTGTGGCAATTGAAAGGTATGTTCAAGTACACTGATTAAACTTAACAGCTGGACATTTCTCAGTTGGCTGGAGTCAGATTAGAGTCCACAAGCAGTAACTGCATAAATATTGAACATTTTATTTAAAAAAATTAATTATCAGACCACCATCTCCTTTTACAGTTAATTGATTCATGCCGTGTGAAATAATGCGTATACACACCTGTACAGCTGTGTAGGAGTTCCATTACCTTACACATTTACCCTATTCATTTATTGACTGCAACCTACAGTACATATCAGACAAAATGAGCAGAACACAGCATTCATTCTTAATCTGGATATTGCACAGAATTTATTTCTGTCATTAAAACAGTATTGCCTGCTGAACATATCTCACTTGGATGGTGTCGGATTAGAAACTACAAGCAGTGACTACAGGAATATTGAACACTTTATCTGAAAAAAATTTAATTAGCAGAGCAACATCTCCTTTTACACTTCCTTGATTCATGTTGTTTCAAATCTTGATTTACACACATGCACAGCTGTGCAGTTCCATTACCTTACACTTTTACCATATTCATTTATTCATTGTAACCTGCAGCATATTTTAGACAAAATAAGAGGAACACAACATTAACTCAATCTGAGTATTGAACAGCATTCATTTATGACATATGGTGAAACATTATCGACTAGTCGACATTTCTTAGTTGCAGTTGACTGGTGTCAGATTAGAACCCACAAGCAGTGACTACAGAAATACTGAATATTTTATTTGAAAAAAATTAATTATCAGACCACCATCTCCTTTTACACTTTACTGAGTCATCTTGCTTCAAATCTGGCATTTATACACATGGATAGCCGTTGTAGGACTTTTGTTAACTTATACGTTTACCTTATTCATTTATTGAGTGGAATCTACAGAATATTTCAGACAATGAGAAGACCACAACCTTGACTCTTAATCTGGGTAGATCACAACATTAACTGATGGTTGAAAGCTATGCTACACAGTACTGCATGCTTACTTGCTTTAACTTGCTTTACCAGTTCAGATATGCACTGACAAATGAATAAAAATGTATGTCCCAGGTATTTCATACACGATTGTTACGAATGTAATATCTGTATTTGCTTTATTTTATTAAGTTATGCATTAAGTTATTACTTTATTGATTTCCTTACATACCACACACTTGCCTCATCCTGGCAAAATGTCTTGCATGGGACTGGACATTGTAAGCCCTCTTTTTTGCTGCTGTGGTAAGAGAATGGAACCATTATGTATACCAATTTTGCACAGATTCAGATTGTATATTTATAAATTACTGCAAAACATGCTTACATATCTATGGGGTATGTCCATCCCTTGCCTCTTGGATCCAGGTGCCTAAGGTTCCCCTCTTTCTACGATACAGGTAATCATAGTGGTAATGACACTGCTCACCAGTGTGGGAGATACCAGTTGCACTGGTTAGGTCCCTGGCCAAACTTTCCTAAGCCTCAGACTTACACTCTGAGCCCTGGTAGTCCCACTGCAGCAGCTAGGGTCCATAGAAGTTTACCAGGAGTGCAATGAAAACCCTGGACTCCTGCACACCCCACCTTTGTGGCCTAAAGCGCACACCTTCCCCCATGACAGTGGCCATACCCACAGTCAAGATCAGGCTCCAAGGAATAATGTGAAATTTCTGCCTATTGGCCTTTAATTAGAACGCACTCTAGTCCTTGCACATCATACTGTAACTTTCAAAAATATGCTGCATAGCTTAGCATTGCTCAAACTCATACAAACCATGTTTAAGGGAAGCTTAGCAATGTGCAAACTGGAAAAGACCATTGGCCATGTTTAAATGCTGCTTAACATCATGCAGCTTTTCTAAATGTAACAATTATTTAATTAAAAGTTAACCGATGTTTTAGTCACCTGACAGTTTCACAGCACTGTATGTAAAAAGGTACTACTGCCCAGGACTCAAACCCAGGACCTACTACACTTTAGGTCATGACTCAACCTATCTTGCCTCTAGGACAGTGAAGGGAGCTTGTATATACTGTGAAGGTGCCTGTAAGCATAGTGCAGGTTCGCTGCACAGGTTTACGCATTAAGCCCTGCAGAACTACAATTGAATGCATCTGGTTTCTATTTTTAGCTGTCTAGCAGATGTGTAGTGCTTAAGTACACCATGCTATGCATAGCTAAATGTGGCATATCGCACAAACAAGCATATAAAAAATAAATTAAATTGAACGTATCTGGTTTGTATTTTTAGATGTCTAGCGGATTCTAATGCATGAGTGTGCAGTGCTAAGCATAGCTAAATAACGCAGTGCATCACGCAAACAAGCACATGAAAATAAAAAAAAAAATAATATTGGATGCATCCGGTTTCTAGTTTTAGATGTCTAGTGGATGTCTAATGTATAAATGTGGAAAGCTGAGCATAGCTAAACAACATGCCACACCATACAAACAAGCACATAAAAATAAAAATCTTTCAGTCAAAGTTAATGGGCTGAGAGATATGTGGCTGGGCCATCAGTCTTACACAGATTCAATATCCATGTTGCTGTGACCTCCCTTAGCCTTTCACCATAATTAATATGTATGGCACACTGCCAATGGAGAACAGTGGTGATGTACATGGATACATTCCATGTAGGCTCTACAAGGAGCTTACATGGACTTTATTGAATCTGGGGGAGAGTATAGATATATACACAAAACAGCTAAACTGTAGATGAGGTTAAAGCCAGACTACAAACAGAAATGTTAAACTGGCTAAACTGCAGTAGGAGAAAATGTACAGCTTTCCCAGACAGTCAATATCTAAAGTAATATTAGGCAGATTCACTGTGTGGGGACAGCAAGCTGGACAAAAGATGTGGGCAAACATGGGGGGGGGGGTAAGCAGACACACAGGCAAATATCAGAGATGGCCTGCCCAATAAGTTTTCAGTACTATGAGGCATAGTACAACTGAATAAGAACTCTGAACCTGGCATGTCTTTACAAATAGTGCCATTAAATAACCAACAGCTGACTACTTCACTAAAAATAAGGACTATAAAACAATAAATGAAATAGTAATGTGTTTACAAACATTAGCTTAAATAGCGTGTTAGATCCACGGGAAGCAATACTACACTTAGATAAATAGGAGACTAATATTCAGCTACAGTAGCAGCACAATTGCAATATCTAGATGGCTGCTAATCCCCCGGAAGGGGAGAAAGTAATTGAAATTGTAGGTGTGGTGACATGAGGACAAAAAATGTCAAACCAAATCAGCATGGCTTAAAAGGGGATTGGTCTGAGCCATAAATGAATTCCAAGTGCAAATGCATACAATAGTAAAACGTAGACGCAGATACATTGTGTGGAAAAATAGCAAAATCAAGCTCTGCATACCAAAAACTAACATCTAGAATTGCTTAATGTGGCAAACTGACAGTGTTCAGCTGTTTAGGATCACAAAATACAATAGACTGGATCTTTGCCTGCTGTGAAAAGTGTTATTACCAATAAAGGATAACACATTAACATTAAATGCATTCATAAACTACAGTGATGATGCAACAAGGAGCATATAAAGCACCTATCACCTGAAACGTAAGTTCACTTGTCTGCAGTCAGCAACATAAAATATATCAAGGTTAATGACTGAAATCAGCCCTGCATTGTACAGGCAGATGTGAAACAGAAGCTGCTGAACAGTAAAATAACACGTAACATAGATCAGTAAATAGAAGGCATCAGACTCTGTGCAGTGTGATAACTGCACATTCATTCATCTGCAATAACTAACACACTGATTACCAACATTCAATATAGAGGAACAGAAAAGCAGATTTTAAGTCCACAAGTGCACAAAAAATAATTTGAGTTAGAAGGCATTCTTGTTCAATGCGGACAATTGCATGACTAAAAGAATAGTTAAATTGCACTAGAGTCTATTAGCTTACAAAGCTTTTCAACACAATATAATTAAATATCAAAGAAGAATTAATAGTAAAAAAAAAAGAAGCACCATTGCAGAAGGCAATCAGGTGTTTCAGTAGGAGGCATCACTATGTTATCAGTTCCCTTGAGTGGAGGAAGAAGTAAAATAATTAAGCAGGAATGACAAGAGCTAAGAGAAGATTAGTTAACTTCTACATTGGAATGTAGAAGGGGACAATGATATCCACAGTGATAAAAGCTATAGCATAAGTAAATATGTAAAAGCAGCTAAACTGTAGGAGAGAAAAAATGCTCACACTTGACCTGCACAGTTAATGTCCAAAGTTAAAATACACAGAGGGGATAGCAAGCTGGCGAAAAGATGTGAGCAATCATGGTTGCTATAAAGGAAATAAAGAATCCAAGAATTATACACTAAATACCAAGCTTTATCAGAAAGAAAAAAAAACATAACTTTAAACTGTGAGGAAGGGGATAAGAAGACAGACTGGCAGTTATTAGGATGGTGCAGTGGTAGCATTGTTACCTCACAGCAAGAGGTTCTCTATTTCGATTCTTAGCTGGGGTGCCTTCTGTATGGAGTCTGCATGTCCTCCCTGCATCTGTGTGGCTTTCCTCCAGGTGCAGAGAGGACATGCAGACTGCATCTGTGTGGCTTTCCTCCAGGTGCTCTGGTTTCCTCACACATTACAAAGACATGTGTTTGGAGTGTTTCTCCCCAGGCCTCCGCTGAAAATTGGCTTTGTTCCAAGTTGGACTTTCCTGGTAAACAAATGTCAAATAAGTAAAATAATAAATATTATTTATAGACTGCCTGACCATTAAATGCCCAACTATTTACCTTGAAACAGTCATGTATTTACAATCAATGCCATTATATAACCAAGGTGACTACTTAAATAAAATAAGAACTATAACAATGAAAAAATGAAATATCAGGTCTTTGTAAGCATTGCCAGAAATAAATAATCGGAAATAACAGTAACATTATTTAAACAGGATACTATTATTCAACTACAAATGTGGCAGAACTGCAATATCAAAATATCTACTCAACACCTGGAAGTGCAGAAATTAACTGAAATTCTGGAAGTTAACACATGAGGACAAAAAGGGCCAACATAAGTCACCAGCGAATGAAAGAACTTGACCTGAGCCAAGGACAAATCCACCTCTATTATTGTGTCACGTGACAAACAATATCCGTTAGTGTAGTATCACAAAAGATGAACAGCACAGGAAAAGACCTGGCAAAATCAGAATAGTTGTCTGACTGCTGGTAGTTTAAAGTGAAGGCAAAATCAATCAATCAATCAATCAATCAATCAATCAATCAATCAATCAATCAATCAATCATCACTTAATCAATAAATAAATACAATAAAATAGTAGCAGATGTCCAACAAAGGTTGTTACATTTGGCACTGCACAGTGGATCAGTGCTAACTGCTCTCCCTCTCAGCTCAGGTCGCCATTCCTGATCTATTGTTACCACCTGTATGGCATTTTTATGTTTTCTACAAACCAGTTTGGTATTTCCCATGCCCTTGTGACCAGGTGATGCCTAAAAATGGTCCAAGAACTAGACACTACTCAGCTCACAAAAAACCTCCAAAGTCTCATATGTTTCAATGATAAGAAAGAAATATATGATCGAGAGTCAAGGTAGACAGACAGACAGACAGGAATAACATGAGAATGTAGAGTCCAAGGCATAGCAAAAAGAAAACAAGAAGTTCTTATCCTACTGCAGTGATGGATGGTAATGCCAAAGCTGCTCACCTCGTGATAACTTGGGCATAAACATGAAAGGAGCAATTCAGAAAATACAAGAAGAATGGTGCAGTACTTGTAACAGCATTAATAAAGAAAGACTCTAGAGAGCACAGTATTAACAATAATGTATAGAAATAAAAGATCCCATGCAAGAAACTTTTAAATAACTTTATAGAATAATTGCAATTTAATTTAATACCGACTTTTGACAAAAGTAATGCAAGAAAATGAAAAAGCCAGGTGAATATTTTTGTGAAGAAAATTAACACATTATTTCATAGAAAGTGTAGTTTGTGACTTGAACTGTTTTTTGCAAGAAGCAGAAGGTGAGGAAACAGTAACATTATTTAAAAACACAAGAGATATATGACAGGATTCCAAAAACTTTGATGAATTGTGCTATGCAAATTTGTACGAGTGGCTCTGATGCAAAATGTGTGTGCAATTCAGAAAATCTAGCTACACCATGTTGGTAGCCCAAGTAGTTCAGTCTGTTGTTGTACATGCAAATGACCATAGAATGAGAAGCTATGCATGATAATGAGGTAAAATAATATGGCAATGCAACTGAGAAATGTTTAATTTCCGTGCACGTTGTTGTCTCACAGCAAGAGGTTCTCCCATTCGATTCTTGGTTGGAGTGCGGGGAGTGCCTTCTGCATGGAGTCTGCATGTCCTCTCCGCGGTTGGGTGGGCATTCGAAAGAAATGCGTAAATGGGTGTGCCTTCGTTGAAGGTTGAACGTCGAGCTGGCACCTCGGTGTTTGTGAAAATCTACTGCCAATCATTAATGGACCGGAGTTCTGCTGTGGCGACCCCTAAAAAAAGAAAGACAAAACAAACAAGAGCTGCACCCTTTGCATATTTGAACTCAGTCAAATGCATATGTTCATATTGAGAAATCATGAAATAATGGTAGGGATTGTAGCAGCTCTAGTAAATATGGATCAGCAAGAGGCTCTTATTGCTGATTCCATACATGACAGTGTACAACGTTGCCCCTGAGTGTCATCCAATGCCACTTAACATTTCATGGAGCCCATGGCATCGACATTGTGGACTGTTACTGTTTGGCTATGGATTTCATTTAAGAAACTGTGGACTTGTGTTGGCCTCATCTGCAGCCCTATGAACATCATAGAGAACCTATCCCAGTGGACACTAATGTATTTGGGCTTTATGCATATTAGCTGCAGAGAGCTTTCAGCAACCTACTGGGGACACAGTGGGAGCTATCTCAAGCATTTCTTTAAAGAATACTACATTGATTTCTCAAAGCCATGCTTCACTGTGTGAGGGAGCATATGTAGTTCCCTCATAGGCCCGAAGAGAGAGAAAGAGACAACACCATGCAGGATTTCTATGATAAATAAGTAAAAAAATACTGCACTAAGCCTGCAGGCTAGAAACTTACTGTAAACTGTTTATTCAATAAAACAACAAAGATACACACAAAGTAAGTGCTTTCACGACATCCAGTCACTTCATCAGACAACATTCAAAGACAGTCCTCATCCTAAATAATCCTCTACAAAGTCAGCTGACTTAATTAATCACATCAATTAAAGTGAACAAAGTATTTAAAAATGTGTGCATATATAGTACATATATGATATAAAACACATACTCAAAAGCATTTGCATACATTTTAAAAACATTTAAAAACTATTAAAAACTATATAACTATATAAAAACTATGTAAAAATCCTTCTTTATAAAAACAGCATTCTTTATTTATACCTAAGCGGGCGTGCCTTCAGAAAAGGTTTTAATGAAGAATTACTGTAAAGACCTGGAGCACAAGAGATGGGACATGAAAAGCCTGATTTTTTTTTTTATCAAATTCCATGACACTTTTTATTGAGAGTATTCAAATTGAGACATAATGGACAGAGAAAGAAAGAAAGAAAAGTGTGGGGACAAGAAAAAAAAAATTTTTACCTCTGTCATAAGGATTACAGTTGGAGGCTTATGAAGGAGGGCCCTAAGGAGCCTAAGTATAATAATGAAGCCTTTAGTAGTTTAACTCAGGCTGTTACACATGCAAATGGCATCCCATGCCTGGTGGAACAGTGCCATCACCATTACTGTGACATGAAGTGCCACAATCCTGATACACTTGACCAATAAACTAACAGTCCTATTGAATTCTTTTTTTTTTTTTTTTTTGTCAAACAAGTATATTTTGTTTAACATACCACTTGACCAATGGGATGATGAAGATAAAGAGCAAGCACCATCTATGTACTGCATGCATAACTATTCTGTTAGCTATACATTTAAACTGGCTCTTCATACCATGCAGAAATATTATGCTGTATTTTTTTTTATAGGTACAGCTCCTGAAGATATTGAAAAGAATAAACAGCTACACAGAAGACAGCAACGCCTAAGAGAGTACCAGAGTAAGTATATCTGTTTCATTTTGTCTTGCTTTTTTAATAGTAACATTAGTAGGGATTCATTCCAAAAATATAGCACTTTCTTACACCACTAAAACTACTGTCATTACTGCCGTTAATCAAATTTACCAGTCGGACTGCTCAATGTTATCAGTTTATTTGTTCATGCATCCTTTGGTATATGTTAAGTGGGTCAGGATGTTTAAGGATCTTCTCTCACATTCTGATGATGTTTGTGGGTTGAATCCCCCACCCCCAGTTGTGTTAGCATGAAAAATATTTTATGTTTATTCTTCTGTCTTAATATTATAATTGCAGCATTACTCAGGGCAAATATGCAAGTTAAACAGCTAAATGGAAAGGTTTCGGCATTAAAGAGAAGTTGTTTCCATTGCATGTCTCCTGTGAGTAAAATGTGTGTCTGTGCAGTATGTGTTCTTTGTGTATGTACGTTTGTCTTAGATATCTTTATTGCATCTCACAGTACAGACACCTGTTAGTCTGACTAAATAATTCATTGCATTAATCTGTTAGAATGTATGCAATGATGGATGTTGGTACAGGTCTGCCTCTCAGTTTTATATACAAACAGTCCAGCTGAATGCTTTTTTTCCCTTCATTTGTCAAACAAGTATATTTTGTTTGACTGTATCACTCTTAACATAGTAAGAGCTTCAGGTTATTTGGGAATTTGTGGAATTAAGCTAATTGTTTCAGGGGTAAAATTTGCACTAAATACGTTGATTGAAAGCTATGTTGTCTCCCGAGTGGTAAGTGTTATACTGGATGAGGTCAGGACATTATAGGTTGCCTTTCTTCGTTTCCTAATGTAATTTAAAAATGACTTAAGCATTACTAGCTCTGATAGCAATTTTTAGTTCCTTAATGATATTCTTGAAGTCATGTTTAATATGCAAAATTTTTGATCAGTTGTATAATTTAAAAAGTTTTTTTTTCTGCTATAATAGAGCTTATTTAATTTGGTGGACCACCATCTAGTATCTAAACACCCAAATGTCTACATTAAAAAATTAACAAAAAATGACATTGTCCTGTTCATGTTCCATTATATAACCTCAGAGAATGCAGCTATAAAAAAATATGTATTTTGCAGGGACTAAGCACCCCTGCACTGCTGCTAATTATGTATTCCAACTCCAAGATGGCAAAATATCAGGGAAACAGCAGGTTCACAGATTCCATTGAAGTACTGATCTCGCACAAATATCAATCAGCTGTGGGTTTTTTCGACCAAAGTATGTTTTTTTTCCCCTTAAGAAACAAATGTGCTTGAGACAGTCTCCACCGAACTTGTTGGATTATTTCTATTATTGTTTCTGATATTTTTTCTTGGGTATTAGGCCAATCCTTGAGTTTATTACATTGATAAATGGTTGTGGTTGTGTTGTTAAAACTATGCTAGCTGTGCGCATGCAGAATAATTTTAGCCCAGGTATCAGTCATGGATATTGAAGTGCTTTTGAACTCAAGACATTGCGAGTTTCATTATTTCACTTTTAACTGCCGGGCTCAGGGCAATTATCTCACATTTATCTTAGTAAGTGACTAGAATGGAGGTCTTTTCTCTTATTTGAGTAGAAGGAAAAAGAATGAGGTCTGTTTATCTAGGTACACCAGAGATCCTGAAACCCTCAAGACGTCCTTTAGTTGGTACAATTTAGAGGTAATGCGGCATGCTTAGAAGGGCAAAGTTAAGCAGCTTGCTTGCAGGACTGCTGACTCTACCTTAAAGTTCTGAATTTATTTTTCTTACCATTGGAGACAGTTCTTTCCATTGTTCTTGACACATTTATATATTGCATATTCAATGTGGGGCATGCACAATCATTAGTTGCTTGAATGTCAATGCCAGGCTGCATTAAAGACTATTTAGATGTTTTCCCAAGTTGTACTTAAAAGCAAGTTCCAACTACATCTCATATAAACTCAGAGTCTGAGTTTCATGGGCTATGGGAATCATTTAGGGAATGAAGAAACATTTTACTAAACAACATTTGGGCCTTACAAGACAAGTTGTTTATTTAGATCTCTGAGTTTGTTCATGTAGATATCAATTCCACACTTGCAGCATGTGATATTTTGTTAGGTAGCAACTTGGATTCCAGACTCTTATCATTTATTCAATTTTGTTGATTTCAAGGTGAACATACTGGATATTTGTTGTTGCATTTGTTCAAGTGGGAATAAGTGGGATCATCCTAGAGGTCATACTTCAGAGAATTGTGAATTTTAAAAGAAATTGCATTATTTTCCAACTACATTGAGCTTAGTAAAAACAATTAAGTAATAAATTACATTGTTTAGCTTAAACAGCTTAGCCAAGGAAGAGGTGTAGCAATTAGGTGCCATACATTCATACATCAAATACTTTAAGCTTTCATTTAATTAACTAGCACATCACACCTTCTTTTAGTTTTGTATTATTATTTATTAATGTTGGTGAAATCCAAATATTATTTGTTTTGTAAGAAGCACATTCTTACTAAACATTGATAGTACACTGACATAAAGATAGGCAATGGCAGCTCATGGTTGCTATCCTGCATAAGGCAAGGCATTTAATCATTAGACATGCACAGTTGTATCCCTAAGTATACTGCCTATGAACCTGTCTCAGAAACAATATCCACTGAATATAAGGTAAAACACAAAAGTTACAAGACTGTCCAAACTGGAAACTGTGCCAAGAATAGTAATGCAGATGACAAGGATTAATGAAGAATATGTAAGAAGACAATGGTACCCTGAGAGCTGTACATGTTTTTAAATAATCAGACTTACACTGCAAAGGTAAAACAACCAATGAATAATCTGGTGTTTCACACCAATGAATTCTAGTGTGCTATCTAGGAAAGCTGTTTTTTTTGCAGTGGCACTGTATGTCACATCTATTTCACAGATGTTAGTATAGCTGTTACTTCACTAAAAACAAAGGGCTGCCTTCTGATACTTGCCTAAATGTCACTAATCTCTAGGTGTGACACTACAATGCCCATGATGTTCCTATATAGTAGTAGTAGGTCTTCTTACACAGACACACACACACACACACACACACACACACACACACACACACACACACACACACACACACACACATAGAAGCCTTCCTGGAAGCAGTTCCCAGGGAAAGAAGGCATGGTTAATTAACATATTCTTCTCCGTCAGATTGCCTCTTATACAGCATTGTCCCAGAGGTAAGCCCATGGTGCTGCACTTCTTTTTGCTAGAATACCCTGTTGCATCATGGTAGGACTGTCACTGAGTTCAAAAAGGTTACTGGGAACTGTGCATATGTCTAGGATCCTTTATGAATTCTCCACAATTATTGTCATTATTTGGGTCTACTTGAGATTACCGAAATCTCAGTAGACTGACACACAAAACAGTGAGCTGAAAAGCTCGAAGTGTCAGATGACTGACAAGTCAGTTCAATGGTCGACAGTTCAACTTGAGCAGAACAGGAAATCTGCTCTTGTGGACGTTGTAGTGCAATCTCGGGGTTGGTATATTTAAGTTACGGGGGGATAAGGGGAGGAAGCCCCCCCATGGGGGTGCAGGGTGTAGCCCCCCCTACAAGAATGTGAAATGTGAAGGTAAGTGTTCTAGATTTTTTTATTTGTAGTGTATGTTTTGTTTTAGTGGTAAGGGTTTAGTTAAGTGTAGATGGTGGGCAGGTGTGAGTGAGGTAAACTAGATAGTTTATGTTAACTGTTGTGTTTTTTCTTTTGTATGTTGTTTGCATGTGTTGTATGTATGTTTTATGTAGGTGTGTCGAGGTTTTAAGTGTCGGTATTGTGTGTGTCGGGTATCTGCGGTTTCAGTGTTGTGCAATGTTGGTGTTGTCGGCTTGGTGTTTTGCATGCCAGTTATGTGGGATGTCAGGTAAAGTGAAGTAGACCCCCTTCTACACATCTTTCTGCATTTTGCAAGACCTTTCTTGGTCGTATCCTATATGCATCTGTTCTGAGATATTGTTTTCCTTTACTTCTCCTATAAAGTGTTTACAGTTAAGTTACGTTTTACTATAACACTTATAATTATATATATCTACACAGAAAAGTTTTGATTATATGCTAAATAGAATGATATAAAATGATATGTATTTTTTGTTATTATTAGTGATCGGTTTACAAAGAAGTCAGCGCATTAGAGTTTATGTTATTCTTTTAATTTCTGGAAGCAATGAAGATGAGCTACATGATCTATACTAATATTATTCTAGTATTTTACTTTCTTAATACCTTTTAATATTGTTATGTATCAGTTGTTTCATACAAAAGTAATACCAGAGTTTTGTTTTTATTCAGGCTACATAAATTCCTTGGTATTATAAACTGACATATGACTTTTTCCATGCATTTGGCTACCACTTTAGTCATTTCTTTATGTATACATTAAAGTAACACACTACTCTGCAGTTTAAAAACAAATATAAACCTTCTCTAAACTACTAAATTGCAAAGAAAATTGTATGTATACAAGCATTTGAACAATAAACAAAGAACATTTTCTTCACTTCTTGAATCCCATGAGACAGTCACCTCACATAAGCTTAATGTGTCAGTTCAAGATAATTTCTTCTGTTTGTGCAGACATCTAATTGTATGTAAAAAAAAAAAAAACATGAGACAAGTATCCCAAGAGGCAACTGTAAATATAATATGTTTTGGATTTGGATGCCACAAAAATCAATGTTTTCTGTGCATGAAATATAAAATTCTAATCTCTGTAATATTGAAATATGTGGGTATTTGCCCTACATTTAACAATGAAAGGCATTACACAAGCCTGTGCTCTTGTATAAAATCTAATTTGTTATGTGACCTAGATATGTCTTAATGGCATACATGAGTAGAAAAGGAAGGGGTAGTCAATTTTTACGTTGCATAATAGTGTATGTCAAATATGCAAATAATTGCTTTACTGAAGTTTTTGAAATGAGTAAAGGTGAGTTCTACATTTGAGAAAGAAGTCAGACTTTTTGTGTTTGGCATGATATTGCTATAAAAAGAAAGCTGGATTTTCCTCTCTTGTGTAATATTCCCAGCTTGCACAGCATACCGATTTCAGCTAATCAACCCATTCAAGTTTCTGACTTACCTTGGGATTCCTTTAATGAGCTCTGTAATCAAAAACAAGCAAGACTGTCTGACATGATGATTCACGGTGGAATATGAGTCACAGAATTCAGAGCAAGCAAAGCATATGCAACAATATTAGATTTATTATGACAATGTGAATGTCAATATTTAACTTCTTTTTTGTATTGCTCCGTTATCTTTGTTGTGAAATCTCAGTATATCCATTCCCACTTCCACAGCTTTCCCAGTGGCACTGAGGTATATAATTCAAACTGTCATCTGTCTAGATAACACCATCACATAAAACATAAAGGGAGAAAAGGGACTATTTGTTTATATGTGTATAGGTTTATTTATTTATTGTACTGCATATGTAGTAGTTCCATACATTAAAAAATAGGAAGGTGATGGTTATGCACTCTATCATTATATCCTCCCTGAATTAAGATTTGCACTTCTCATTATTTTTACGTTGTTTGATTTATCGTTCTTAAAACAAAGAATGCTTTCCACCGTCATATTCCGAAATCATATTGCCTATAGCACCCCCACTGTTGTAGATACACTATTACCCAAAGAATCACACCTACTGAACGGCAGCTGACACTGTACCATTTTATTTAAGAGCTGAGTAAAGTGTCTGAACTATATTGTTTACAACTGGCTTTTTAGTCCAATGTTATTTAAAAGGTATTCCAGTCCATGGATATAAGCCCAAAACAAGTCATGTTATATTTAATACAGATTGCTTCTTATTGTCAATTATTTTTTTATACCATGTCTTTTTTTTTTATGTGGTCACTGAAAGTCAGTGACATCATCACTGTCTGAAACAGCATTTGTATTAGAACCAATACATTTTCATCACCTATGCACATGCACACACACTCACACACACACACACACACACACACACACACACACACACACACACACACACACACACACACACACACACACACACACACATATATGTATGTATTTTGAACTGGCATTTTTTAAAGGGATTATACAGCAATCATTCATGTGGGAAGCATGACTGTTTTGCATTACATGACCACTTAAGATTTAACTATTATTGATAAAAAGAATTATTACAAATCCAGCCATTTGCAAATGTTGACAACATATTAAGAATGAGAACAAATAATGTATGCTGCTATTCTTGTCTTCAGTGTAAGCTTGCTAGTGGCATTAGCTATTGAGTGTAATGCTTGCAAGCTACAAAAAAAGTTTAGAAGCATATGCCTTCACCTATCAGAAGGCTGCTGTGGAAGCAACTCATTACCTTGCATTAAAATTAAATCCAATAATACGAAGAGCTGCTAAACCATGGACAGAAGTTTATTTAATAAAACAAATTAAAACAAGTTAAAACCATGAAATATCAAATAGATGAAACATGAAATATTCAAATGAGATAAGCACTTTCAGTCTTAAAACCTTCTTCAGATTTAATTCTTTTTTTTTTTGATAGAGCTTCCTTCGGCAATCAGGGGCCAACTCTTTACACAGTCCTTGCATTAAAGTTAGGTTAATACAATTAAACTGGTGGTACATAAGGTATGATCTCCTGCCTGGTGTGATGTGTTGACTTCCACACACATAACACAAGACACACATACACACATGCACACACAAAGAAAAAAACAATGATATGACAAAAGTAATCTTCCTTTCCTGAGTGTGACTTCCTGCATGTTTTGCAGTCCATGCTTCCTGTTCTGTATGATCGATCAGAGTAAATTTTCTATTACTGTATGAATGTTGCTGTCAACAGTTTTGCAATGTGTAAGGCAAAACTGCAAAACAGACATTTTCTCCCCGCATTTCAAAAGCAGATATTTCTAGGGACATTTCCAGTTTAAAAAAAAAGCTAGTCAATATTTTCCCACAGTGATTACTTGGGTTACATTTCCAGTACTGACACTGCAGTGCATTGTAAAGGGGGGTGCTTCACTACTCAGTGTATTGTCTTTTGGATGACGCATTAAACCAAGTCCCCATCTACCTGAGCTACTGGAAGCAGAGGTGGATGTACAAGACAGCATGGCACCTATCAAAAAAAAAAAAAACCCAAATAAGGGAAGTCCCCCCATACCCAGCAAACCTTGCACTAGTCACTATGAATGCCACTTTGTGTCACCCCTGAAAAGTGGGCAGTGGCCTAGTAGGACTAACCTGATTGACCTGACGAACAAAGAAAAATAAATAAGCTGAAAATAAAAAACAAAAGAGGCCTTTTTTGAAATAGAAAGTCCTTAATCAAAAGTCTTATTTGTTTCCAAACTTGCCCAGTGCTTGTGTGACCCTGATGTGGTTATATTTACATCGGGGGTGTACATGTCTTGCCTACAACATTTGTATGCAAGTAAACACAAGCCCTCTGCAAAAACATTTGTCACCAAGGCACTTCAAACTGGTTTTGGCTGAACATATTATGGAATGGAAGTGATGGCACTGTGGTGGTGCAGCCGACAACATTGTTGCCCCACAGCAAGGCATTTGGTGGCTTGATTATCATCTGGTGTGTTCTCTGTGTAGAGTCCACATATCTTCCTTGTGTTTGCATAGATTTTCTTGGGGTGATCATGTTTCCTTCCAAAATCCAAAGGCATTTATAAGTAGGTGGACTGGACACTCTGAGGTAGCCATAGGTATGAGTGCATGAGTGTAGTATGGAAGAGCAAGGCGAGCAGTGCTAGCCACCCATTGGGTCTAGATAATTGTCCCTGTTGATGTGTCATCCCAACCCCATGTGAAAAGATGGATGGATTATGGAATGGAACTTTTGATTAAAATATTTGTTATCAATGAATAACACCTTATAAATACACATCAAAAATACTGAAAACTATACAAATTAGGACACATAAAATCTGACAAACTGGCAGATCCATTCACAACCAGTGGAATACAATGCATACCAAATATTTCCAAAGAGCAGGTGTGCATTTGTGACTGTCTGAAATTTGGTGTACTATAAATAAACAATGTATCATTGAATGTATCAACTGAAAGAACAGCAATCAAAATGTTGTACAAAAGGCCACATCTTTTGCATATATTCTGTCAAATATTCTCCATACGATGACACAGACAGCAACTCAGGGCACATGAGAAGGGCAAAAAAATAGTAGTTTTCAGTGTAGCAGCATATATTGCACTGGAAACACCAGAGGAGGGCACACCAATACAGAAACAAATAGCAAACATAGATATGAGTATACAGGATTGAACTTTACTCGTCTGATCATTCCATGTATATAAAAGTATGCAGGGTGCAGTCTGGCCAATAATATCAACGATAACACACAGTTGTGTTATGTAACATGTGCAGCTGTGAAATAATAGCAATGCAAACAGCATGACTGGAAGTGTGCATGCAACCAAGTCAGGGTTAGAGGAATTAGAAACACAGACATTTTCTAAATGGTGATATGCCAGCATTCAATGATACATGAGATATGATTGCCAATATAACATAACAATATCTGAGGCATGTTGAAACAAAAGAAGCATCCCTGATCCCACCAGGAAGGTATAGAGTCAAGTACTGAAAATGAAAAAAGGTAAACAACTAGGTCTTTGTAAACACAGGGGGAGTTGGGGGGTTGGGGGGGTTGGGAGGGTGGTCTAATGGTTAAGGTGTTTGCCTTGCAAACACAAGGTGCAGGGTTTGAATTTCCCAATGGATAATTGGCTAGGCTTAAAATGGCTCGCAAGGGCAGTTAGCTTAGTACTAATCTATGAACCTATAAACAGCTAAAACCGGCTGTAAGACACTTAATGCAATAATAAAGTAAGAAACTGGTATGTTCATTAGATGAATTATAAGGCAGTTGCACTATACAGGAACTCTCTCCATGTAGCCTAGAAAGCTATTTTGCTGAACTTATGCTTACAGAGTTTATAAATGTCCAATGTGGCAAAATGTAGCAAAGTGAAGTTTTGCAAGGCAAAACCATACACATAATCAATGCAAAGGACTGGGCTTCAATGAATTGTACATTTAAAAGCCACTTCAACATAATTTGAGCTGTTTCTGTTCTTTATTGCCATAATAAAGCATTTCATATAAAAGTATATATATTTTTGCAATTATTAGAGGAATATTTAGAAATATTTTTAGTCCTAAAATCTTAGGATATTAGCCATTTTTCATATTTTGTTCTAAGGACACAACTGCCCAAATAGAGAATGCCCTGAGTAAAGATTGTAACACTAACTGGATTTAGCAAATAAACAAAAAGTTCACTAAATATGAGTAGCTGAAAGTTTTCTGCCATGGAAAATAAAGAAGTTGTTTAGACTGGACTGGGTGAAACTTTGGGTAATAACTGCACTGTTGTGTCCACTCTGTTCAGCATCCAATATTATTTATACTAGAGAACCAGTTGTGGAGGATGTTAGATTCACTGTGGATTCCATAACTCATTTGATGCAGATTACAGACAAAAATATGAATATATTAAACAAGTTACAGCCAGTCCTGAGTTGCGACTCCATCAATGCAACAAACCTTGAATCTAGAGAGGGCAGATGCAACACTGGACTGTAGGATGGGAGAGCTTACCAATTGTGTATGCATGCTTTTCTACTTGAAAACAAAATAAATTATCTGGGAAACCAGTATAAAAGATATAGTCGCGGAATTCTGTGGTTGCCAAAAAGGATGGAATTCATAGACAGGCTGAGGATTCTTAGGTTCATAGGTTTATAGGTTCATAGGTAAGTACTAGGCTATCTGCCCAAGGGCATTTATAAGCCTAGCCAGAATGTGTTGGCTTTCGCCACCCCCTTAGATTAGTTCCCTGCGCCCCTGTCCAGCAGAGCCACTGCAGTGATCCCGGGGTAAATTTTCTGTTTCCCATCCACCCGTCAAGGTTTCTCTTGAAAAGTGTTAGTGAGGGGCTCTGCCTGATATACATTGGAATCCTGTTCCAAAGCATGGGGAGTCTCTGGGACAGGAATCTATCCCTCCAGCATGTCCTATTTATTGTTGTGGTGAGGTTTATATCTCTAAAGCGTGTGGCTCTCCGGGATTTGTTTTTTTTTAGGTGGAGCATGTCCATCAGTTCTGGGTTGGACATGGCCTTGCATGTCAGGCAGAGATCACCTCTGAGTAAGTGGTATGCAACTGAGTACAGCTGGAGTTTCTTGAGTCGGGCTGCATAGGGCATCTGTTCGAGGCCAGTAATCCTCTTGGTGAGGTACTTTTGTGGTCTTTCCAGCTGTTGCAGGTGTCTTGCAAGATACATCCCAAATGGGGCATTGTATTCTATAATGGGTCTAATGAGTGATGCTTAGAGAGGCACAATAACCTCTTTTGTTCTAGATGCGAACCCTTTTGTGATTAGGTAGGCCACATAGAAGGATTTTCTAACCACCTTGGCAATATGATTATCAAAGGAGAGATTACTATCTACTTGGGTCCCCAGATCCCTTATTACATTTTCTGTATTTAGGGGACTACCACCTATGTGGTAGTTCATGGGTACTTTGTTTTTTCCAAAGGGGATGCCTATGCACTTTTTGGCATTTAGTTTGAGGCCATGATTTTGGCACCAGGTATCCGTCTCAGTGGAGACCCTTCTGGAGAGTGTCTGTATCAGCCGGGGAATCAATTCTTACAGCTAGTTTGCAGTCGTCTGCAAACTTGGTCAGCCATAGTCCTCCTATGCTTGCCTGTACCTCTGAGAAGTATATAAAGAACAGGAGGGGTCCTAAGACTGAGCCCTGGGGGATGCCACTTGTAACCGGTTTAGAGTCGGACATAGAGCCTGCAACTCTCACCATGTGGGTTCTATCCATGAGCCAATTGGCAACCCATCTCATGACGTAGGGGTTTATGTTCAAGCTGGTGAGCTTGTCTATAATACTAGAATGGGGAATGGTGTCAAAAGCCTTTGTGAGGTCTAGGTAGGCTGTGTGGACCTCCTTTCCCTTGTCTAATACCTTGGTAACTGTCTCAAAGAAGACCACCAGGTTTAGGAGGCATGATCTGCCCTTAACAAAGCCAAACTGGGCATGGCCCAAGGTTTGGAGGTTCCCAATTTCTCTGTTAATGAGTTCCATGATGATGCACTCCATAGCCTTGCAGACCAGGCTAGTCAGGCTTATAGGGCAATAGTTTCCAGGGTCTATTGTGGCTCCACCTTTGTGGAGCAGTATAACTGTTGCTGTGCACCATTCTTTGGGTACATAGCCTGTAGACAGGCTGAGTTTGAATAGTGTGTTTAGGTGAGGGGTTAGTTCATTTTGGAGCTCTTGTAAGCCGCAGCCTGGGACACTGTCCATTCCCATTGAAGCTGTGTTTTTGGCTTTAGGTACGGCTGTTTTAACCTGTGAGTTGGTGATTGATGCAGCCCTACACTCTTCTGGTATGGTTATCGGCCCTTTAGGGGTGAAGATTGCACTAAACCTGTCTGCCAGAATGTTGGCAATATCAGTCGGTTCAGTGTAATTTGTGCCATTCTGCACTAACTCAGAGCAGATCTGGGAGTTTCCACTTAGGTTCTTGACATAGCTAAAGAATGCTTTGTGGTTATCTTTGGAGTCACTGGCAATTTTTCTTTCGAAACTAGCCTTGGATGATTTTATGAGGGATCATAGTTTCTTGCTGATACTGATTAGGGATGTCTTTCCTTCTTGGGATTTTACTTTTGTCTGTACTAGTTTTCTCCTTCTGTTGTATAGCTTGTTTATGGCAGGGGTCCAGCAGACTGGTTTCCTTTTCTTGGAGGAGTGATTCTTGGTTTTACTTGGGATAGCATGATCCATGCATTCCTGCAGATGCTCATAGAGTGCCTCTGTAAACGTTTCAGCAGCTTGGACAGCATTGTCCTTTAGCATGGAGGCTGTCTTAAGTAACATGAAGTTTGTTTTTGAAAAGTTTTTCACGGTGGTTTCCTTCATTGGGAGTGGGGTGAAATGTGGATATCCAGAGTGATTAGTCTATGGTCTGATCTAACCAGCGAGGGGTTGACCTCTGGTATGGAACACCAGTCGCCCATGTTGGTGATGACCAGGTCCAATATGTTGTTTCCTCTGGTGGGGGTGATGACTAGTTGATCTAGGGAATTCGAGTTTATAAATTCTAGGAAGCGTTGGGCAAGGGAGTTAGTACTTGAGTAGTTCTCCCAGTTTATGTTTGGGTAATTGAAATCACCCAGTATTAGGGTGTTTGGTAGGACCTTCATATTTCCCAGTATCTCTAGAAATGCGAAATGGGGGTCCTGGGTCATGGTGGGTGAACTGTAGCAAGCTGCAATTTGGATTGCAGTTTTGCCCATTGTTAGTTGCACATGGATAATCTCTGATGCATTGTGCTGCACCACTAACCTAGAGGTGTGGGTATCTTTGATGACTATGGATACACCCCCACCTTTTGTGTTTTGGTCCTGGTTCTGTGGCCGAAAGATATAGTATGAGTTATAGCCTAGTAGTGCTGGGGTGCTCTCAGGAGCCTTAAACCAGGTTTCTGTTACTGCACAGATGTTGATGTTCACCATACTGAGGAGTGCCTCAAGTGCGTACATTTTGAGGTTTAGACTTCTGGCATTGAGTAGCATTACCCTCAGTTTTTGGTTACTTGTGCTATTTATGGTGGTGGGTTTGTCTTTTGAGCCTTGCCTAAGAAAGGCACTATGGGGGTGGCAAGAGCCTTGGCTAGTATTCGAAAGCCTAAGGGTGACAGGTGCAAGCCATCTCTTGTGGAGCAATGTGGCTTGTCGATCATGTCATCCCAGGTGGACAGATACTGGATCCCCTTTGAATGACACCAGAAACTTAGCCAATTGTTGAAATTGATCATTATTTATTTATACTGTGGCATCATTCTTGGTGAGGGCAGGATGCTATTCAGGGTCAGGGTCATAGCAGCCTGGGCTACATGATCAGATAGTTCTTCCATGTCTCTTTTCATGTAGTCCAGGGAGGTATGTCTCAGGTCATTCACACCAACATGGACAATGACAGAGTCGTATTTGTACTTGTTCTGGAGTGACCTGAGTGCTTGTATTATGTGGCAGATCCTGGCTTCTGACAGGCAGCTAACTGTAACCTTCTCCTTGTCCAACCTAGTTATTGGAACATCAGTGTGCCTGACTATAGAGCCACGTATTACTAGTGTGTTGGGTATGTTATTTTGCCTTAAGGGTTGTGATTGCATGGCAAACTGATTATGTGAATTATGTGTTTCATGGTTGGTGATGGGGTGTGGAGGTTGCTTGGATGTCTTCTTTGGAGGTCTCTGTTGCTTTTGCAGATTTTTATTTAGATCCTCTAAGTATGTTTTCATGTATTCCTCTGTGTTATTTGCTGGTGTTGGTTTATTAGGTCTATGTGAGACTGGTGGTGTGTTGCAAGTATTACCCTTCTCCTCTTGACTGTCAGTTCCAGTCTTGGGTTGAGAGAGCTTTGCCTCAAGTTTGGCTATATAATTGCATCTCTCACATATATTAGTATTTGGTGGTAGGAGGAGAGGGTTATCTGTGTACATGAGGCAGTTGTAACATTGCCTCAAAATGCCCAGATTCACCAGTTGGACTGGAGAGTTCACTGGAAACTGCCCTTTGGACATGCCTGAATAGGTAGAGTAAGGTGTTTTTCTGATTGGCTGGTGGGATCGTTTATAGAGCCTTGTCCTTCTGGACAGTATATTCAGGTCTAGTGCTAGGGTTAATTAGTGCTTGCTATGAGTTTAAAGCAAGTGCTTGTCTGTGAAATGAATGGTTTGAGTGCTAAAGTTGAAGGTTTGTCTAGTTCTAAGGGAAAAATTGAAGAGCAGACTTCGTGGAGACAAGAATAGTTTAACTCTAGCTAACCGCTGCTGCCTGGTGCTCAAAACCGTTCAAATGCAGGGAAGTGAAAGAGATAGAAATTAGCCGAAAATGGCCAATAAACTACTAACTTCTGGGCTGAAACCACTCCTCCAGGGACAGATAGGCTGCTCCAAGCTCCCCTCTCTCACAGGTGAACAGAGAAACTTCCTTCTATCCAAGTAAGGTATGGGCAACACAGAAACTTGTAACACAGCCCTGGATTCAGCAATAATCTGAAAACTGGACTATACTAGTTCAGAAAGGCGGAAAACAAGTATATTTTTTGTTTTTTATTTTTTTTTCAGAAAATAGAGCAGATACAATCAAAAGTAGCCCAAAATGGCCAATAAACTACTAACGTCTGGGCTGAAACCACTTCTTCAGGGACAGATAAGCTGCTCAAAGCTCCCCTCTCTCACACGTGAACAGAGAAACTTCCTTCTATCCAAGTAAGGTATGGACAACACAGAAACTTGTAACACAAACCTGGATTCAGCTATAACCTGAAAATTGGACTATACTAGTTCAGAAAGGCAGGAAACAAGTATATATATATTTTCTTTTGTTTTTTTTCTCAGAAAATAAAGCTGATACAATCAAAACAACACTTTAAATGAACAGAAAAGGCTATTGCACTTAGTTCCATCTTAGGAAGGAACTCTGTAGTATTAGGATGTTTCCACTCTAATTGCACTTGAGAGGGTACACAGAGTTTGTCCAGAAAGAAAAATCCCATATTCCCCAAGTATTTCATTATCAAATACCTTGATTTCAATAATTAATAAAAAGTAAGGAAGAGAAGAGAACTCAGCTCTAGTCTGAAACTAGTTGGGAACTCTGTCAGAAAATCAAAACCTCTTATTCCACCTTGAGATGGGGAAATAAGATTTTGGTGTTCAGCTCAAGATTCCTGCTGCCAATTTACACGCAAAGGGCCAGGAACAGTTTTCCATTAAAGAAATGTCAGATCAGGCAGTTTTCCAAGGGTGGGGCAATTCTTACAATGTTCCTATGCAGAAACTGTAAAAAACAGTGAATGGTTATCTGGACAACATGGAAGGAAAGGCAAACCAGTTTTACTGACCCTCACTTCATCAAAATCTACTGTTGCTAACAGAGAGGAACCAACTTCCTGATGTATAGTGTGTGATCAATGGCGAACAAACCACCCAGGGCCTAGTCTTAACTTGTTCCCAGCGCTGCTGATGTAATTCCTTTTCCAATTGCTATTCTCTCTTCCCTTCCCTTCCCTTCACTGCAGATTATAGACAGAAGCATTTTATATTGATTTTAGTACTGTGGATATTTCAGCTGAAGAACTAAGAAATGGGAATCGCTTCATGAGAAAATCCTCCTGAAGATCTTGTTACTGAGACTGATGACCTATCTGATACTATAAACATTAAATAATGAGATGTTTATGGAATAATTTTATTAATAACATGCTGACAAGAGACTTCACTTATGTATACATTATTCACATAACAACAGTTATGGATACTTTGATACATAGGAACAGAGGAGTAATACTATGCAAATGATCACAGGGGCCATAAGATGGTTAGTCATACATATCTTGCTGAGTATAGCACACTGTTTATTACTTTGAACATTAAATGGATTTAATCCCTCATCAAAGCAAAGTGTATTCTGCATGAATTATTAAAGTGGGTATCTAAAGTATTGTTTTTTTTTTTTTTTTTTTTTTTTTTGCAAGAAATGAAAGTAAACTATGAAAAGAATTGTCTTACTCACTGGAAAGGGTGTAAAGGGTTTATCTCATGTACATTATAGAAAAGAGGGGTCATGATCTGCATTCATAAATCATTGAACTCATGTCCAAAGTGTGTTAAAAATAATATAGGAGGGAGATCCTTATTGGTAACACTGAATGCAAATGATATGCCGCTTGTGTAGGGAATTACTATGTACAAAATTCGATGACTCTGTTCCACTATGAGACTTTATCAAGACTATAAGTAATCTTAATGGTCAGACAGTAAGATATAAATAAAGGACAGACTTTAATGCAATACTGAACTCTAGAGCGGATAGGATTTGTGCAAGCAGAAATAGACTCATTTTGCTATATATGCAGTTAGAAGATCTTTGAGGAAATTGCTTTAACTGGTTATTGGAAAATGTAAAACTGCATAGTGAAAGACTATACCTTCCTTAGCCATGTACTGTCTTTTACTACTAGAAATTATATCCAATTATTATTATTACAAAGCATCAGAGGTTAATATTCTTTATTGAATGTGATGTTTAGTACAAAATGGTTCAGTCCACAAGCTGGAAGTTTGTGAATTGCTTCTAAATGACCAGGATAAATGTACAACACTAAAAACATGGTTTAACAATGACAGTAAGACTAGGAATTATTTAAGGTGTTATATGCTTACAAAACTGGAGTGACTGAAAACCCAGTTCAAAGAATATATTGTTAATGTGAAGGAGAAAGAAGTCATGTTTTTGAGTAGATGGGATCACTATGTTAGAAAACATTGTTAAACAAATAGCTATAAGAGGAAGGTACATGCAGTTAAAATACACTTAGATAATGCAAAGCAATTGCAATTAACATAAAACTCTAGCCTTTGAAAACATTTGTGACAGCTGAGAACGTTATATTTTTTTGGTTAAAAACTGACATTGTTTAAACTTTTTGCTGGACGCCATACAGAAAAACCTTGAGAGCTTATGGCAGAGGTGAACTAACATGAAGCTGGACAAATAGTCAATCATTACTGATAACTGAATTGTTGACAACAATGTATTGTAATGGATTTGCCCAGCTGTTGAAGGTAACATTTTCAGTTAAAGATCTCTTGCTAACCTTGCATCTGCCCAAATTACTATAGAGTAAACCTAATCTCTGTTAACAGTGATTACCATACAGGAATTAAAATGGATATTAATGTTTTAATTGTGAGGAAAGCATCAAGCTTTGCTGGCTTCATTACCAGTTTGTATAAATCCTAAAAAGAAAATGTGGTACCTAATTTACTAAAAGCATTTCAGTCTGTACAACAGGATATTTTTCCTGGAAAATTTCAAAAAGGGTGAGGGTTATATTTCCCAAAAAAGGCAAAGATTATCAAAATATTTCAAATATTTATAAAAAAGGAAGATTAAAATGTTAAACTCCTTTTGGAGTCTTTCAGGTGTTACACATTAGTAGAAATTTAAAGCAGGAAGATACATGTTAGACGGCTGGAAAAAAAGATTACATATACAAGGTTGTCTGACATTTATTAAACTGAATGTACAAAAGTAAACATGAAATATAAATGTTTCTTACAGTCTATGTAAAAGTAGATTTCAAACTACAGTAGTCCACAAAACCTCCATGGATTTAGAGCACAGAGTTTTTCCCTTTCCCAATTTAATTTAGAGTAGCCTCATATGTGCTCTCTGAAATGCAGTTTTGCAAACTGTAGGTATGCAAACTCTGTCCTGTGTCACCCTGATAGGCTCCTTGCTGACTTGATCAAAGAGTATTTCCAGTGGGAGCAAAATTCCAGCCATCAATAAATGTGAGTCATAAACAAGTTCTTTGCAAACATTCACCCCAGTCCAGTATACATGGCATGAGATACTTGTTTCTCAGTCCTACAGATAATCCATTAGCAAAAAATTCACTGACTAATGTCAGGACACCAGCAGCAAAAATTGATATTATACTTTTTTAACATTGGACCAACTTTTCAGGAAGTCAAGTTGCTATATTATGCAAAACTAACAAACTTACAAAAAATGTACTACAAAGCCTGATAGAACTTTATTAATTGATAACATTCATCTCCACATAATGATACTTCAGAAATAAAAATTAAAAATAAATAAAATAAATAAAAAAGCAAAAAATATATAATAAAAAAAACATTAAAAGAACCATTTACATTTTCTGGACCAACAAAAATAATGAATAAATTAATAAATAAATGTTTCATAAAGCTTATGTATCAACCTTTACTGGACAGAATAGTTAACTTAAAAGGCAATAATTCAGAAAGCTGCAGTTGTAGAATAATAAAACTATTTTATTAAGTCAATATAAGACTCTTTAAATGACTTGATGTATGAACAATTTAATAGATGAAACTTCACTTAGACTGGGTGGATAATGTGCATTCAGCCTACTTTCTCAATACATTTTTTTTTTCTGTAAAGCATTATTGAACTTAAATTATTTTTTCTCCAAAGTGTTATTGAAATCACCTCCTTAGAACCAAATCTAAACATTTTCAGGACAGTAAAGAGAAACCTTTGTATACATTGCATACTAAGGTGAGCTTTTATACTGCACTGCAAGAAGTTTTTTACCCAGTATTATGTGCATGTACCTAAATTTGTTACAATGGCTTCCTTATAATTTCACCCATGCAGAAGCTTTCACAGAAGAATATTTAGCTAATTTAGCTAAGTGAATCACAATGAATGAATTAGTAATTCATTCATTGTGAATGAATGAATGAATGAATGAATTACTAATTTAATATTCTAGAGGGTTATGATCCTATAATGTCCTATAATGGTGAGTTAAAAAATACATAAGGACCAGAATCAGTAGGGACAAACATTGCAGGGGAAAAGTACCATTTGGTTTAATCATCAAAACATTAATCTCCTTCTTACTATCAAAAATGATTAACCCTTTTATTAATAAACTATACTGTTACACTACCAGATTTAATTAGCACTCCTTTAAAATTCTCCAGTTATTCATACAGTAGCTTAACTTCATAAAAAAATCCCTGTTCAATGACTGAAATCTTTTTAGACACATTTAATAAAGTTTTAATGGCAGATTAGCTACGTCTGTCTTGAAATTCCTTATGGACATCATTAATACCAAATCTCCCATATAATAAGATAATATGAAATCCCCCATAAGGATAATACAGGCTGTGGTGCATAAAGGCCTGTGACATTGACAAGCCAGAATATAAACTGATCATATACCCTAACTACAGTATCAAACTCCTTTTAACATGCCTCACCTATTATAATCAAATATGGTTTATTACATTAGACAGAGACAGTCTAGTTACATAGAAATTCTGACTGGGTTTAGCAACAGGGGCAATATCTGGGTTTCATTCGGTACTAGAACATCTGGGTTTATATCACAGCTTTTTGAACAAAGTACACTGTCCTTTTGAAATTGAACAGTTGATGAGTCACTCTGGAAATTAGAGTTGTTGGCACAGGCAATCTTCTGTGGCACTGGTTCTGAGACAGTAGCGCATGTCTACGATTCCTTCTATAATCCATTCCTTCAGATTGTATGTTGCAAGATCTCAGTTCCTCAAAAATATCCTTTACGATTCCATCACGATCATAACCTTTGGATGTTTGCATTGTCATAACTTCTCCTTGAAACAATGGTAGAAGGGATTTACTGGTCTTGTCATATGACAACTTTTGTGACTAACGTTTTCTTGAAAGTTGAACCTTGACCACTACATTGTTTTTTGTATTTGGTACTAACAATTTTTTGGTGATTGGATGAGCTGTTCTTGTTTGTCTGCACATCAATCTTTGAGCAGATGAACCAAGCAAGTTGACTCAAGGAATGTTTCTGAGACTGATTAAGTTAAGGAAAACATCAGTTCCTCCTCTTTACATTTCTTCACCAAATACTTTGCACTACAAACCACATGTTCAGCTAAACCATTGGCTTGTGGATACTCAGGACTACTGGTAGTATGAACAAAATCCCAAGACTCAGCAAATTTCTTAAACTCATGACTAGTAAACTGTGCACGATTGTCAGACATGACTTTGTGTAGACTACCATGGACAGAAAAATGTCTCTTCAGTTTTGCAATAACTGTTCTGAACATCAAGTTAGGAAGTAGGTCAAATTCAAACCAGAGTAAGAGTCTACTAACAGCAAGTAATGTTGACCACTCCATTTGAAAATATCTACAGCAACCATCAACCATTGTAATTCAGGAATTTGGTGAAAATGAAGAGAGTCATTCTGTTGATGTCCTTTTGGATGAATCAGTAACTGGGTGACCACAATAAAAAAAATCTGATATATTCCTGTTGTAATGCTTTAGGAATTACCACTTTTGGATATTTAATGATGATTTCACTTATGTCAGGAGCTCATTTCAGTAAGGAAAATGCTGCTGAATGTCAAGTGGTAAAGCAGTTTGTCGTGTTGGCCATCCTTGACCGATAACATTTTTTAGCTTCTGGAGAAGTGGGTCTAATTTCTTAGTTCAAGTCATGATGAGAAAAATGTCTGACTTCCATGACTTCAAAGTCAGCTGTTTCATTTTCATGCTGCTCTGGCCTTTGTCTGGATGCACATAACAAAGCATTAGCAAGGTACAAGTGTTTTTCCTTTTTGTAAAAAATATTGAAATTGTTCTTTTGCAATTTTAACATTAATCATGAGTTACAATCGAACTGGGGCTGTATGTATTCTGCCCAGACTATAAGGTAGTTATTACTGCCACCCATCACTCTTTATCAGCTGCTGTAAGGCCCTTAACAAAGGGTGCCCAGTCTTACTGTGTAATATTAATATTAACACAAATGGCAGTGGTGGGATATCCACATCATATTTTGGCTGGCAGTGGTGAGATCCCCACATCACTTACTGGGATTCAGTAGTGTGGATATTGAATTCCTGTATCCTGTAAACACTGGTCACTAAAAATGTGCTTGTACTCTCAAGCAGCCACACAGTAAAGATTCAGAGTTTCATGTCAAAATAGGTTTATTATTATTTTTTTTTTGTTAGCTTACTTATTCAGGGAGAGCAGGTAAGGATGTCAGCAGAGGATTATGGCAAGCTGACAAGCAGCCAGTTGGCCAACATGTGCCAAGCCAAATGGCTGGTGCATGCCAAACTGACATGTGGAAATGATTGCAGCCTTAACTATAGTTACATCACAGGCCAACAACCAGGAAGACAACCAGACTGGCCTTGGAGATGTACAACTCTCAGAAAATAGACAGTCCCACTGTGCCGCAGAGGACTTAAAAATATGTCTGGAGTTAAAGAGACTTGAACAAGATGCCAAACATTTGGAAACAGAATCAACAGAGAGACTGTAGTGTTTTGAGGCTGAAGAATATGAGAAACTGTGGCATTTGGAGGCTGAAGAAAATAAGAGACTGAGACATTTGGAGGCTGAAGAAAATGAAAGGTAGAGGCAACATGAAAACGAGATGCTGACTCTTTGCCAGGATCATGGAAGCAATGAGGACAGGAATAACTGAACCACAGAAGCAATAAAGGTCAGTAAATTTCTTCCACAATTTACAGAGGCTGATAATTTGGTAGCTTTATTCATATGTTTGAAAGGGTATGTAAAATGTATAATGGTAACCAAGGGCTCTAGGTATGGTTCCTGACCCCCTTACTCCATGGTAAAGCTGTAACTGCTGTTTCTAAATTGTCTGATACTGATTACTTAAATTATAATGCAGTTAAAAATTGCTTATTAGAGTGTTTTATGTTAACATCTGAAGCTTATAGAAAAAAGTTTTGTGAAAATAGATGCAAGGCAGATGAAAGCGTGTGTGAATATATTGCTGAACTAAGCACTTATTTTCATAGGTGGGTGAGTGTGTCATTTCACCACTTTTAAAGGGCTGGCAGGCCTTTTGCTGAGAGAGCAGCACTTTGCCTGAGAACTTGAGAATCTGATTGGCAGATAGGTAATGCAATACAGCAGATGAGTTGGGGAAAAATGAGGCCTATACCTAGCAAGCAGGTGGTCACTGCACAGAAAGGGATACCCAGTGCTGCACATGGGTATAAGGGAACCCATAGTGGGAAGCCTTAACCATATCAACAGAGTTTGCCAGTAACAGGGGACGCCACTAGTTCAGGTACACAGCCAGGATCAAGGGTTAAATGTTTAAATGTAACCAGGAGCCATGTAGCATATAGATGTCCACAGAGGCAAGGTGGGAAAAAAAGGAGTGGGAGCCAGCAAGTGGGAATGACAGAATGCCAGCAGTAAGTTGTCTGGAGACAACAAGGGTACCAAACTATCACAATAAGTTATATCCTATTTTAATAGATGGAAAACAGGCCACTGCTAAGAGAGACACAGCCTCTGACCTAACCATTGTAAAGTCTACAATGGTTAAAGAGGAGCACTACTTGCTTGGGCAGTCTACTCCAGTCAGAGCTTTAGGAGGTACCCCATTCCAAATTCCTTTGGCTAAGGTTCATCTAGACTAGGAGGGTGGAAAAGCAAACAAGCAAGTAGGTATGTTTAAGGATATCTCTGCAGATGTCCTAATAGGGAATGATTTTGATAATATAGTACCCTGTGTGCATGCAGTTACATGCAGTCAGGCTTGGTGACAGCCATGTTGGCTGCAAACCTTGCTATCCTGTTGTAGTAAGTGGAGAAATTATTCAGGTCAGTTTTATTTATGCTAGTTAGAACTGGGGAGGCATACAGCAATGTTGATAGTAGGTAAGTTCTGGCTATGGTAGTTCTGGACTTGGATTTTAAGAACTGTTTGCTGCAATAGAGGCATCATAGCTTTTTATGGACATTAGAGATTGTTTGCAATATGTGCCTGTATTTAAGTTGATGGTCTATAGTAATGCCTAATAGTTTGGCCTCTGGAACTGGGGTGATGCGGGTGTTGTTTGCTGAGAAAATGGAGAAGGGGGTCATTGGGCTTAGATGGGTTGAATAATATTAAATGTGTCTTTTTTGGGTTTAGTATCAGTTGGTGATGGTTTAGCCAGTCCTCTACTTCAATGAATGATTCTTGAGCTCTATTTTGTAGGAGATGGATGTTAGGTGCTGAGCAGATTAGGGTTGTATCGTCTGCATATTGGACATTGGACATATTGAGCATAGCTAGTAAACCTGTGCCAGCCTTTCCCAGGTGTGTGTGTGTGTGTGTGTGTGTGTGTGTGTGTGTGTGTGTGTGTGTGTGTGTGTGTGTGTGTGTGTGTGTGTGTGTGTGTGTAAATCAAACCTCAAAGTATATTTGTGTGTCAGCTACTTGGGCAGGGACATGAAGCACTGGTTGGACAGGGAGGGTGCCCGGGAACCTGGCTTGGTCAGTTAGCTGAGGTCTCAACTCTATAGCTGTACCAGTGGGGAGTCTTAGTGAGGATCTGGAGGAAGAGGGAGAAACCAGCCCCGGACTGACTGTGGTCTCTGTGTACTCTTAAGAGAAATTGCATTTGATGCAAAGAGCTGCATCTGGAAATATTGTGTGGGCTGTCACCCTCTCAGTGAATGTCCCCACTGTTGCCAGTAGTGAGGACTGAGACTCCAGCATTACTTGTCCAGTGGCGTGGTATCACTGTGTTCACCATTGCCTCCAACTATAATGGCGTCTACTATAATAGCACATGGAGAACCAGAAAAATAATTGTTCATTGGCACATTGAAATGCCTCACTGGCAGCATTAATTCCAAATGGCATTTTTAAAAATCTGTATCTACCAAATTTTGTACTGAATGCAGCTAATGATGAAGATTTGCAATCCAGCGTAATTTGCCAAAAAGAGCTTTTTGCATCTAAGACTGAAAAACAGTGAAATTTGGCATGAAATAGGCTTCCTCTTCTACTGTACACATTGGATGATGAGGGCACTTAAGTGCTTTGATTAAGTCTCTTGGATCAATACATATTCTAATGTCAGCTGAGCTTCTCCTATGAGCTACGACCATGGAGGATACCCATTCAGTTGGTTCTTCTAATGGAGTAAGGACACTGAAATTCACCATCTTGTCTAGTTCTACTTTTAGTTTGCTCTGCATTGCTGCTGGAATTTTCTGTGCCAGTCTAACAACTGTACTTACTTCATGGTTTAACTTCATGGAATATGTGACTGGAAGTTTACCAAGCTTGACTCTGAAAATATCAGCATCTTCACTAAAAATATTCTGTGTAAAACTATTGTGGTTGCTCAGACTTATATGGTGACCTCTTTATTAAATGAAATCAGTCCCATTCACAGACTGTCTTTGAGCCCTAACAGTGGCTGCACATGTCTTTTGACTATGTAAAACTGCAAGTCTTAGCTGTTTCCAGCAGAATGGCATGAAAGAACTACTGTGCCATCAGTTTGAAACTCTTGAGCACCATAAGCAACTAGTTTTGCTGACTTTGCTGAATCAAGTCTCTCATCAGCTTTTACTTTAGCAAACATTTGTCCTGATATAACATTGCACTTAGAACCGGTGTCTGTCTTAAGCTCCACAGGTTTCCTTTTAATTTGCACAGTACAAAATATTTCAATATTTGCTGACAATAGATAATCTACTATATTAACTGTTTCGTTGACCACAGAGATGCCGTGATGCTGCCAGCCCAGGTAGCTGGAATTTTGTATATAATTCTATGTCATTTGTGAATATTGCTATGATTTACACAGAACAGTATGTTATGTTTTGACCTTCAAGAATGTAATCATAGTGTACCCTACTGGCAAAGTACAGAAATGTATATAAGCCTTTCTGTGTTGGAGGGAAGCCTTCTAGCTTAATTTTGTTTCTTAGAACTCGCCAGTTTTCTAGTTTCAGCAGTTAAATCTGTTTCTTTGAGCTCAGCACTTGTTCAGAACTCATTGTAAGCACTACATAAGCTACAAATTACTACAGCTCTCAACTTTCCTCACTTGTCTAGAGAAAAACTGTTTTAGTACTTAATAAATTAGCACCTATCCAGACATGTCTAAGTGTCAGCTCCCGATCTTTTCTCTTCACTACCTGATGAATCTGGGCATCTTGGGGCAATGCAGCAATTGTCTCATGTACACAGACAACCCTCTCCTCCTACCACCCAGCACTACAACCTGTGAGAGATGCAGTTATATAACCAAACTGAAAGCAAAGCTCTATTCACCCAAGACTGGACTAGACAGTCAAGAGGAGAAGGTAAACACTTACACCACACCACACTCATCACATAGTCCCTGAAAACCTACACCACCAAAACACACACATACAAGCACAAAACACACACCTACATTTGTGGAGGCTTTCAAAAAAAATCTAGCCAAGCAACAGGGACCTCCAAAGCAGAAACGCAAGCAACCTCTACCCCCCAACACAAGCCAAATGACACATAGCCCACAAACTCAGTGTGCCACTCAACCACAGCCCATAAGACATAACAACGTACCTAACACTCTAGTCATAGCTGACTCTATAGTCAGGCACTCTGATGTTCCACTCACCAGGCTAAACAAGGATAAAGTCACTGTCAGCTGCCAGGATCTGCCACATAATGCATGCACTCAGGTAACTCCACAGCAAATACAAATATGACTCTGTCGTTGTCCATGTTGGTGTGAATGACCTAAGATGTACCATCCTGGACTGCAAGAAAAGAGACATGGAGGAGCTTTCTGATCTTGTAGCCCAGGCAAGTATGACCCCAGCCATGAGTAGCATCCTGCCATCACCCAGAATGATACAACAGTACAAGGACAAAATTATTGACTTCAACAATTGACTAAGCTTCTGGTGTTATTCTAAGGGGATCCAGTACCTGTCTGCCTGGGATGACATGATCGACAAACCACAATGCTTTGCCAGAGATGGCCTGCAGCTGTCACCTTTGAGATTCTGGATACTGGCTAAGGCTCTTCCCACCCCTGTAGTGCCTTTTTTTAGGTAAGATTCAAATGACAAATTCACCACTGTAACAGGTACACGCAAGCAAAATCTGAGGGTAATGCTATTCAATGCTAGAAGTCTAAACCTCAAAATGCAATCACTCGAGGCACTCCTTAAAATGGAGAACATCGACATCTGTGCAGTGACAGAGACCTGGTTCAAGAATCCAGAGAGCACCCCTGCATTACCAGGCTATAATTCATACCACACCTTTCAGCCACCTAACTTGGACCGAAGCACTAAAGGCAGAGGTGTGTCCATATTCATTAAAGATATCCACACCTCCAGGCTAGTTGCTCAGCATAATGCATCTGAGATTATCCAAGTGCAACTAACTCTGGGCAAGACCGCAATGCAAATTGTAGCTTGCTAAAGATCCCCCACCATGCCCCAGTATTCCCACTCCTCATTTCTTGATACACTGGAAAATATTAGGGTACAACCTAACACCCTAATAATGGGCAATTTCAACTACCCCAACATTAGCTGGGAAAACTACTCATGAACCAACTCGTGTGCTCAACATTTTCTGGAATTCATAAATTTCAATGCCTTGGATCAACTTATTCACACCCCCACCAGGGGCAGCGATATCCTAGACCTGGTCATTACCAACATGGGCAACCAGTGTTCCACACCAGAGGTCAATTCCTCATTGGTCAGATCCGACCACAAGCAAATCACCCTAGACTTCCACATCCCAGTCCCACCCCCCCATTAGGGAAACCACCACAAAAAATTTTTCCAAAGCCAACTTCACACTTCTTAAGACAGAAATGGCAAACTTCACGACACCCATGCTGATGGACAATAGAGATACGACTGCTGAATCCTATACCATTGCACTTTTTAAGCACTTACACAAGTGCATGGATTGTGCAATCCCTAACAGAACCAAGATGCTATCCTCCAAAATAAGGAAGCCAATCTGGTGGTCCCCTGCTATAAACAAACTCTACAATAGAAGAAAGAATCTGTTGCAAAAAAGAGTAAAATATCATGACTGGAGGAACTCCGTGGTCAGCCTCAGTAAAAAGCTGAGATCCCTCATAAAATCCTCCAAAGCTAGTTACGAAAACAAAATCATCACTGATTCTAAAGACAACCACAAAGCATACTATAGCTATGTCAAGAATTCCAATGGCAACACTCAGATCTGCTCTGAGTTACAGCACAATGGCACTAAATATATAGAACCAACTGATATTGCCAACATCCTGGCAGATAGGTTCAGTGCTAACTTTACCCCTATTTCATCCCCTAAAGGGCCCATCTCTATACCGGAAGAATGCAAAGTGTCTGTAATCATGGCTGCACAGGTAAAAAACACACTCTCTAAAGCCATGAACACAGCATCCATGGGACCTGACAACATCCCAGGCTGCGTTCTACATGAACTATAGAACGAACTGGCATCCCACCTAAGTACCATGTTCAGTCATAGCCTCACCTCAGGCTTTGCGCCCACTGAATGGCGCACAGCAACAGTTATCCCACTTCACAAAGGGGGAGCCACCATGGACCTCGGGAACTACCACCCCATTAGCCTGACGAGCCTGGTCTGCAAGGCTATGGAGTGTATCATCATAGAACTTATAAACAATGACATTGGTAATCTCCAAACTCTGAACCCTACCCTGCTTGGGTTTGTAAAAGGCAGATCATGTCTCCTAAAGCTGATAGACTTCTTTGCAGTGGTCACCACAGCTGTAGATGAGGGTAAGGTGGTACACACAGCCAATCTAGATCTCGCCAAGGCTTTCAACACCATCACCCACTCTGGAATTATAGACAAACTCACTAAACTAGATATAAATCCCTATGCCACAAGATGGGCTGCCAACTGGCTCACTGACTGAACCCACACTGTGAAAGTAGCAGACTCTAAATCCAACTTCAGACCAGTGACAAGTGGAATAGCACAGGGTTCAGTCCTAGGTCCTCTCATGTTTGGTATCTACTTCTCTGAAGTACAGGCTAACACAGAATGTCTTTGGCTAACAAAGTTCGCAGATGACTGCAAACTAGGAGCCATAATCAAATCTCCTAATGATGTGGACATACTACAAAAGGGCCTCACTGAGACAGATGCCTGGTGTCAAAGCCATGGCCTCAAGCTCAATGCCAAAAAGTGCATTGTCATTCCTTTTGATAAAAACCCTGTACCCATGAACTATCACATAGGCGGTAGTCTACTTAACACCGAAAGCGTGATAAGAGACCTTGGGACACAGGTGGACAGTAGTCTCTCCTTTGATAATCACATTGCCACAGTAGTCAGGAAATCCTTCTACATGGCACATCTCATCACAAAAGGTCTCTCATCCAGGAAAAAATAGGTCATTGTTTCCCTCTGCTCATCACTCATTAGACCCATTATAGAGTACAATGCCCCTTTTGGTATGTACCTCACAAGACATCTACAACAACTGGAAAGGCCACAAAAATACCTCACAAAGAGGATTACCAGTCTCAAACAGATGCCCTACGCAGACTGTCTCAAAATACTCCAGCTTTACTCTGTCACATATCGCCTACTCAGAGGTGATCTCTGCCTAACATACAAAGCTATGTCAAACCCAGAGCTGTTGGACATGCTTCACGTAAAGAAATCCCAGTTCCTCTGAGCTACATGCTCTAGGGACCTAAACCTTGTCACCACAATAAACAGAACATGCTGGAGGGATAGATTCCTATCTCAGAGACTTCCCATACTCTGGAACAAATTACCTATCTATATCAAACAAAGCTCCTCATTAGCACTCTTCAAGAAAAATCTTGATGATTGGATGGGAGATAGGAAATTCACCCTGGGGATCACTTCTGTGGCTCTGCTTGACAGGGGCACAGGAAAATAATTTTCTTGCATGGCAAAAGCCAGGATACCATTTTCCTAGGCTTATATAGGCCCTAGGGCCAATAGCCTAGTACCTACCTATGAACCTATGAACTATATACCTGAGCAGATGTATGTTTTAATAGTAGAATCTGGAACATACAGAGTTAACTTGTGAAACTTTAAGAAAATAAGTTGGAATCAAAATGTTTTACAATTGTGTTATTTCTCAGTTTCAATGCAGCAAGTAGACACACTATCTAGAGCTAGAAGTTTTTTTCTATTGTCTTGAAAGTAATTTTAATTACTAGGTTTAAAATGTAAAGTGTTTTGTTGCTTCCTAGCATCTGCATATCTGAAAGATATGTACTTCTCACACAAAGATGATAAAATTCTGTTGGTATTTGTCAGCCTGGGAACTGAAGGTAGGTGACAAAGAATTATGTCATCCAATTTGACCCAGCAGTAATGTTTGTTAGTAATGTAAGAACTCTCTCAGAGAAAGACTGTGCATTTTGTATCTTGTCTTGGACCTAGAAACATCCATTCAGCACTTCTGCTTGCATGTTGCTCTGTAAGTAAGTCTAGGGTGCAGTAATTTCTCTTATATATAGATAGGAATATAGTAAAGATTAATTTAGATGTTTTCTGTATTTATCTGAGATTGTCCTACAATGTTGTTTTAAAATATTTCCTGTGATTCTGAACTCTGCAGTTACATTGTTATTTGAGTATTGCCTTTTTCTTTTATTATTTATTATTAAATATACCTAAACCTATCTCTGTGGCTGATATTTGTTTAGACATATTTAAGCTCTTAGAGTACTTGCATATTTGATGACACTGTACATGCCACTTCTAAATAGCCTTGGTCTTGGTCACAATTACCATTTGGATAATAGTAACATTAAACAGTAGGATTGGTCATCTTTAGTAAGGGCCTTCTGGTAGCTGATAAGGAGGGGTTGGCGGCAGCGATAACTAACTTATAGTCTGGGCAGAAGGGGCATGGCTAGTAAACCTGTGCCAGCCTTCCCCAGGAGTGTCTGTGTATGTATGTATATAAATCAAATCTCGAACCGTGTGTGTGTGTGTGTGTGTGTGTGTGTGTGTGTGTGTGTGTGTGTGTGTGTGTGTGTGTGTGTGTGTGTGTGTGTCAGCTACTTGGGCAGGGACATGAAGCACTGGTTGGACAGAGAGGGTGCTGGAGGTCTTAGTTTGACACCCTCAGCTGAGATCTTAACCCTATAGCTGTGTCAGTGGGGACTCTTATTGGGGATCTGGAGAAAGAGGGAGAAACCAACCCCCAGACTGACTGTGATTTCTGTGTGCTCTTGAGGGAAATTGTACTTTACTGTGTGTGTACTTGCCATCCTCCCATTGTAGACATTCCTCACTGTTGGCCAGTGGTGAAGATTGAGGCTCCCTGATTACTGGGTCAGTACAGGGGCAACACAGATGCCATCAACATAGAAAGTTTGCTCACAGCTCTCAGAGTTTGCTACAGTCTCTATCTGATCTATTTGCTTCTTTGGATACTTTCTTTTTAATATAAGTTTGCAATCCTTTAGACTTGCAAAGTCTTTTGAAATTATTCCACTTTTTACATTTGTGGCATTGCTGACCCAAAGCTAAATACTTTTCCCATTTAAGTTCATGACTGCTTCCACAATTACAACAGCTAACAATGTGGTTTGTTGTGGCACTACCTATTAGTTATATTTCTTTTTCATCTTAACTTTCTGCGGCACGCTATCAACATTTGCACTAGCAGATATTGCAATCACGCTTTTCTCGTTTGTAAGCATATTCCTATGATTTTCTGTAATCTCCTGTACTTGACAAATCTCAAAGGCTTTGCTCAATGTTAACTCACTATCTCGAAGCAAAATATTTCACACTGCATCATTATTAACACCACAGACAAGACAGTCTTTTATCAACTCATCTCGTATATCACCAAATCTGCATGTTTTTGCATTATTTCTTAAGTCGGTAACATATGCTGTGATAGTTTCACCAGGCTTTTGATTTCTTGTGTAACATTTGTGCCTTTCTATTGTAATATTCATTTGAGGGTCACACAACTCTCTAAATTTACATTTTAAGCACTCAGAGTCTTCCCATGTTTCACCCTGTATCACAATATGGTGGTTCTCCCCTCACCTGCATACATGACAGTTGCATACACAAATGAACATCCCCACTCAATGGCCTCAGAGACAGCTAAATTGAGAAGTATAAATGCCCTTGTACATGTGTATTCATCAGAAAATGCAGCCTGCATGGAAATACCATATTCTTGCTCAAACACTCACCAATTCTCAGCAGTATTATTATCAAACACCAGTGGTTCTTGTCTGAGAAATCCATCTGACATAACAACAAATTTATTTTAAACATAAGTAAAAACCTGGCACTTGTAATTTTGCTCAAGTGCACAACAATTTCTCCAAAACTGCTTTACTTTAATACTGCTAATACCTTAAGCACTCCAGACACTTTAGATACTTTGAAAAGTCTTAGTTACTGTGAAAAAGTAGGACATTGTGAAAACATTTGAACATTTTAGCCTTTTTGAACATTTTAAACATTTCGAAGATTATTTCAAGCTCTTTAAGAATTATGCTGCTATCTCGGACATTTTGAACATCTTGAAAATTATTTAGAAAATTCTGAATGCTATGCCACATGTTTGATGACTGAAAATCATTTGAAACGAGTTTAAGTAACTTTCAAAACCAGTGACCGGTTTGCGAGTTCACTCCTGGATATTAGTCTACTTCTAACTGCGTGCCTCATGGTTTGTGAGGTGCTTCAGCTTTAGTTCCCATTTTGACACCAGGTCACATGTTTTGTGCATTCAAATGAGACACTGAGGCTGGATATGCGTTCAAGTTATTTATCATACATATATACATCAGGAGCTGCAACTTGTACATATACTTCGTATTTCATATTCTTACTGACTGACTTGGTTACTTATAACACACACACACACACACACACACACACACACACACACACATATACATCTCTATTGAAGCTTACATTCACACTGACTGACTACACAAAATGGCACTGATCTCACTCTTGCACGATAACTTATACGCACATGCTGTCTAGTTACAGTAGTTGACAAGGTTCAATATACACACTGATCTACAGACTCCTCTAACATTGGGAGCTTCAAATCAGTATGGTCCATTGCTTTATTTGTTATGTTTATTTTGGTTTCATTAGCTGGACTTGCCCCCAAATAAGCACCATGGGGTGCAGAGGAAGTGTAGCTGGATCAATGAGCTCCCTGTGCCAGTACCATGAACCAATGTTCCACCCCCCCCCCGATCTTTAAGTGAGGAGTGATGCTTCCGTCTTAGCTAAATATTTGCATTTCTCAAAAGGTAGTTTGTGGTGAGATAAGTAATAGTTTATTATCCATGATTATCAGGCAGTTGCTACACTGTTTGAGTACGTCAAGTGTAATGATGCTGGCAAATGAGGGAAGAAAGGCTGGATAACTTTTCATTTACTCTAATGCTAGCTAGACAGCATGTGCATATAGCTAATAATCTCCTCTCCATAACCCAACATGGTTTCAGGCTATATCACAGCACTACCTCCGCTCTACTCTCCTTCACCAACACTATACTTAATCACAAAAACAATGGCCTCTTCTCTACTGCCGTATTTCTAGATCTCTCAAAGGCCTTTGACATGGTATCTCATGAGCTATTACTCTCTACTCTCCCTGAACTCTTCTTCTCACAATCAGCCTGCAACTGGTTCCACAACTATCTACACGGACGCCAGCAATCAATAATCTGGGATGATAACCTATCACCTTGCCTTACTCTTGGAGTTCCCCAAGGGTCTATCCTCGGCCCTCTGCTATTCTCACTTTTCACTAACAACCTACATACTGCCACCACACAAGCATCTCTTATAGAATACGTAGATTACTCTACTCTCATCTGCTCTGCCCCTACTCTAACAGAACTACAACAAATCACACAGGAATCATTCTCTTCTGTAGAAAGCTGGCTATCCAATGATCAGCTCCTACTCAACCCAAGTAAGACAAAATTTCTCCTGTTCCAACCTTCCAAAGCCACCCAGAACACCCCCCCACTTCAACATTCTCGCCAAAGTCAATGCCATCATCTCTCCATCAGAACACGCAAAATTACTTGGTGTGGAAATCGACAACAAACTTAGATTTGACACCCACATATCTCTCACAATAAAAAAAGTTCACAAGAAACTTGGTGCATTATATCAAAGCTGCCAATTCTTAACCAAGGCAGCTAGAATTTCCATAGCCAATTCCTAGCTAATCTCCACCTTACTCTATGCATTCTCCATACTTACCAACCTTAGACAGACAGACCTACACAAGCTGGATGCTTGTTACAACAAAATTGCTAAATTTGCCACTGGAACCTCCTACTGCAGCCATCATTGCATCTCCCTTAAAGAACTAAATGGGCTAGAACTCCCACAACTCCTTCACTTTAATCAACTCACCCTCACTCATAAACCTATTAACAACTCCCTTAACATCCCTTCTCTTCAAACCCTTCTCCAACCCTATCACTCCACTAGGCCCCTAAGATCAAGCAACAAAAATCAACTCACTGTTATCAACCCCAAAAACTCAGCAGGAGAAGCCATATTTTCATGTACCATATCTAAACTTTGGAACAATCTTACACCCTCTATAACTACTCTACCTTCCAGCAGCCTTTGCAAGACTGCACTCAAATTCCACTTAAATTTTCACTGGCTTTGCCCTTGTTCTAATCCAGACTAGCACCCCCACCCTTACCTCCCCCCCCACCTAGACTCTTAACCCAACTATACTACCACCACTACTTGCCACAGTCAGAATTAGCTAGTAGTCTTTACATACTTTAAAATGTTGTCTGACAACTTTGTTACTAATATTATAAATGACAAGAAACTATCTTAACTTGCAACATTTACTGTATAACTGTTGATAATCAATATCATGTTATTGTATTAAAGCTTACAACCTGTAATGTTGTTTACTATTGCTGCAACTTTGTGTCTCTATTTATCATAAACATGATGTGGAGCTTTTCTCCCTGGGCATCCGCTGAAAAAGGACCTGCGTCCAGTCTGAATTTCCCGGTAAACAAATGTAAACAAATAAAAATAAATAAATAAAATAAGTAAATACTCCAAAAGTGTAGAAATTGTAAATTGTTATGACTCATTTGAATTATATTATAAGCTCTCTCTACACATTTGTACTATAATAGTTAACTACTGGAGGTGTTCTATAGTTATCTACAGAGAAGCAGTTTACAGTAGCATAACTTAGTACTAAATAAAGCCTTCTAATGGGTACAACTCTGACTAGGCCTGCTAGGACAAGAACTTTTTTTGAAATAACTGCATCTATCATTTGCAAGTGGTTTGCATGGTGATACATTTATTTCAAAATAGCACAATGTATCTGATCTTTGAAATTAGACAAACCAATGAAAAACAGCTTTTGTCTCCAGTCAGTAATACTAGCTTTGAGAAACAGCAGCAACTTATCATTTCTCCAAGAATAATAGTCATAATCTGTTAGACTATCCAAGTGCTCATCTAAATTGTTGCTATATCAGTAGCTAATATGTAAGTACTAATCAGATTAAGAATAGGGAAACAATGTGGTAATTAATAAAATCAGTCAGGCAAATGTACTACACAACATTTCTGTAACCAACAAAGAAAACAAATGTTCACATCCTATTTGAAAACTACTAAAATGACAAAAACTGCTAAAATGGAGGGAAGTAAGTGTTTTTTGTTCAGGAAAGCATCAAAAAAATTAAATAATTCATTTAGATGACTGTACAAATACAATACTTCAATTTATTTATGGAAAACAAAATAAAATGAGAAAAAAATGTATTTAAATAACCCTAAAAACTACAGGCATAATGAAACAACAATAGGTGCAAAGCAATAAAAACACTTTCCTGTTGCCTGGCTCTAAAATCAGTTAAAAACACTACTTTTATATTTTCTAGTATGCTTGCACAGTTATCAGCCCTCAGAGCCTTGTAGCTAAAACAGTAAGCAAGCCTTGGTAAGCAAAATACAGCTAACTAAGAACTTGGAGAAAAAAATGATAAACCAGTTTATAAACTGTTTTTGACTATAGCCAATAATACTAGCTTTCTGGAGATACTAGCAGCTTCTCCTGCTTCACAGAATAATCATCACTGTCTCCTAAACTGCCCAAACACTCAGTTAAATCTGTGTTTTATCAGTGAATAATTGACATTTGCACCACAAACAAATTTGTCCCACCCAAACCCAGGGCTGTGATCATTCGGGGGGGGGGGGTCATCATAAAGTATTTTGAAATGGGTGCATTACGGGAGCTGATTCACTTTAGTGCTGGTTTCCTTCAGTGCATCCCAACCCCACCCCTCTTTTTTCCAGCATTCTGCTTTATCCAAAGGGCAGCCTCCTCATGGATTTATCTTCCTTTTTTTATCTCCCACGATAGTGCTACATGGATTGGGGAGGCTAATGGTCAGGTACATTTTTTCTTGATTAGTCTCCTAGCTGAGTAAGATAAGACTTTTTGTTGAAACCAATAATTAAAGAGGCCATATCCACTCAACAAGTCAGAATAAATAGAAAATGGTGGGCCTGTGCACAGAGCTATGCATTATGTACACTATGTGAGGTGTATCATCAGACAGCACTGGTGTGTTATGGTACACATCACTAACATGGACAGGCAGTGTTACAAGATTCACAGTAACATTACAAGTGTATAAGGTGCACATGACCTCCTAGCCATGGACCAGTCAGGGTCGAGCATTGTACTACTAGATGTGGGTAACAACACATTCTGTTATTGCAGTGACTAAAAGACAATTGCACTACTCACATTATTGGAATGATCACTCTACTATGAGGTCTGTTTTAACTCTATAAAAATGCACAGTCACCATATTGTGAGAAACAATGTTACAATGAGTAACTTAAAAGTAGGAACTGGATATGAGTTTGTATTGCCATATAGACATACATAAAGAAGGCAAGATGAGTAGAAATGTGCTCCAAGACTGCAAACAACACACTTTCTTTAATGTAATTTGGTTGTCTATTCCATTCATCAGCTGCTCTCACAGAGAACCAGTTAGTGCACTTCTCATTCCTACAGAATCTTCCACAACATAGGTTGTCTAATGATTCTCTGCCACATTTTGATAACCCCAAACATTTTCAAAGGTAGTTGTCTCTAAATGCCCTACATACTAGAATAATGTCTGCTCTTAAATATCAATATGAGACACTGTAGAAGTGTAAATATTTTAGTCTTTCATAATAACAAACATTTTCACAGCTATGGATGCCCTTGGTATATTTCTCCTGTGCTATTTCCAGATTACTCATTATTATTTCTTATATGATTTCCATATTGTTATTCCATACTCATGTTTGGGTCTAATGCGACTAACAAAAAATTACTTCTTCATTTCAGATTTTCAGGACCTTATAAATCTTTTTATACAACCCATAGTTCTATAACTATTATAACCACTTGGTTGATATGAATAGAAAAACTCAAAGCTGTATCTACCCCTATACCCAGGTCCTTAAGTGAATCTACAGTTTCAATTACTGTGTGTTGTACTAATTATTTGCTTTTCAGTTTATGTCTCCCGAATCTCATATGCTTAGTTTTTGATGTATTTATTAACATATTATTCTCCTTTGCCCAAATGGTCTACTTAGTCAAGTTATTTTGCAGAAATACCCTAGCTGTAACATGTTTATCAAATTTCAGGTCATCTATACACAGACTGATGGCACTTCAGATGAAAAAGTTAGATCTCAAAGATGCAATCTAAACAAGTATGGGCCTCGAAAAAAGCCCCACGGTACACCCTGATTGTAACCAAGAATTTAACCTTTCCAATTTCTGTATGAATCTTGCAATGTTCTATTTGTAAGCCATAGAGCTATCCATCTTATCAAAAGCATGTCAATACCTTGTTCTAATGTATTGGATAGCATTTTGTGTATGACTCTGTGAAATACTTAAGTTAAATCTATATAAATTACACCACAGTACAATTTTTCATTCATAATTGTTATTATATTGTTATAGAACATCATGTCACAGATGGCAATAGGTCTATTTTCAACATACACATGCTGATATATGGTTTCAAATCCCAACCTTTTCGATTCTGGCAATAAATTATAAAATATTACCCTCTCCATTATTTTTCCACAAAATCACAGTAGACTTAAGGGTCCATATAACTCGGGGTTGGTCCTACTCCCCTTTCCCTTAATGACAGGTTTAATAAGTGCATTTCTCCAATCTTGAGGAATCTTCCCATTTTTATATTACCTAGTAAATAATAGATATAATGGTATTGTAAGGTCTTGCTGAAGTGTTCTCAGGTCATTATTACTAATTCTGTCTTCTCTCTGTGCTCTGTTTGGATCCAGTTTGCATACTTCTTTTTTCAACATAATCTAATTTGATTTTTATTACTATCTAAGGTTACCTGGATGCCACTAGGACAACTTGCCACCCCATTTGTTGAGTCAAACTATTTTGTATTAGATTTTGTAAAGATATCTATAATATTTTGGGTCTGAGAATAAATTGTATAATCAATTTCTATGTCTTTATTCCTTCTGTATCTTATGTAGCTATAAAATGGTTTCCTGTTATGCTCAATATCTTTATATACATTTTCTTCAAATCATTCTTGATCGTGTATCGCACTATGTATAATTTGTTTGTCTAGCTTGTACATGTCAGTTTTCAAAGCTGCAGTTTCACTTCATTTCCATTTTTTATATTTGTTGTCTCACACCTTAATCAAGTATCTCACTCTTATGGAAATATATCTCCCTGATGTTAAACATTTTTTTTTTACTTTTTGCATGCAAACAATTTCTCTCTTAAATCTTTCTACATTCTTTTTGCAGTTTTTCCACTGAAAGCATACCTACAATTAGTTCAAAATAGTGACTGTTTGCTTCCATTCAATCTGTTATTAATCTTCTGTGCATTGGTTTAAATTTCAGTTTGGTAGAATTATCTAGCAACAAATTAACCTTTATAACCCCATGGTCCCTGCATAGCAACAGTGGTTAAACTTGAGATGAAGTAAGAGTAATTTCTTTAGAAACACAAATAATGTCTAGTATGTTCCATTTGTCGGTAGTCATTGTTCTTTAGCCATGTTTCAGAAACAAAAACAACATCAATCTTGTGGCAACATAGCTAATTTTCCAGTCATAAAAAATATTATTAATGCTCTTATCATTAAAAACTATCAGAGATGCATCAGATGTTACGATCTCTGAACTGTTTTCAATTTTCAACCTGGCAAAATCTTGCCTTGTGTTTGTCAAATACTGCAAAATTTCTGCTGAAAAACTTTTCTTCTCTGATCATGACAAATAAACTCCATCCTGTCTTAACATGTGTGCCAAAAATTAGGCTGAGATGCTCTACATAATTCTGTGTTTTAAAACAGGACATTTTTATTTCATGTCAGTATTTACCCAAAAGATCCTTTCATTCAAGGTGACATGACTCTCCTTTCTATATGTGACTGGTGAAAAATAAATCCTAACTCTGCTATCCTAGCTATGCTGTAAGTTCTCTACTGACATTTAAAGAGTCCTTGTAGATGAGATAATTTATACTGACATGAATAAAAACCGAGCTCTACTTCTTTACATTAAAGTGTTCTAAGGCCAGCCCCACATCCTCTAGCTTTGTTCTTGGCATGCATAACACTATTTGATGTTCATTACCTTCTCTACAAATGTAAGTATCAGTTCATCAAAGAATTAAATCTCCAATTGCAAGAATGTTTTTTTTCTGACCAGATCTGAAGAATCTTCAACTTCTAATTCAGTAATATCTGCTCTGTCAGTTTTATACAAAGGAATGATTATCATCACCACTAGTCTTATTAATCCCACTGTTTTCATTGTTGTTACATTTCCAAGCACACAATTTTTATCCAGCTGGCTTTGTAAATCCACAGATTGAGCCATGTTGTCAATGTCTGTCTTTCTCCTCTTTCTTCTTACAGTAATATTCTTCAATCCTTCCATGCTCAATTTTGGTTTCTTCTTTTGCACCTGCCTCTTACCTCTTTTTTCTACCTTCTCTTTTGGAAAACGTATGTCTTTTTTGTATACTGAAGGTTTTCTGATAGAAAATTGTTATCATTCCTTGTAATCTTTGTGTTACAGAACAAAGCAGTGTCCTTTATAACATATATTCTCTTTGCTTTACATACATTTTCAGCTGCAAATGAATAAAACGTTCTAAAAGAAAAGAATTATCAATCCTGATCCTCACTGTACTGCAATCTACATTCAAAAGCTTTGAGTTTTCAAAAATTTGAGCATATCGTTTTGCCGATATGAATTTCGTGTTTCTCAAAACCTGATCAACTGATAGAGATCCATGTATAATATATACATTATTGATGGGTCTGTGAACAACAAAGAGCTATTATAATAGCAATACTTTGATTATTTGAGCTGCAATCAATAACAACAACAAATCAACAAATATATATTTTTATTGAGCATTTGTTGACTGGGAAAGTCCAACTAGGACAGAGTCTATTTTCAGTGGATGCCCAGGGAGAAATGTTCTAGCTATAGACACATGGCTTTGGAATGTGGGAGGAAACTGGATTACCAGGAAGAAACCCATGTGAACACAAGGAGGACTTGCAAACTCCACACAGAAGGCACCCCCAGTCGAGAATCTAACCGGAGAACCTTTTTCTAAGAGGTGACAATGTTAACCACTGTACCACTGCACCACCTATGTAGATAGACAGATATATATGTATATATATATATATATATATATATATATATATATATATATATATATATAAACAATCAAAACATACGGCAAGGATATGCAGCCTAGCTGGTAGCCACAAGCTGTGTCTATCAACAAACAACATCAACCTCAAAAAATCTTACAGTAATGTTGTGCTATAAGTAAAAATCTTAACTAAGCTTAAAAAGTAGGGACCAAGATGAAAGCAGAGAATGTTAAGTAATTGTTATTAACTCTTTAAAACTATTAACTGTGGCTAGTTCATGCAATGTGACCTGTTACTGTACCAACTGTGAAAAAAAATCCAATTCAGTTAGAAAAGCATCTAAATGCATCTACAAACTCATGCACTTTGCTGATGTCTTTGTGACCACAGTCACATCCATTTAAAACTGGTCAACCCATAACAGCATACATGAAAGAAATGTAGTACAAAACAGACAGCCAAATACAAGATCAGCTTTGCAGCACAGTTTAAAAGCTACTTTTAAATTCCATGGACAATAGAAAATCATCAATAAGTTAAACCAGATACAAGCAGATTACCAAGAATGCCAGAAAATGTTCTATGGTCACTAGAAAGAAAGTTAAACAGTGTCCAAAATCAGCAAAATTGTGACACACTAAACATATTAGTAAATGCCCTTTAAAGGAACACAGCATTTTAAAAAGAGAAAGATGGAACACATTAAATAAATAAATAGGTTAATTAATAAGAAAATCATTGACACATTTGGGACCATCAGCAGTAATCAGATTGAAAATTGGTCAATCCAGCAACAGAGTGTAGCTATGAAGAACAGCACTTAATTTGCAGCCAAACAGTGCAGCAGATCCTGCTCTCTTGTATAATTTAAAATTTAAATTTAAAAGTTGCACACAAACAGGAAATCAATCGCAATTTAAGTCTGGAACAAGGTAAGTGGCCAGAGCAGCATCAAATGTTATATCCTTATGGGGAAAAATAAACTTTCTCAAATATCAAACTCTGGCACAATAAGGAGCATCACTTGATTAGCAGTAAATGCAATTTAAAAACATTTAGATGGAATTAGATTAAATTATATATATATATATATATATATATATATATATATATATATATATATATATATATCTGTCACTTCTTATTCTTGGGATTGGTAGAAAGGGCAGATTGGTTTGCTCTGCTCAATGAAGATGCAGAGTGTGTAGCAGGGAATTCCAACACAAAGTAGACAATCCAATAAATTAGCTTGTCCAGCTATGCAGCACAATTCAAAAACTATACATAAAAGTCACAAATAATTAGACTATCAATTGTAAATTAAGCCTGAAACAGCAGAATGGTAAGAACAATATCAAAGTCCCTACATTCACTAGAAAAAAATAAACAATAGCTAACTAACTAAATAAATAAATAAACAAAGCTCTTACACAATTAACAGCATTAACAGATTATTAATGAATACACAAGATAGAACTGGATAAAGTAGAATTCCTACTTCCCTGCTATCCTTTGGACTGCAAGGTCATAGTGATGAGAGTTCATGTATTGCATGTAGCAAGGAAATGCAACATAAAGCAGGCAGCAAACTAGAACAACAGGTCCTGCTATGCAGCACAGTTTAAGAGTTACGATTACAGTTCACTGTCCAACAGAATATCACCTATCCTTAGTAGAATAAAAAGCCAAAAAGTGTCAAATATTGAAGAAAACCTCTGAAACAATGAACCGTAGACAATATTAACCTATTAACAGAAAATGACATTTAAATGCACAAAGATAGAATCACATTACAAAACATACATGCATAAAGTTCACACTTTCCTGTCTACAAATGACTAGTGGCAATGTCAAACCCAGTTAGAGCTGATCAATGCAATAGCAGAGTGTAGCAAGGAAATGCAGGCAGACAACCAGTCTAGCAGATCCTACTGCTAGATGTCATAAATCAAGTGTGAATTAATCCTGAAGCAAGTAGAACAACTAAAATAAGGGAAAAAAGGGGGACATAACTGCCCAAAGCAAAGCTGTGGCACAGTAAAAAAATATTGTATTGCAATGTTACATATTGCTCATTTTCTTCATATTTTGTACTGCTGTAATTTAAAGTTGTACTCCTACCTCACCAAGATCCTACATGCTGATGCTGGCTGTGTGCATCACACTAATTAACTGTTTATAACTACTTCTAATTCCTCTTCTAATTATTCTCTCTACCCATTAACTCAGCTCTTTGTAATTAACTTACTTGCTAGACAGCTTCTAAGAAATTGAATACTCTACCCTTTTAACCATATTAGAGATGTCCTCTTTTACTTCCTTTGCAAGGGCATCACACTTCATCCTGACCCCTTCATTTTGGATTCATCAAGGTACTTGCTACTTAGAGACACATTACTACCGACCTTATTACTTTCTCAGATTCTGGTCCAGAATTTCACAAAATATGAAACAAACAAAAAAAGCTACAGCCATCCCTTAGTTTAAAAATACACTAATCCCTCATACTTATTTCATGACTATACTCCCTAAACTTCTGTTTCAATCACTGGTCATTCTAGAATTGATACTCTACTGCCAAATTCAGTTACCATGCCAAATAAACAGTATGCCCCTGCAAACAAATTGGCATTACCATATTATTTACGTATATAGAAAACATTCCTTATGCTAGGGGTACTACTAAATGACCAGCAACTTCACATTAGATCATAACTCACCTCAAACTTATTTAAATATAAATTCTATCATTACAAACACAAATTCAATTTCCCTTATATAATTCCATGCCTTAAGCTTCCAAGCTTAGTGTACATTAATCCAAATGCAGGACATTTATAGATAGTATCTCACTGCCAAATATCAACCATTAAGACTTCCCAATCCTAGCAACAATGAAACTTGCATCAGAGATTTAAACAAACAAACCATCAACAATACATGTGATGTACTTGAATCTTCCATCAAAGAACACCTATGGGAAATCTTCAGCATATCCATCCGAGTGATGGTTAAAAATAGTTACTGTCTCTCATCTTACATTGTATCATGCAGTTACCTATATTTTAACAGCAGAGCTATCGTGACTAAGGGTGGTAAAGTTATTATTCCCATCAGACTATATGACTAGTACAAAACAAGCCATTTAGTAAAGAGTACCAATCTGAGTAAAGACACAAATAGACAGATTCTCATTCTTCTTCACATTAAACTAAATATAGACAAAAAATATCTACCTCACCTAACTAATCCTTCCATAATGCAGTATATCCTGCTACAAACTGTGCTGTTATCAAACAAAAACAATTTATTCCTTCAAGTTGAATTCATTGCAGAACTAGTCGGCCCCAAAATCACCAGTCATCAGATTTCTTGCTTATCATTGCCTTACCCAACTCATTAAATCTCCAACCAATTAAACCTCAAGATCTGATCAACACAGTCTACTAAGCCAACTCATTAAAAGTATCCCACACAAAATGCATAACAAAAGCACGCAATCAATGTCCTTCAGTGACTTCTACTCTGCTACTGCAATGGTGATGAAATGCCTAAAGCCACAATTCATGATTCTACAAAGTAGGCAATTTCCAAAATAAATAGAAGGTCAATATCTATCTGAGTTAAAATGCATGTATTGTTCTACTGATTATCAAGAAAGGGACCCAAAATCTTCACTTGAAATGCTTATGAATACCATAGATCAATTTCTCAATAAAGCCTACCTTCTCCAAAATGGAAGAGTCAGGGGTAATCTTTGAATCTGGATAACAGTAAAGGTCAGAAAACATTTAAAATCCATGACCAGTCATGGACAAGTTAAAATCATCTTCAAAGCCAGTAGTAGTCAATAAAGAAACAAGTGTAACCCCTACTCCAAAACAACCTTCCTTACAGATAAACAACTTCATATGTCCTCTAAACCCCATATTTTCTGGAAAGCCAAAACATAAATTATTGATATTAATTCCACCCCTCCCTCTATCCGTCTATAAAACAAGACTCTTAAAATGTATGGCCCCATGAGACAATTATTTAAATAACATATCTCAAGGGTTACTTATTAACTGAAAAGCAATGCTGACTCCCAGTGCTCCCCATACACCCCTTCCAGTACTCCAGATGACTTTGTGTCTATATTTGATGTATATCTTTATTTGATTTCAATCACATTTCTAAAAACATCAGTAAGAGATCTACTGCAAAAACAGGAAGCATACTCCTGGCCTCTCTCTATATATACACAATCCTCTCTTTATCCTATGTGACAACTCTGAGTCCTGTACCCCCTTACACAGGCTATGTTTAAAAAAAGTTGGTGAAAAGGTTTCCAGAAACAACTTCTGCTGTAATTAATTTGACTGTCCACTAGGTGGAACCTTTTCCCTATCTTTTTTCTATCCCTCCATCCCAGAAAATACTCAATCTACTGTCTGCTGTCTATACCCTTTCTACTATTGCCCTTTCACACAACCCTGTTCTGCTTTAATTATCCACTTTCCTCCTTTATATTCTCCCATTCTACTTCTTATTTACTCTATACCAACCTCAAATTAACTTACCTCTAACAGTCAGCATTCCACTGATTGTCCACCTTGTCTGTTTCACTCACTTGTCTCTACCCGCTCCGTTCACCCTGTGGGTTCACTCTGCTCCCCTACCCTGCCCCCAGTTCCCACCTGCCCCTGTGGTCCTACATTTATTCCTGTAAAACCACACCTCCATCACATCTGCTCCAATCTATAAGCACACCTTATTAGCACTTCCCACCCTTCTTGACAAATCACCTCACCTGGTCATATTACATTACCTCCCTGCCATCCTTGTAACAACTTCTTAACTGCTGATACTACCTACCCTCCTTTTTTTTTCCACATTGTATACTAAGATAATGGCTAAATTATCCATTCCATGTCAAACAAAATGTTTACTCCTGGCCTCTCTCTTACCTCCTCTAACTATTACCTATCTATTAACCTCCCATGAACAACCATTATACCCCAACCTTCTCTTCCCCTCCAAATTCACTTCCATACCACTACTAGCTATCTCCTAAACCTACATCAACATCACAACTAGACCCTGCTACTTACAAGCCAAATATCATAGATTGGCCCATATTAAGTACATCAATCTAAATATTAGAAAATCACTTTACTATTTCTGTAAGTTTCACAACCCTGTATATAGAATATACCTCCATGCCCTGCTAGATGGGGACATTCATCCTAACCCTGGCCCAAACAATACTTCTGCCACTGAACAAGGCAACTTTAACATTACTAGTACACAAGCCCCTATTAAACCTTCTAACTCACTCTATATAGCACATCTTAACATACGTAGCATTAACAACAAAATTGCCCACCTCCACACCCTCTTAGATATCCACCTATTTGACATCCTATTTTTATCTGAAACATGGCTAAAACCTACAATTAATGACAATGAAGTCATCCCACCTGGTTACAATATCCTCAGATTAGACCATACAAACAAAAGGGAGGGGGGTAACAATCCTTTATAAAACAGCTACAAGTTACCACTGCAAACCATAGACCACCTGTGTACAATAATGCTGAAATCCTCATTACCAAATTTCAGGTCAACACATGTAAATCCATATACATTGTTTGTATTTACCTTGCACCTGGACATAGCATTATTACCCTTGAAAATATTCTAAACTGGCTGTCTATTAATCTTCCACACGAAACTATAGTCCTTGGAGACTTTAATATTTACTGGAATTCCTGTAGTACTATACATCCTACCACCCATATTAACCTATATGGCTTCTCATAAGCTATTACCTCCCCAACAAGGATCAATAAAACCAATAACAAAGAAAGCACCTTATATTGGATTCTTACCAATTCTCCTCTTCAAACATACAAAGTAGGAACCCTCCTAGATGATCTAAGTGACCACTCACTAACATATATCATCATACACAAAACCAACATAACTTACCCAAATACCTTTAGGACAATATGGACCAAAAAACATTTTAATCCGGAACTATTCCAATCAGAACTTAAACACTGTAATTGGTTACCACTAAAATCCCTCCCAATAGATGAAGCAGTGGAATACTTTAATTCCACACTCTTAGCCATCCTTGGCTATCATCCCCCATCAGGCTAAACCTGCCCCATAACTCACAATAGCTACTAGGCAAAAAATCCTCCTTAGAAACAAATCTTGGGCTAAATGGTGCACTACTAAGAATTCTACAGACCACCAAACTTCAGACAACTTAGAAATATTACAAAAAAAGCTATCCTCTTAGATAAAAAAAACTTTTACTTCCAACTACAACAAACTCACCAAAAGAATCCACAAAAGTTTTGGTCTACCATTAACAAACTACTACACCCAGGTCAATCTATCACACCTAATCCTCAAGGCTCCAACCTTGAGAATCCAACACAAACTGCCAACGCCTTCAATTCTTTTTTCACAGATGACATCCAAACTCTTGCTAGTCAACTATCTCCAGGTACCTCAAATCTACCAACCTCACCTACTTGCCCACTTCCATCATTTTAGTTACAATCTGTTTCTACTTCCTTTATTTGCTTTCTTCTCCAAAAAACTAAAACCTACCACCCCCTCTGCTGACCAACTACCAGCAAAATACCTGCAAAAAGGAGCCAAAGCCATAGCCTTCCCCATTTCCATACTGATAAACAGAACCATCAGAGAAGGAACTATCCCATCTATCTGAAAATCTCTCACATTATCCCCCTACATAAAGGTGGTAACTCCAATGACTTTTCAAACTATCGTCCAATAGCTTTACTCTCCCCACTAGCAAAAATAATGGAAAAATGCATCCATAAGCAACTACTTAACCATCTTATCCAAAATAACTCGCCAACTGTCAACATGGATTTAGACCATTCCACAGTACCAACACTGCACTGCTATCCTTTACAGACTGCATTAACAAAAACTGTAACAACAATATTCTTTCCTGTTCAGTCTTTATAGATTTATCTAAAGCTTTTGACATGTTTAATCACCAACTCCTTTTAAATATACTGAAATCCCTTTCTCTTGAACCTTCAGCCTTAAATTGGTTCAAATCTTACTTAGACAATAGACAGCAGGCTGTACTATGGGACAACAATCTATCTACACAACTTCCCATTTCCCTTGGTGTTCCTCAGGGCACCATATTAGGCCCACTGATATTTTCCATTTTTATTAATGACCTCCACTTAGTAATTCCTCATGCAACCTGTATTCAATACACAGATGACTCCACTATAATTTGTTCAGCCAATTCTCCTTCTGAGCTATAGTTCCTTACCCAAAAAGCATTTAATAGCAGTAGAACAATGGTTTTTAAACCGCTGTCTCCTACTGAAACCCAAAAAAACTAAACTACTTTTTACTCCAACCCGAAAGTCAACCCCAGCTTACTTCACACTCATATCTAAAAATGGCACTCTCATATCTCCTGACCCAACCTCCAAACTTTTAGGAATAACTATAGATAGCAACCTGAACTTTGATACTCATATTAACAGTACAACAAAAACAGTCAACAAGGAACTGGGATCCCTCTATAGAATCAAACTCTTTCTTACACCATTAGCCAGGACCCCTATAGCCAGAACTCATTTAATATCCACTCTACTCTATGTTTCACCTGTATACACTAATCTTTCAAAAAACAACCTCAACAAACTGGCAATTTCCTATAATAACATTGCTTGATTTGCCACTGGCTCTCCTTTTAGAACTCATCATTGTAGCAATCTAAAACAATTAGGATGTCTAGAGTTCCAAAATCAGCTTCTATTTCACCAGCTTGCTATTACCCATAAGAGCCTGTATCAGCCCACCAATACACCTATACTCACTACTCTCATTACCCCCTACAACAATCTTAAGAATCTATGCTCCTCTAATAAACTACTTATTAGTACTAGCAGATAAAACAACTTAGCAGGAGAGTCTTTGTTCTCTAATTCTGTAGGAAAACACTGGAACCTACTTCCCACTGAACTCCTATCTCTGTCCTCAATAACACTTTATAAACAGAAACTAAAACTATTTCTTAGTACACATTGGTTATGCCCTTGTACCAACCCTAACTTTTTTTTACTTTATATCTATGAATACTTTTCACCTAATACTATACTGTACTAACTACTGACTTCTCCTTAATGATCCATATAAACCATGATATTGCAATTTAATTCTATGTATATATGTATATAGTAAACAACTTTTTTGTATATTACCTTTACTATTTGTAGTATGCTCACCGTTAGTATTGTACTTTTTTTTTAATAACAGCTGCGTCAAGTTTGTATTGTTGCAACATTATTGTACTTTTCTAATAACAGCTGCATCAAGCTTGTACTGTTTCAACATTTATTAGTATATTGTGTGTGTGTGTTGGAGCTTTTCTCCCTGGGCTTCTACTGAAAATGGACATGTATCCGGTTAGACTAGCCCGGTCAACAAATGTAAAATAAAATTATATATACACAATCCTCTCTTTATCCTATGTGACAACTCTGAGTCCTGTACCCCCTTACACAGGTTATGTTTAAAAAAAGTTGGTGAAAAGGTTTCCAGAAGCTTATCACAGCCAGTTGTTACAATCTCCTCAGTCAGCTTAGAATTCTAATTAACAATAAACCCCGGGATTCATGAAGCTTGCACCAGGCGCAGGCGTAGCGTAGGCGGTATAACGCCAAATATGGCCGTCGAGCGATTCAGGTACGATCAAATCCCACGTGCACTACTGGCGTACACCAGAACTGCGCAGCCCTCGGCTTAGGTATGCTAATCACCTCATGTGTAGCGATTCATGAAGTGGTGCAGGTTTAGCGTAAGCCCACGGAAATGTAAACCAAAAAACACGGTTTACATTTTCCCAAACAGAACATCGGAGCTATGGAAGCAGCCCAGACTCATGTATTACAAAGTTAACATATGCCAATGACTAAATACACAGCCAATGGCATAAGAAAACATGCACAACACCTAAAAAAACACCATTTAATGTCATGTCCACAGTAACACAAAGTACAACCGCAGGGTATGAGTGCGCAAACTGGAACACAAAGAATATATATACAAATGTTATAAAATCACAATGTAATACAAATCAGGATTTTACCATAATACCATGGTATGCAGGGTACACCACAACCAAGCTGCAAGGGTGGCTAAGGATCTGTCACAGTGTTCGGCGCGGTAACTATGAATTAGTAGTCAATGCCATGCAAATGAGGCAGGTAATACTGAATCGCAAACGTCCCGCCAGATTAAGGATGTGCCATACGGTGCAGCACTATAACACTGAGCAGTGGCTCAGAGGTATACATGACATCAGCAGAGGGGTGTGCCACCGTAGTTGTAAGCACTTTGGAGCAATGCAAATCTGGCCTGGCAGTTGCTAAGCAAAGCTACAGGACAGGGGTGAGTAGGTAGGTATAGAATTGTTTAGCTGAGAGCACATATGGTGCCTGAAAGCGCATGTGTACAGGGATGAAAATGTGCCCGGAACCCGGTAAGTGGATGCACATGCCGTGAACAATAGCACAAACAGGAAGGTCAGGGGAAGAAAAGAAGGAAATGCTGCAGTAGGATAATTGGAGTACAACTGAGCAATTAACACCTATTAACTCACAGCAGGTAATCGACGGCAGCTGACAAGTCTGCTCGCAGAAACCTGCAAAACAGGATAGGGGAGGCATTGGATTGCAAAGAAAGGAGGGGTGGCATTGGATTGAAAAGAAAGGAGAACTGTCATAGCAGAGCAAAGCAAACCTACAGTAGACCGGCAATAGAACACATTACGTAAGATAAGCCAGGTCTAGGAAAGTACAAATGAAAGCAGGCTGCTGGATGCATGCCAGAAAAAGGTAGGTGAAATGTGAAGAAATGTAAAGGGAAGGGCAAGAGGTAATCCATGGCAGCCAAATGTAATTCAGCACCAAAGGCACCACAATAGTAGTTCCTGTAGTAAATCACATAAGATACCCTGTAGCTACGATCATACATACACACCCTATGACATCATCGGTGTTCACAGCACAATAATATAAAGTGTGAAAGCACCCTACACACACCTGTGTATTCCCAAACAATGCACCATAGGTGGAAACACATGGGGAACTTTTAAAATGTACATGTTGGGAGCTGCCATAGCTGTGATTCATCAACATGTGCTAGAGAATGACGGTGTTGTGGAGGATGATGCCGAGAACCACCGCAGGTCCTGGAGGAGGAGAAGAGTGTTCAGACCAAGGGTAACCTACCAGGGGCTACATGATCTGGAGATAGTAGAGCATTACAGGGTGGACAGGGACATCTTACAGCAAATATTTGAGCTGTGCTGGCCATGCCTGAGAACCAGAAACAACAGAAGGGAACCCATCCCAGTGGACACGAAGGTATGTGTAAGCTTGTGAATACTAGCCACAGGTACCTTTCAAAGGCCAACTGGAGCTATAATTGGGATCTCACAGGCATCAGCATCCAAGGTACTACACCAGTTCCTGGATGCCATGTTATCACATGCCAATGAACATATATACTTCCCCCGAACTCAGGAGGAGTTGGCCAGCAATATGCGTCACTTCCACCATGTGGCACACTACCTGGAGGTACTGGGTGCGATAGACTGCACGCACATACATATCAAGTCACCACCCGGTGAGCATGGTAGGCGCTACATAAACCACAAGGGATTCCACTCCATCAACTGCTAGGTTGTGGGCAATACCCAGGGCATTATCATGGATGTGTGTGCTGGCAGCCCTGGAAGCTACCATGACTCCCATATCTGGCATGCCTCACAGCTGTATCAGGTATTTGTCAGGGGGGACATCCCACATGGCCAGCTTGTGGGGGATGCTGGCTATGCACTGGAGCCATGGATGATGACTCCCCTCAGAAATGCACACACACCCATGCAAGAACACCATAATAAGGCACACGCACAAACCAGAATAATCATAGAGCGTGTTTTTGGGATGCTGAAATCACGGTTCAGTTGCTTGGACACATCTGGTGGAGCCTTGCAGTACTCTCCAGGCACATGTCCCCACATCTTCATAGTATGTGCCATGCTACATAATATGATTCTGTGGAAACAGCTACAGCAGAGACAAAATGGTGAAGGCCCTCATAGCCCACCGCAATTGCCAAGGCCATCACAGGCACAGAGGAATTCAGACCACAAACACCCTGTGCCAGCCCCAGTAGGCAGACAGAGGCATGCCCAATATGCATACGCCTTGGCAAAGAGGGAACGTATAGCACATACTCTGACAGTGTAGGCCCCTATGGACTGACACACCTCTCCACCTGCACACACAGTAAAATGGATGGCACACACACATGACCACCTGTAAATTGTAATGTATAGGTGGCCCACTGTGTGAATCTAACATAGGCAGCCCTCAAACATTGTACACACAACAGGTATTGGAACAAGGAATGTCAACACCTGAACAGTACATGCGCCTATCAGCATATGTTGGTGCTGTGTGTATAGGCTCCTAGGTACATTGGTAGGTACACGCCCGATTGTCAGAGGCCATACACCAAACGAGAGAAACAGTGTCTGCTGTAGCCACAACATCGAGTAACCAACTGTCTCTCAGTGGAGCAGAGGCAATTGTGGGATCACATGTGTGTAAGCACTGTTCTGCACACACTCTGCACAGATTCCCTGCTGCGTTAATGAGGGGCTCCACATAATGTAATCATGGATGTTGTGTCAAGGCATGGGGTGTACTCATGACAGGTTTTTGTCACCCCAGCATGCTCCACCTACGGTCGTTTGAAGGTGTTGCACATTATCGTGTGTGGCTCACTGTGATATACATACCCAATGCTGGAGCACATCCAGTAAACATCACATGGACATACCATTAATTTGACTAATCCATATGTAAACTAACTGAGTTACCCATGTGAGTGCAGTATGGAGTAACAGCCATAGTATACTCCACATACAAATAACACATGTACAAATCCCAGATGGCCAAGTGGTAAATGCAGTGACCGTCGTGCATGTTCCCGGTCCCATGTCCTGAAAGGGATGTAATGGAATCCCGAAGGCACGAATAATGCATGTCAGATGCAGGTCATCAGATCATGTTTAGCACACATTAGCGGGAATATGCATTGCCCAGTGCTGGTAAGCGTCATTTAAATATGACTATATGGATATGCACGAAACAGGGCTAAACTTCTCTGAATATCGTGCAGATCACGGTCAGTGATGTCCTGAACAGGTGAAACCAGCATTATTCACCCCTGTACTATTAGCACCTGCTCTGAAGGGTAAAACAACCACTGCCAGGAGTAGAACACGCAATCATGTATACAATCACCTAACACTATCATAGCCAAGATGTACCTATGGCAGGTGTGTAATGTGACAGGTTCAGACAGAAACGTGTGGAGTCCAGGAAACAGTATACACCGACAAGTACACAATGAAAGGTGTAGTTTGCCTGTCACTTTCCCTGTCAGATATATATATATATATATATATATATATATATATATATATATATATATATATATATGTATATATATATATATATATATATATATATATATATATATCTATACATATACATATATATAATACAGATAGAAAGGGTGTTAGAAAGATATATGTTGATATATACGAATTCACCGATATCTGCAAATATATTGATAGGTCAACGACATTCATAAAACCTTGGAGGTACAAATAAATAGGATACCACCAACTATGGAATGTGTCACATACCGACACGAGTAACCACAAGGCTGAAAGACTGAAAGAACACAGTACCGGAACACTAGAACCACAAATAATATTATCATGATATGAAGGAACATTTAGTTACCGCTGCCGGTGTTGCGATCTACGTAGGTACTGTGTTCAACTGTGTTTGTGATTGCCATAGTCTGTGTATGTGTGTGTTGAGGGTGCTGTGTGCGTTTCCATGTGACTGTAATGTGTGTATGTCTGTGTGTCTGCATCTATGTCGGTTAGTGCCAACTCAGAGGTAGGTCATTACGGTAGGCGTGGGTATAGCTAGCCGTAGGCATATGGTTACCACCTGTCCCACATTAGGAGGGACATGCCCTCCCTGGGCAGTTGTGTCCTGACATAAAACATTACAAAAGGGCAACTGTCCGAGATTGTAGGACATTATTATGTCCCATATATTATGTAATACTTGCATTAAATAGTTATGCATGTATGTAAGAAACATAAATGTTACATGCAATATGATAAGTAGCCAAAGTCCCACAACAATAAGTATGTATTGAGGATAAAAGTATGTGCTATCCTGTGTACTGACCATGGGTATGTGTTGGCCTGTAAACACCGATGTGTGTCCCGCAAGTGTCCCACAATGGCCATTTGAAACGGTGGCAACCCATGACAAAGAGGTTCAGTTACGAACACAACTGCAATGACTGCAAATATCTGGGACAGAAATACACGGGACAGCTGTCATTTAGAAACATCCCTTTACATATCGCTGTAATTCTGGAGGTATGGAAGTATCAACCTCACCTGCATACTATATAGAAACCAATTAACAATGGCTCAATGTATAATCCCATAACAAAAGTCTATTAACTGATAGCTCTTTAATTAGGGAAGGAGCCCACACACATATAAGGAATATGTAGAAATGCAAGCCCCACAAACCTGTATATGCTACGTACACCCACCTACATCCCCCACACTAGAAACTATAGCAATACAGACTGTAATTACAGCACAAACATCCAGTCAGTCAATTACATCTGCAGAAGCGTTAACATACCTTGTGAGAGACACATTTAAAGGTGCCATGTGAAATCGTAGCCATTGTATAATGGAACAAACGGCAATGTTAGAGGTTTTGTTTGCAATAGCCCCTAATCAGATGGTTGGGATGACAGGTACACTCACATGTAGAACCACATACTCTAGCCATCACACACAATCCACGGGGGACATGAATCCAAACTATACGTGTCTCTACACATAGCAGTTGCAATTACACACAACAAAACACAATACAGGCCGTCTCCCCGTAGGTAGGGCAAATGGGCAATGCCCAAGTGGAGAATTTAATTATACCCCACCGTTGCCACATAATTGGCGAATGGAGTGGCTGCACAGCTGACGTGCAAGTAAAAGTCAATCAGGAACACCAATTGGCGGCAGGAAACCACATGTTACAGGTATTGACGTATATAAGGATGACTTGCCAGACATTCAAACCGTATGCTCATACCATAGAACTGTTTAAGCAGTGTAAGAGAGATAGTTACGAAAGTCCAGAATGATAACAAGGTATGTAGAACACTCGGTATGTAAGTGTATGTATAGCCTGTTTTGTATTAATTATGTTAGTGTATATATAGCCTGTTTTGTATTAATTAAAAGTGTCCGCAATGCATAAAGTGGGAAAAGGTATTTATGTAGTGATGTCTTGCTGAGCATAGTAACACTTGTAGAAACTGTGTGTCCTGCAGTGGGCCACAAGGTAAACATCACAGACACCACAGGGGATGCTACATGAGGGCTTTAAACAGAACAATTCCATACCACCCGCCGTCAGTGGTAGGATATGTCCAACAAGTACGTGCCATAGCAGGGGATAGTATATGTTGATATACTGTCACAGTAGGCATGTGTATGGGTATATAACGGCAATAACATGTCTAAGGTGGTCCCGCTGTGCAAGTATGCTTTGCATTATGGGATACTATGCAAAATATGTGTAATGTACAGTATTGTAGGTAGATATGTCAGATATGCTACACAGCATAACAGGCATATCATGCATACCAAAGGTATCGTCTATTGGCATGTACAATATACAATAACAGGATACATATGGCTTGTAGTCACGGGACACTGTAATAGCATGGTAGCTAATCTAAATGGAAGGGCTACTCAATTAACCATGCACAAAGGACATGTAATAGCTTCACAGGTTCATAGTGGGGTACTATGCAGTCTGGCAAGTCTATGTGTAAGCACAACTACAGTGTTCACACCAGCGGCACCTCTCTAGGGTAGTGTCCTGTCTGTGAACAGCAGAGCCATGTGTTACCTGCACCTCTGCACAGTACAGCCACTGCAGTGATCCCTGGCATACATGTGTCTCCCATCCACCAAGTGAGGTATCACATGAACAGTGCTACTGAGTGTCCCTTCGTGATGTACATAGGAATCATGTTCCAAAGCATGGTGAGTGTCTGGTTTGGGAATGTAACCCTCAAGCACAACACACTCATTGTTGCATGTGTGCACATATCCATGAGCATGTTGCTCACAGTGGCTTTTGCTTATGTCTCTTACGTGGAGTATATCCATTAATATTGTTGTGGACATGGGCCCTGTCTGTTCAGCAGAGGTCACCCCTGAGTATGTAGTATGCAAATGTGTACAGACATGGTGTCCGTAGTTCTGCCGCATACTTCAACCGTTGGCGCTCAATAAACATCATGGCGTGTTAATGTTGTGGTATGTAAAGCCGTAGCTGTTGTGTAAGGTACACCCTAAACGGGGTGTTGTACCCATGAATGTGTGTATACATCTGGAGTTCAGAGGTACAATGGGTGCCTATGTTCCAGCTACAAACCCAGTACAGATAAGTGTGGCCACATAGAAGGATATCCACACCACAGTGGCAATATGGTTATCACAGGAGTGGTTGCGGCATACATGAGTGCTAGGATCACGTACAATGTGACATGTATGTAGGGGACTACCACCTATGTGATAGTCAGTGGGTGAATGGTGTAATGCAAAGGGGATGTTCATGCACCTTGTGTCATGCAGCTTGTGGCCATGATATTGATATCAGGTATCCATCACAGTGACACCCTTATGGAGGGAGTCAGTATCAGCTGGTGGATCAATCATGGTGCTCTGTATGCAGTTGTTTGTAAAGCTAGGCAGGGAAAGTCCCTCTGTGCTAGCCTGTACCTCAGGGAAGCATATACCGAACATGAGGGGCCCTTTGACTGAGGACTGTGGTATGTCAACTGTAACTGAAATACAGTAGGTACTATGGTATGCTACCCTCATTGTGTCTGTCCTGTCCATGAGCCACTTTGCATAACATCCTGAGACATAGGGGTCGATGTGCAGGTGGATGTGTATGTTGTCAATACTAAAATGGAGAATGGTGCTGAAAGGCAATGAGAGGACAATGTAGGCTGTGTGGACCCCCTTACCATCATCAACTACCCTGGTAACTGTATGAAAGGAGTCCACCAGGTGTAGGAGACATGCTATGGCCCTAACAAGTCCAACCTGGGTGGCAGCAAAGGATCGGAGCCCACCAATGTCTCTGTGAATGACTTCCATGATGATGTGCCCCATAGCCTTGCAGAACAGTCCAGTCAGGTGTGCAGGGCAATAGTCCCCCTCGTGCATTGTGGCGCCACCTGTGTGGAGTGTGATAACTGTTGCTGTGTGCCATTCAGGGGCCACAATGTCTGATACAAGGCTATTACTGAATATGGTGGCCAAGTAGGGAGACATGTCGTTCAGAGATTTGTGTAAATCACAGCCTGGGATGTTGGATGGTCACATGGGGCCAGTGTTCCAGGCCATATAGAGTGCAGGTTAGTACTGTGTAGGTGTGACTGCAGGGACACTGCAATGTTCCTGCATGGATTGTGGCCCTGTAGGGAGTGAGAGGGTGTAATGTTAGCAGTGAACCCATCCGCCAGCATGTTGCCAACATCACCTGGTTCTGTAATGTTCCTGAGTAACTGTTGTATGTCAGAGCAGATGGGGGTATTGCCATTGACTACTGACATACCTCCATAATGCCTTGTCATACACCCTGGAATGTGTCACAGTAATGTTTACGTAGCTAGTGTCAGAGTATGTGATGAGGGATCCTGTAGTCCTACTGAGGCTGACCAGTGAGCTACCCCATCCATGGGATTGTACTCCACTTTGCAACAGCCTCCACTTGTTGTTGTAAATTATGTCCATGGAACTGGACCCCCAGAGTGGCATCCATTATCTGGTGGGTACCATCATGGCTCTGTGTGGAATAGCATGATCCATGCAGTCATGTAAGTGCTAATAAAGTGCACTGGGGTATGTTTCAGCATTTGTATGTGCATTGTCCATTTGCATGGGTGTCATGATGTTAACTACTGCTGTCATAAGACATCTGTAGTAGGCGTTGTAGTACTCTTGTACTGTGTATGCCACGAAGGGTGTGGTACCGGGATGTGGATAACAAGAGTGATTAGCATATGTTCGGAATCCACCAATGAGGGGATAACCCCAGGTGTGGAACGCCAGTCACATGTTGGTAGTGTCCATGTCAAGGATATTGTTGGTCTTGGAGGTGGTGTGTATGGGTTGATCCAGCCGAGTGGAGGTTATGAATCCCGGACAGTGTTGGTCTAATGTGTCGGTACATGAGTGGCTATCCCAGTTAAGTGTGGGGTAGTGTCAGTCTCACATCAGTAGTACCTGTCTGAGCCCTACTGTCCAGTACACCAAGAAATGAGGTCTGGTAACCGTGGGGTATGTTGTTGAATCTGTAGCTTGTTACAATGTGTATAGCAGTTCTGGCCACAGTTAGTTGCACGTGGAGCCACTCTGATGCATTGTGCTAAGTAAATAGCCAGGATGTGTGTACAACATAGTGGAATATGGGAACATCTCAGCTGTGGGTGTGCCGGTCCAAGTTACATGACTGAAAGGTATGGTCTGTGCATAACCTGTCATTGCAGGTGTGCTCTGCAGAGCCTAGAGGCAGGTCCCAGTGACTGCAGAGATATTGAAGTGGTCCATTATAAGGAGTGCCTTGCCTGCGTGCGTCAGAGATGAAGATGTCAAGCACTGCATCACATGACCCCATGTTTGGCTTGCCTGTTCCCGTTCTGGTGGTGAATGTTATTGGGAACTGTGCAAGACAGGCAGTATAGAAGCAGCAAGAGCCTTACATGTTATCTGTACTCCCAGGGCTGACAGGTGCAGGTCATCTGTGCCAAAGCATCATGTTTTGTTGTCCATGTCAGTCAAAGCAGACAGATACCAGATGCCTGTGGAATGACAGCAGAAGCATAGGCAACTGTTGAAGTGACACAGTCAGTCATTGTACAGTGGTATCAGGTCCGGATGAATGCATAATGCTCCCCAGGGCTTGGCCCATACCTTCAGGGCTACAAGACCAGTGAGCTATTGCATGTCCCTGCACACGTAGTCTCTGAAGTTGCATCACAGGGCAGTCACACTAACAAGGAGAATGACAGTCAAATTGTACATGGTGAGGTGTGGCATGGGTGCATAGGTTATGTTGCAGAACCAGTTACCTGACAGCAAGATGTAAGCGACTATCGCCTTGTGTAGCCTGCTGAGTGGGACATCAGTGTAACCGCCTACAGAGTCACTTATGACAGGTGTGTTGTGTATGTTATAACACCCTATTGGCTGCATGTGATGGGCACACATGAGTCTGTGGGCTATAAGTTATTGTTGTTGTGTTTGGTGATGGGGACTGCCTTTGGTGCCTACACAGAGTATGGAGAGGTACTGCACAAGTTGCACTCGTATGTGTGGCCTGTGGTGGTGGAGATCTTGTGAGACTATGTGATGAGTGGGCTGTGTTGCGAATGTTACACATCCCCACATGATTGTCAGGTGCAGTCAGGGTTGGTGACAGCATTACCCCCAGCAGGGCTGCATATGTGCATCTCCCACAGGCTGCAGTGTCGTATGTTAGGAGGTGAGCATTGACTGTGTACATGAGACAATTGCTCTATTGCCACATGTACAACATATTCATCATATAGAAAGGCAATAGCACTGGTACGTGACAGTTGGACATGCCTGTATATATAACCATGTCTCACAAGATATGTGAGTTACGTGTGTACAACAGCTATTGTACTGTAAGCAAGCTGGAAATGTAAGGACAGACAGTGTACTTGTGAGAAATGGTGTGGAATGGGTGCTATATTAATCAGTAGCTCATGAAGTGCTTACAAGTTCTGAACATGAACATACAATACAGATAGGATGTTGGATAATATCAACCCACAAGTGCTGACGACAGTCATAACTGGTGGCACTGCACTATAACCCTGCTGAGTATGGTCTGCAAGTCCATGAACCATTATCAATGTAGATGTTAGCAGTACAGATGTACATGACAGTACGGATGTTTGACTACATATACTTTCGTATGTCACAGGAGTGTTCTACCAGTGGACTGTTGACAGAATCAACACTACAAAAGGTGCCAGAGTGACATGTGAATATCACACTAGTGTGAGCTACAGTAAAACAGGGTTAATGTGTTGTACTCCACCCTCATTGTAGCCCATACCACACAAACAAATGTAAGGCATCTGTGTATGTAAAGATGTGAATGGCCATGACCTATGAGCAATAACTGTCTCAGTGTTGTGAACAACATACAGAATGGGCTTTGTGGGTGAGGTGTGTGATGTATGTGCACATTCTGATGGATGATATCAGCATTGTCACTGCTAGGTGAATATCCCTGTACCCTTTAACTACCACCTAGGCTGCGGTCAACATTATGGACACTGTGTAAGGGATGGTGCTGTGCAGTTCACCTCCCTGAGTTGGTGACGACTCCAGGCCACTTAGGTAGTCATATGAGGTACCCATGTCATGACAGGGTCCCATCCATGAGCATGGAGATTATTGGACAGGCATACACAGCACTCGGGTGACCAATATTGGATCACATATCACCTTTAAGGGGTATTAGCCATGCGAGGATGGGCGGTACCAGCCTTCACAAGCCTCACCTCCACTATGCAGCATGCTGTCTACCTTGCATAAAGACATGTGCTTCACTATGATATTGGACATGCTACATGTCCATATCCTGATCTGAAAGACATACGTCATGGACAGCCACCGTCCTACTACTAGGATAGCCACATGCTGGACAGATCCCTGTGCCATACATGTGACATACTCCCGACATACCATGCAACCCTGTCCATCAAAGCTGCACATGTCATCTCTGTCATACATGGTGTGATGGCCGCATGGTAGATGTAGTATCAACAGTTTGGATCAGTAATGTGGCACTGATGCACCTCGCGGTGGCAACATGGCTGTAGGATACAGCTAAGAAACCTTGCCCATACATGCTATAGTTGATAACCATCCCTGCGAATGACGTCCGACTAGCCATTGTCCCATGTCTTTCACATGTGCAACACAGGCAATCCGTAGCAGGATGCTGAACAGCTGTACAGTGCCATGTAGATGTATATGGCAAAACACATGCATGTAAAGGTTTCCATGTGCATGTGTGCATTGTCACTGCTCAAGTCCATTAAGGCAGTGTATGTGTTGATATGTGACATATACACAGCATCAAGGTCAACAGCTTTACCGTGGACACATCCAGGCATGTGCTGATTGGTAAAAACATCAGTGCAGGCAAACAGATATGCCCACATCAAGACAGCATTCACATGGAGTATGAATAATGTAATGAGGTGACACACATATATTGTGATGATATCCAATGCATAACGGGTGTTGCATGTGTGTGACACAAACATGTCAGTCGTGTCAGTGTCATGATGATTTGCAAAGACAACAGTGCAGATGTACTAGATTTAAAAGAAATGTATGTGCTGCAGTATCTCTGTACATCTCTGATACTGTGACCTGTCGCCATCATTATGTCTTACAGATAATGCCTCATACATGCCTGCCACCATACAGCCGCCATAAGGATGATGTCCTCATCCCGTACCTCCACGAGAACTATGAGGTGTTGTTCAGCCATGTGCCACAGCATGCCCAGCAGCGTGATGACCTGTGGCAGGATCTTCGCAGGAGGGTGAATGATGTGGGTGGCCATAACCGCACCTACCAGCAGGTGCACAGACACTGCACGGACCTGATACGACATGCAAAACAGCGTGCCACTGCAATTGCCAGGGAACAAGGTGGAACAGGTGGTGGGCCACCAACCCAGTCCCCACTCACACACACCAAGGAGATACTGGCCAGTCTAGGTACACCCTCAGAACAGCATCCACAAACACTAGCTGCCATCGTGGAGGTGGGTGTCTCCCAACCAATGAGCCTGGAGTTGCCTGGTAAGTCAGTACTGCACATATGGCTATTATATCCCATTTAGTTTCATGTGTCACTGTACATTATGTAATGTAACATCATATGCAAGGTATGTTGACACACATGCTGCATACTACAGTATGCTACCCTGTGTATGCACACATGTGCATACTATATGCTATTGTACAGGCGAATGTGTTAACATGCACAGTGCACCCTGTGGCTGTCATACAGTCATGGATAATGTTCAAACTGCTGTGTCAACCCTATACAGGTACCTCTGGCATGCTGCACAGACATCAGTCCATTGCAGGTGAGACTGTCATCAGTATCAGGCATGTTAAAGCATAGATCTATTCACCATGTGGCCAGTTAACACTTGTACACTTGATGTTCGTTACAGTCATGATATACAGGTCGCATCACCTAGCATTCACACTGGCCACCCATGTGCAATATATACAAATGAAATGATACACCAACATGAAACCACAGTATTTGTCATTGCTACATGTGTGGACAGCTGTGCATACAACGGTGGAGGTGTTGTACAATGTAGGCATATGTACTATACCTTGGAACAACATGTGTGGCACTCAAACAGTACCACACAGAGAGCTGTGATATGGGCAGCCCACAGGAGTCACCATTGTGTTAAATGCCCCTGCAATGGGTGCACACATTGTGATGTGCCATCTGACATGTCCCAGACACATAGTGTTCTGGCTGCAATATTGTCACACTATCCCATAACCCATACCCCACATACCAAACATACAACCCGTTGTCTGCATAGCCCTGTGGATGGTGACATATCTGACATCTATGGGTGTATGTCATATGGAACAACACAGATATGTGAGATAGATGGCCATCACACACATTTGGCCAACACATGTGCACACATGGCCATGGGGGATGGCCAGAGACACGTAGCCACACAGTAGATGTGATGTGTATTCACCCTGTTGCACATTGTCCACACATGGTCCAATTATAGCCTTAGTTGACTGATTATACAATTGATGCAGTACACTGGACATCCTAAAAGTCTGTGCACAGCTAGTGGAGGTGTCACTGAAGTCTACCACATAAGATGTGTTGAACATCACGACTGTCATAGCATGACAGTAGTCACCTGTACAGCTTCCACAGACATTGACACCACATCAGGCCACAGATACTGTACATTTCCCTTGCTGCTGTAGGACATTACCGTTAGCTGTGCACCTCGTGTGTATGGTACATCAATGTCATGTGGGACATGGTGAATTGACAAGTCTGCTATGTGTGGACATGGTTGCCAGGCAGCTAAGACTCTGTAGTAGTTGTGCAAAGGTGTCATCTGTAGGTCCTCCAGTGACCTGTCACATGACACAGCATGGTTTGGTGTGTATACACCTCAGCATCGTGGGTCACAATCCACAGTTATGTCATGGCTATGCATGCAGTTATGGCTATGCAATGTGTAAATATTATGCACTGTATAACAATTTAGATGCCTTATGATGCCATGCAATGGCACAGTGTCTGTACTTCATGCTGTATAGCAATGTGGACGGCTCACACTACCCTTCCATGCTCATGCACATTTGCTAAACATGCATTCTATCTGTAGGGCAAACAGACAACACTGCAATGTGATGCCCATTACGATGCTGTACATGTGTCAGGACACCACTGTGTCAGACATATATGCATGTTAATGCACACGTCAGCAGATTACATGTCAAGGTCATGTTGGCCATGTGTACTGTTATCCTGTTCTGGTCTACATGGTGTATCACGGGGATGCATGCATACTACCATGTTTGTGTGAACTGCATGGCTACTGATATGACACCTGCTTGTTGTAGTGTGCACCCCAGGGAGGTATGCTAACTAACACTATTAATGTCTGAGCTGCATGCCATCTGCTGTATCACAGGCATGCTGCATGCTGTCTGTCAAATCACATGCGTGGTGTGTCTGTGTGTGTCTGAGTGTGTGTCTGTGTGTGTGTGTGTCTGTGTGTGTGTCTGCGTGTCTATTGTAATTTAGAGTCTTTCTTTGCATTCACAGGTGATGTAGGTGTGTTACCCTCCTGCGGTCCATCTGATGTTAGTGTCCCCACAGATACTAGCAGTGATGAACATATGCATGAGGTACAGGCAGGGTTGTCAGGGGCTGAATCTGTGCCAATGGTTGCCATCCCAGCTATGTCCCCCTTTTCCCCGCACACAATTCTGCTGCCAACACATACCGCATCACCAGTGGCCATAGAGGAAGGACAGTCAGCGTCTGTTAGTGTGGAACAGGAATGTGTGGTGGCTACAGAAGGTGTGTCTCCACACCATGGTGTCAGTGTAATGACTGCAGATGTGCCACACAGGCATGTGGCCGGTGCTGCTCGTAGGTGGACATCTGGCAGACATGCACCTGCAGGACAGAGCGCAGCAGCTGGTATCACCAGACACATGTTTCAGACTGTAATGGCAGCTTAGGCACATGCTGAATGGCAGAACAGAGATGGGCAGAGGCTGCAGAGGGCTGCTATCTGTACCCTAAACGACAACATCCAGGCATTGGCAAATACTCAACAGCAGATCGCTGATGTTCTGGGCAGGTGATTTGGTGACATGGTCAGAATTCTTGACCGTGGCATGGAAATCCGTGAGCGTGAGCTGTCTGTGCTGGAACATCTGGTAGGAGTGAGGCGTAGGCCATGTGGACATAGGCCAGCTACACCACATAGTTCAGGTCAACGTGAGCGTGCCACCTCACATGCCCACTCCCATAGTGCTGGTAGCAGTAGCAGTGCTGCACTGTCCACACCAGGACACAGCAGGCCACGTGGACATGGCCCTGGATGTTCCCAGTGGGGACACAGTTCCAGTGGACATGTGTCGTCGGACAGTAGCCAATCTGTACCTCTGCCTGGTAGTGCCCATGCAACCCCTGGCAGGCACAGGTCACGTGGCCGTGGCCAGACAAAGTGAGCTGTACAACCTGGTCTGTACAATCTGGAGCTGTCAATAATACCCCTGTGTAGGCCTCACAAAAGGCAGAACTGTGTGCACACATACACGCACACAGCAAACACATCTGTAGGGCACCTCAACACCCACATGCATACTGAACAGACATGTCCAATCATATTACCGGCCCTTACCCACACACATGATGTCATCCATTGGTGCAGCTTATGCTCCTGGCAAACATTATCACCCTGTGCATATGATGAGGCCTGTGCCGCATCCCTGCCATCCACACCATCGGTGCAGGGACATGCACAAATGGTCTGATGCACAGGGTGAACAGAATAGTGAGAGAAGTGTATATTACATTAGTTGTGTAAGAATAGTGAGAAGTGTATATTACATTAGTTGTGTACTGTTAACACACACCAGACATACCATGTAGTACAGGTTTAGCATGCATTGTTATATGTTCACAGTATGTGTCTTGGTAACAACAGTAACAGCATGTTGGTAATGATGCCCTGGTTCCCTACTTATGGTCTACTTGCATGTGCCTACAGGTAGCAGTGTTTGCAGTCTCCCATGTGTAACTGTGGAGTACTCACAGGCACATATGGCAATATCAGCATGCTATACGTAGCCTCAACCTGACTGTTGGAAAGGCTGACATACCACAGATATCCACATACTGATCCAGAAGCATGTGGGCAGTTTAATAGGCTACAGTGGCTAGAGACGTGACATCCATACCAGGTCACATCACAGGTATGTTGACATGGTGCAGGGGTTGTACACAGCGGTCCGGCCGATGATAACATTAGAGGCCACCTGATAGCATGAAGCCTCACTGTGTAGCAGTAATACCCTGTCACATTACAGGAACATGCCCACACTCACGGGGTCAACAACACTATAACCCACACCCGGTAGTGTTGAGGTGAGGACCCCTGCCTATGTGGTCATCACCCTCACAGTAGTGTGCACCCACACGACGTGACACAGAGAAAGAACATGTACAGGTAGCCAGTACAGCTGAAGCTGATGGCATCAACAGGGTAGTAGACTGCATCACCATGAGGGGTTAGGGATCCTGTGTGTTCTGTATGGTAGCATACACCCTCACTCCATGCACCAGAGAGCCATACACACACACACACACACACACACACACACACACACACACACACACACACACACACACACACACACTGTGGAGACCACAAATGTCATACACATACGGATAGCTGATGTGTGTGATACACACACCACCCATGCCTACGTCATGCTTTCCACACTGCAGTATGTACAGATCTCTACAACAGTGTACAGGGGTGTGTAACAATTGGGATGTGGCATATATGGTCACACAGCAAACACACATGGCAGTACTGTGAATGATACACCTGCTATATGATGATACGTCTGACAGACATGCAGCAGTATTGGCCGCATTATGTGTACCAATGCTACGTCCGGCAATTTTGGTGCTATATGCACACAGGAGGATGTAAGTGTTACAGGTGTCAGGTGACATACAGTCAGTAACACCTGACCGCTGTGTAGGTTTTATGTCTTCACTGTCAAGTAACAGTAACATAGCATACTGTTTGAACATGTAATGGTAGGATGGCGTGTGACATACCTGTGAGCCGTCCCTGGCAAACATCCATCTGCACAGGTGGATCACCACTTTATGTACACCCATCCATCCATACCAGATGTACATCCTACCATACTGTCAGTATCTCACCCTATACAGGTGTCAATGATGGGGCTGCATTGCAACTGCATGTTGTAGTTAGGCACAGATGAGTTATATACATCAGCTACTGCACATGCATGGTAGCTGCATACACACTACAAATTGTGCATGTGTGTTGGTCCTACATGCCTGTCATGTAGCCATGTTTGTATGCATTGCAATTGGTGGACATGTGTGATGACATACATAACACATGGACTGTCGTATGATATGATGGGTGTCATGTGTAACTAGTACAGAGGGAATGTGTCCTCGGTCAACATTGCTACCTCATGTACTGTTAGCATTCAACAGCCATGGACCCACCTTCCATTTGCATGCGTGTGATTGCTGTAGCCACTTGTCTGCATGGAGGACAGCAAAAGCTATGCTATGTACATATGTGTTGTGTGTGTAGTCCATGCACATATCCACTGCGATTACATGTATGTCATATCCAAACATGTGTGTTCTTTGGTGTACAGAGACAGTCATCTGTCATAGCTGTGTAAGACCCAGGGCCCCTGGTATGTGTACAGCCGACCTGGTTATTACAGTGGTATCATTTCAATGCATAACACATGATGGAACCCTGTTGGTACATGAGTAGTTTGCACAGTTGCTGTAGACCTATGTACAGTCCACTGGTCATGAGTCACACGGTGTTGTGGTAATGTATGGCTGTGTATTGCTGGTCCAACAACATGGTGATGTCTGAGGGCTACATTGTAGACTGCAGTGTGTACCTCTGTGATCTGCACCTGAGACATCTGTGATGGTTCCTGAGTGAGTACTGGTCAGTACATGTGAGTGGCATTCATGTGTGTCGTAGGGACAGTAACACCATACTGTGCCCTTCCGTGGTTAGAATCTGTGTGCATGCAAGATAGCCCTTTGCAACTGATAAGTGTGTGAGCATGCCTAGTATGCCGTTGTGTAGATGGACACACAGTACATTCCAAACTGCACCCTTCTGTGTTTAGAATCCATGTGCATGCAACTCAGCCCTTTGCAACTGCTAAGTGTGTGAGCATGCCCAGTACTCCATTGTGTAGATGGACACACAGTACATTCCGAACGGACGTGTGATACTAAGCGTGTGGGCATGCCCAGTGACACCTTGTGTTGGTGATGTGCCTCTGTGTATGGGCATGGCCATTGACATCCTGTATAGCGATGGTGGTCATCCAGGCAACAGATGTCCATTTTCAGCATCACGATGGATGACTACATTGAACACAATGGTTGACTGTCTTGAAGGGTGTACTGTCTGTGGTGCATCCTGTATCTATGTAGTGTTGTTGTAGTGCTCCATAGATATTTAGTTGCCTCGATCACACCACTGCCATGTGTTTGTCTACGTCTACCTTGGGACAGTAATATGCTTTGAGACTGCTCACTCTCTACACATTCCCTATTGGCGTCCTTGCCTTTGTGGATGATGTCACCCACCTAGAAGTATGCCTCTGGGAGTGCTGTGTTCAGTAATCTTGGTAGCATGTTCTGTAACTGCGTAATGCTGTAGTATGATAAGGTAGGTAGGTGTATGTTCGACTCCCAGCCCTGCCAAGTGTGTGCCTGTGTGTGTGTGTGTGTGTGTGTGTGTGTGTGTGTGTTTGTGTGTGTTTCCAGCTGCCTGGGGACAGAATCATGTTTTTAGACGCTCACACCACATACATTCCCTATCGGCGTCTTTGCCTTTGCGGATGATGTCACCCACCTAGAAGTATGACTCTGGGAGTGCTGTGTTCAGTCATCTCGGTAGCACGTTCTGTAACTGCATAATGCTGTAGTGTGATAAGGGAGTTAGGTGTATGTTCAACTCCCAGCCCTGCCAAGTGTGTGCCTGTGAGTGTGTGTTTCCAGCTGCCTGGAGACAGAGTAATGCTTTCAGACCGCTCACACCACATACATTCCCTATCGGCATCTTTGCCTTTGCAGATGATGTCACCCAACTAGAAGTATGCCTCTGGGAGTGCTGTGTTCAGTAATCTCGGTTGCACATTCTGTAACTGTGTAATGCTGTAGTGTGATAAGGTAGTTAGGTGTATGTTTGACTCCCAGCCCTGCCAAGTGTGTGTGTGTGTTTCCGGCTGTCTGGGGAAAGAGCAATGATTTTAGATGGCTCACACCACATACATTCCCTATTGGTGACTTTGCCTTTGTGGATGATGTCACCCACCTAGAAGTATACCTCTGGGAGTGCTGTGTTCAATAATCTTGGTAGCGCGTTCTGTAACTGCATAATGCTGTAGAGTGATAAGGTAGTTAGGTGTATGTTCAACTCACAGCCCTGCCAGGTGTGTGTGTGTGTGTGTGTGTGTGTGTGTGTGTGTGTGTGTGTGTGTGTGTGTTTCCAGCTGCCTGGGGACAAACTAATGCTTTTAGATGGCTCACACCACATACATTCCCTATCGGCGTCTTTGCCTTTGCGGATGATGTCATCTGCCTAGAAGTATGCCTGTGGGAGTGCGATGATGCAGGAACTCAGTAGCGCATTCTGTTACTGCATAATGCTGTAGTGTGGTAGACTAGACAGGTAGATGCTCGATTCCAGGGCATGGCAGGTGTGTGTTTGGTAGTTATACCATATGTGTTGGTATCTGTGGGTGGCTAGCTGCAGGATGTGTCCAGTTTATTTTGTTGCTGACCTATTTAATGTCCACAGCCCGCATATTCTGCCAAGACACTGGGCTGTCAACACATAAAGTCGGCAATAGGTCTGCTGAGTAACTGTCAGCAGCCCTACTCTTACTCCTGCTATGGTCTGACCCATGTGACGCAACATAACACACGTGCCTTGATATTAACTATACTACATGATGCAGGTGGCACATGTAGTTTCCTTTCCATTCCTGTCTAATGCATTGCTGTCATGTGGTTCGCTGTTGTGATATCAATGCCATATCTACATATGTGTGTACATGTATATGTGTATGTATATATACATATATACATATATATATATATATATATATATATATATATATATATATATATATATGTCCATGTATATATGTCTGCAAATAATATATGTGATATATGTAGATGTAGAGGTGGACATAGATGTGAACATATGTCTGGAGACATCAGCTCTATTGACTATTTGTGCCAGATGATCTGTACGTGATAACCTGGGATCTGTGTATATCTGCCATGGAGTGGTGTTAATGCACATCGTCTGTGGTGTGCGGAGCCACGGGTTGTAGTCATGTAGACACCAGTTATTCTGTTGCTGGGCAGACCATGGGACATCGAATATGGTGATGGTAAGGCACCTGTTGTCAGTTGTGTGAGGATCTGAGTGACACTGAGCAGTGGTTAATATGTTGGAGGTTCGGTATGGGTCATATAACTATTCATTAGAAGACTATACTATGCAGATGAGGTTGACTATGGTGTATCACATTTATCATGAGGGTGTGCTGCTAGTTCCTGGGGTGTATGTGTGTAGTCAACCAGGTGCAGGTCTCGCATAAAGTTGACAGCATGGGAGGGGGTCAGGCATACTGTACGTACATTGCAGAACTGTGCCTCGGGACTGCTCCTGCTTTAACAAACCTAAGCTAGGGGTGTGTCTATACCTGCCTGGTGACATTGGGAGGGATGGCAGCAGTGGTGGGGTAGTCAGGGTGTCCAGGCTGCACAAACAGGTGTTGACCAGCACAATCGACTGATGACATGGCCAGTCCGCACATGAACAGTACATTAATGTGAGCAAGCAGCATACACACATGTTTCATCCACACTACACCACCGGTGTATACCTGCAGGGACATTTCACGACACAGTCCAAACAAATAACACGGGCTGCAGCAGACAACATATACCAACATGTGCAGGAGGCTGGGGCAGTGTGGATGTGTATGCTGCCGAACAACCCTTACTGGGGTGACATAAGACTTTATAGACCGAGGGTGACTTACCAGGGTCTACATGGGCTGGGGATGTTGGAGCACTATGGGGTGGACAGAGACCTCCTACAGCAGCTTGTTGACCTGTGCCTAATACAGCAGACAGGCCAAGGGGAATGCATCACAGTGGATACCATGGGATGTGTTGTCCTAGGTGTACTAGCCACAGGTACCTCACACAGCACAACTGGGATATCATGGGTATCTCACAGGCATCTGCATCCAGAGTATTGCATCAGTTCACAGATGCCATGTCAAAACATGCTAGTGAGCATGTACAGGTCCTTCACACACATGATTTGTGGACCAGCAATATGAATCTGTTCGACCACATGGGTGAGTACCCTGGGGTACTGGGTGCTATAGCCTGCATATGTAGCACCACCCTAGGGAGCAGGGTAGGGCCTACAGTCAGTGCAGGGGCATACTCTCCAACAGCTAGGCCCTATGTGATGGCCAGGGCATGAGATTGAATGTGTGTGCTGTCTGTCCTGGAAGCCGTGATGTGTCTGATATATGGTGTCTGACACAGCTGTAGCACACCAATGCCTATGTGGACATCCCCTACAGTCTCCTAGTGGGGGATGCTAGGTAAACACTGGTGTAGTGGCTTATAACACCCATCAGCAATGCACACACACCTGAACACTCACACCATACTGAGGCGAGGCGGATGCACAGTCAAGACATATACATGTGCATGTGTTTAGGATGCTCGGTTCACAGTTCTGATATCTGGACACATCTGTTGGGGCTCTGCAGTAGTCACAAGCTACATGCATACATGTTGTTATGTTATTTGCTATGGTACACAATGTTATCCTGCAGTAACAGTTGCAGCAGGAACAGCATAGGGCAGGGCCACACAGCCCAACACCACTGCCAAGGCCTGTACAGGCACAGTGTGACTTGGTGAAGGAACTACCTGAGTAGGGCACAGTCAGCGACAGTCCATGCACAGTATGACCAACCCTTGTCAAATAGGCAACACAAGGCATATGCACTGACACAGTAGGTACCCACTGATTTCCCCTCTCTGACCCACACACAGTACAATGGATGCCAAACATGACAGTAACTGTGTGCATCTGACATAGGCAGCACTCCAGCACTGTCCTCAAGTCCGTAACACAACCAGGGTATGTCTATTGACCTAACAAGTGGCAGTTGTATTAGATTGTGTACTTACCCATTGCTCTGGTATGTATGTAAGCATACAAGTGAATGTGGTGGCCAAATGTTAGGGTAGCAGACAGTACACATCCATAGTGGCACCATGACCTCTGTAGCACATACGGGGGTCACAATGGTAGCCTGTAGTACACAGGATGTCCTACCCACTGCAGATTATGGGCTGACCATCATGTGTGTCCGTATAGCCCACACACGTTCCATGCAGCTGGACAGATGTGGAACAATACAGACAAATGATATATGATGGCCTGTGGATATGCCCAATGACTAACCTCAACCCCCTATGACACACACAGATGACAGCAGGCCAGGCTGTTTGATGTAGGATGTGTAATAGGATGTTCAACACCACTGTGCTGTTAATTAATGCTGGGGAACTGACGTACCCTGGTAGCCCTTCAACCAGCAATTTAGCTAGGTCCACCGACTGACATGGAGTACCCGGCAGACCAGTACAGTAGCGGTAGATGTGTACAACTGTTGGCTGTGCCCCCCGTCACACCTACACATGTGAAAGTCATGTGCACCACCCACGGTGCTGTGTAAGACTGTGGTTGCATGTCCCCCCACGCTATACAGACATGTAACAACTGTCAATGACACATGACCATTAGCTACCCTGCAGACACAGCATGTCACCTGTCTGTGTAGAACGGAGGGGTCAGCAACACGGTACTAACTATCTGGACATGTGACACATGCAATAAAGTTGACCATACTTTGCATGCTCACACACATGATGGTATTGTCAGTCTACAACATTCGTAACAGTCATACTGGGCATGCTCACACACTGAAACACAGGATGGCCAGGCATGCACACACCAGTGGTCCAGACATATCTGCCAGTACATTGCTATACTGTTGGATGTCTGCGCTGTATGGTGTTTGTGGTCTATTTTCTGTACATATGCCATGGTCTGTTGTTAATTCACATGAGCTATGTGCGCAGGGTACTTCTACCATCACGTGTATACTGCGGTTCTTTGCTTGCGGACAGGCTGACGCCTTTGGATACAAACTGGGTAAGGCACAGTCCAGCAGGTGGGAGCTGTTGTGAGTGGGTTTGCACAGTGTTAAGCACTGCTGACCTCTGGTCACAGCACCTTATACATGTTTACACTCCACATTTCTTTGACAGGGCACTACTGGCATACTGGTAGACAAACATGCTTACAGCCGCTCGCTCTCCGACATTTCCGCTTACATTTGTCACTCATGCTGGGTGTGTGCGATCCCTTGTGATGCGTATTACATCGGACTACATGACTACAGTATCGGGAATGTGTAACCATTTTGCGATGGCAGCCGTTCGACTGTACGGACTCGGTGGCCTGTCCAGTGACGTAATCATATTATATGGGTGCTCCTCATATGATCTGCTCCCATCTGCCTGATAATGGGAACCGATACTCTGCAATGCTGACATGTGACTTGAGTTTGTAAACGCAGCTGTCTGCCGAGTCATGCTACCGCATACCAACTGCACGTTGACCACCTTTCAGATTGCACGACAGGAGACTGTAGGAGTGACACCTTTCCCACTTTGCATGGGAGAGTCCCTCATCACACATCACATGTGACAATACCAGAACTCTCCACCAATCAAGGATGCAGTTCTGCAGACTCAGGGACAGGTCATGAAAAACGGGGACAGTTTTACAAAAGTAGTGCTATTAACTTGACATGTTGACAGAATCAGAGCATATGACATAATACACATATTCTGAAGTAACAGTTGTTTATAACTCTTACTTATTGTCATTAGTCAGTAAGTGTAATTCATCACCTTTCCTTCAACAGCCACTACATTTAGGAGGGATTAAGAAGGACACAGTTAGATTTTCAGTCAAACTCAGGGACGTACCTGACATTCAGGGACAGTTGAGTGATATTTACAATACTCTAGCCATAGCAACTGTCTTGATTAGGGGACCTTCTCATGTTGTAGGTGTCTGTACTGGTTGCTTGTTACAGGTCTTGTATACCTGACACGTCGGTATGTCATATGTAGTAGCATAAGCAACCATACTGCTGCTAGACTACGCTTTGATTTGCTCAGATATGTATATTTCAGTACTATGCATGGCTGTAAGTATGTTCTGCTCTGGTACATCTGACAGTTCTACAGAGCAGGTTCCACTTTGGCCGTTCAGACTGGTGGCAGACCTATAGACCCTATATGTAGAGCTATCACATGTGTCGAGGCAACACATACCCACAGCATACCTCTCAACTGTCCCTGATCTTCAGGACCGTCTTTGATTTTGAATCAAATTTTAACTCTGTCCCTCTTAATCCCTCCTTAAAACTAGTGACTTTGGTGGAAAGGTGGTGAATTACACTTAATGAATACTGACAATAATTAAGAGTTACAAACTTCTTTTACTTCAGAAAATGTGTATTAATTCATATGCTCTGATTCTGTCAATGTTTCCAGTTAATAGCTCTAATATTTTAAATGTGTCCATGATTGTCCTTGTGTTTTCTTGACTTGTCCATGATTCTGTTGGAATTTGTCCCCAATTATTTGAGAGGTCTGACCCACAGCCAGTAGTACACGGAAGACCTCCATGGTTTGCATACGTTAAGGTTATTCATGTAGCATTATCATTGATAATACTGTTTCCTATTACATGTAGCTGTTACTGCTACAACAAATTGATGTCTGACACCACTACACACACTATATAGCCTCCATTCCCAAACTCACAGGCCCAGACCTCTCAACCAACTGGGGAAAAATCTCAACAAAATCAGGGACAATCAGGGACACTTGTAAAATATTAGTGCAATTAACTTGAAACATTGACAGAATCAGAGCATATGAATTAATACACATTTTCTGAACTAAATGATGTTTATAACTCTCAATTATTGTCATTATTCATTAAGTGTAATTCACCACCTTCCTACAAAAGTCACTAGTTTTAGGAGGGATTAAGAGGGACAGGGTTAAAATCTGAGTCAAAATCAGGGACGTCCATGAAAATCGGGGACAGTTGAGAGGTATGCACAAGCCATGTGCCATAACTGTTGTTTTACAAGACACAACTGCCCAGACGGGTGTGTCCCTCACAGGCGTATGGGTGTTTAACCTCTTCTATTATGCTATCATCTACCTGAGGTGGTCAGCAACTTATGCACTTTCCGTCAGTAGCAGCACTCACATACCAATGGGTGTGACTGAACACCGTATCAGGAACAATGCATAACACCCTGCGGGACAAATTTAGATGATTGGTTCTATTAACCAGACACATTCACAGTCAAAGAACATATGTATTAATTCACGTTTATCGAGGTACATGCTGCTTATGACTCATACATGTTGTCATCTGTCATTACCTGTATTCCGCCACCTGTTCACCTAATATCAGTAGTTCTGGCAGTGTTTATTTGGACTTTGTTACATTCAGATACATAACTATGGATGTCCATGCTAATCGGGTACACGGCACTGTGTAGGTCTCTATGTATTCTCCGATGGTTTACAAACTATCCGGTAGATGTGCTCTTCAGGTTTTGGAGGTGTAGGCGTATGCTATGCCCACATGGGAATATTAATGACTTTCACTGGGCGGGCCTACTACATCTCTGCCAATGAGCACCTGCACACTTAAGCCCATTAATGCATACCCATGGTCCACCCTCCTGGCACCCCTCTACAGCAGTCATGACAAATACTTACTGCGAGCGCAGCTGGGGTATGAGCACACCCCTACACATTGCCCACTCTCCCCATCTCGGGACACATGTTGTACGTCTTGTCAACCCATGTATTATCACACTTGCACAACCTACTGTTCCATGTACACCTACATCCTGCTCATAGTAGTGTCGGTAGATTCTTTCATACCTGAGGTTTTGGGGTCCCGCAAGGGACACCGTTATCCATTTTTAAAGTGTAGACCTTGCAGAACTCTCCCACTGGTCCTTTCCTACCGGTGTTTTGGACGGCGGCAGTGTATTGATCTGTATTGCCTGTCTGTATGTCTGTCCGACCTAGCTGAGCGATGTGGGGGGTACAACATTTCTTTATTGGACCTCCCAGTCACAAATGCCCGGGCTATAAATATGTTACCCCTAATTGCTGTGAAGTAACCTATTTATGTGAATGTGTATATCTACACTGACATATAGTTTGTTTTGTGCGTATGTGTATATATCACTACCTGTTGTTTGTGTATATATATCTATCTATATATATCTGTCGTATATCCTTGTGTGTGTGTGTGTATATATACATATATATATATATATATATTTATATATATATATATATATATATATATATATATATATATATATATATATATATACATATATATATATATATATATTATATAAACCACCCTAACGTAGACCAAAAATATGCAGAGAGACACACCCTGGAGCTAAGAAACAATATAATAACTGCTGAAATGCTGTTGTAAAAGTCAAGAGGGTGTTGGGGTGCTGTGTAACCAAGCTATAGCACCAAACACGTAGCCGTAATATTAAATGTCTGTAACAGTTAATTCAGCACTAAATTTAGTACTGCGACTACAAAGAGCTCTTTCACTCACCAAACTGCTTCAGCGTAACTTCACCAGCTCCCAGAAAACAAGCTGACGAACGTTCCAAAGCAAAACAGTATCTGCGTTATATAACCAACTCCCCCAAGCAAGTTGACGAACAAACAAAGATATATTGTTCAAATTGTGGTAGTTCAGCCAAATACCGGCTCCAAAAGACTCCTGGAAATAATCCGCTGCAAATGTCCAAAGTTCCAAACATAAACTGAAGCACAACCCTTCGGTCCAATCCTCGTGCTCAACAAAAGGTATAACACACAACCAAACAGTAGCCGAGATAATAAAATATAACAATTTTATTTGTGAGCGCTTTCGCAGGCACTCCACCTGCTTCTTCAGACATTTGCAGCGGATTATTTCCAGGAGTCTTTTGGAGCCGGTATTTGGCTGAACTACCACAATTTGAACAATATATCTTTGTTTGTTCGTCAACTTGCTTGGAGGAGTTGGTTATATAACGCAGATACTGTTTTGCTTTGGAACGTTCGTCAGCTTGTTTTCTGGGAGCTGGTGAAGTTACGCTGAAGCAGTTTGGTGAGTGAAAGAGCTCTTTGTAGTCGCAGTACTAAATTTAGTGCTGAATTAACTGTTACAGACATTTAATATTAAGGCTACGTGTTTGGTGCTATAGCTTGGTTACACAGCACCCCAACACCCTCTTGATTTTTACAACAGCATTTCAGCAGTTATTATATTGTTTCTTAGCTCCAGGGTGTGTCTCTCTGCATATATATATATATATATATATATATATATATATATATCCGTATTGTGTATGTAAATTATTATAGCTATGTGTATATATACGTTTTTATCTATATATACATCTGTGTGTCCGTTAACCTATATGTTTCCCGGACATGGACACTTACACATGCGTATTGGTTTTATCCCTGCTTCAACAGAATACTATTGCCTTAGTCATTCTGACACCGACACTTCACTCCGGTGAACTTGTGCTCAGTATATTGCACGTTATGCAGCAGACAGATGTCGCAAGTTTTTCATGTCTGGGGTGCCGCTGCTAACTGGGTTGTGATAGTGTCATTCCACCTATTCCTCGCATGCGCAGCCTATTATTCCTGCTACTGTTTGTTTCTGTACACATTCATATTATTACTGTTCATAGGATGTGTGTTTGTGTTACTGTGACTGTACATCGACAAATTGTTGTCTTCATTTAGTTGTGTCTTTCTGCTTTTCCCGGTTTGGGGTTGTCACAGCAGAACTCCGTTCTGCTCATGGGTGGCGTATTGGTTTTACGTGCCGGGCTGCCAGACATGACGCACAACGTCCGACAACGATATGCCCATGTCTCCATGCAAACAACGCTCTAACTGGGAATCGCAGCTACGTACTAGCCGACCTCCACAGGCCGCTCCATTGCACCCAGCGCAACATACCCTATCACTCCTGTGTCCATACTCACATATCCATGGTTTCTCCTGCACACCTGTGTTGAGTTTCCCCGCATAACAGACATTATACACCTGATATCACAGCCATGACACACCTTTACACATTGCCCTCTCATGAGCTTTGGGGCCCTACACACATTTTGTACCGCCTCGTGTATTCACAGGCTCACCATCCATTCATATTTGCACATACGTGCCTTTCCTGGTGTTATGGATTACGAACGATTTTCGAGTTACAAGTGTAGGTGGTCACATGTCCTACATTCCATCTGTTTACAATGTTGACATAGCACTTCAACGATGTTATGGCCATTGGTATAGCCCTGCTGCTGGTGTGGAGAGCGGTGCTCTACCCTCACTTGTGCAGCTTTGTGACATACGCTGCGAGCACTTCATAATTCCTAACTTGCTCTGGATTCCCTTCACAACCCTTAGGTTTGCTTTCATCTTTCAGCGTTCCTAACATATATATATATATATATATATATATATATATATATATATATATATATGTAGCTATATTATTGCATATTTATGTTATGTCTGTGGATATTTCTCTATACACACATTTATATAACTATATATATATGAAAGTTACAGCTGTAGAAGACAACATAAATTTGCTACGCTAATAGCTGCATACACCCGCGCAGGCCCACTTGCATCTACTTATTCTGAGTTACATATGTTTACAGGCATGAATTTAGGATTACATGTGCCTTATTCCTTATGACAGCATCACTTTGATGGAATCCGGTTAACGGACCCATGCAAACGCGGTCACCTTTACATGTATAAATGTTGGCTTTACAGCACAGAGGCATTCATTACACAATTAATATGTGCTATAGTCGTACTTGCACTGGGAATGCCTTTACGTTGGGTGGATGCTGTAACCACTACACTATTGGTGTTCTGGCTCATTTATATGTATACCCATGGTTCATAGCTACTCTGACATATGCCTCACCGCTTCCCTTACACAGCAGGCATCCATTCTCCTGCTGGGAAAACCACAGTACTACAATTAGGAATTTCCCTGTTTCCTACTGCTCTGGATCTGTGCTGTGAGTCTACTCACTCCAAGGATATTCATAACTCCTACGCTTATAGTCCTCGCACATACGCATGTTTGATTGTCAGGGTTTTCATGTGCTGGTCCGGGTTTAGGCTCGGCTGACTGGTGACTAGCACTGCCCTGGCGCTGTTCAAAGATCAGACGTAGCACATGGACAGAGTTAGTCCAGAGTTTCACATTTTACCTGTGTTTACAGACGCAGGTGTTTGGGCACCTCTGACCAATTATTGGGTTGTCACTACATAATTTAGGGCGGGGAGTGGTTCCACTACATAATGCAGGTTGGGGGGGTGGTTTCCCTTCCCATTTGACTATTTCATTCATTTATACATACAATGAATATTATTCTGGACATCTGTTATGAAATCACTGCAGGTATGCAATAGTCTAGTCAACAGCTGGGACAGTTGGTTGGTGTACTTCTGTGTATGGACCTCTCTGATACTCGGGAACTCGTGTCTACAGTGACAGGGACAAGGCTATGACAACTCAGGGACAATCACGGACACTTCTACCATATTAGTACTATTAACTTGCAACATGTTGACAGATTCGTAATACTACTAATTGTCTTCAGTTAAATGCATCTAGTACTCTTCATTGTTTTAAGTAGTCATTCTCATTCAACACCTTTCCCCCAAAGGGCACTGACTTTGTGACTTTTTAAGGGTCTGGCCAGTTATTGTGTGACTGCTCTGACCATTGGTATTGTTGACATTGTCATATGTATGGGTTGTGCTGTATTCCGGTGACTAGGTTTAGCACCTTTTCACATGCCCAAGATGGGACATTTTCGGAACACACCAGGTTTTACAAGCCGACACATAACCACGGTCAGTACAACGGATAGGACTTTACTTATTTGCCTACATAAAAGCCTATTGTTGTAGCGGTTTATTTGCTTATTCTGTTTCTTGTAACATTTAGGTATTGTAGATACTGCAATAATTATTTTCTGCTACTATTACATAACATATGGGACATAATTATGTCCTACAATCCCAGGACATTTGCCATTTGAAATGTCTTTTATCAGCACACAACTGTCCAATGATGGACTATGCCTCGCAAAGCAGGACAGATGACAACCTTACTGCGGACACCAGATTGTTTGGGCCAACACATAGCCACGGTCACTGCAGGTTTAGAACAGTCATTTGTTTCCTAGTTGTAAGCCTTATACCTTTAGCACTTTTGTTGTTTGCCTGTTTCTTGTACGAATTACGTTTATTCTGTCCTGACGTGACTGCTTTAGGCAACTGTTACATGCAGTATGGTGCATGGTTATTCCCTATGGTCACAAGACATTTGGCATTGTACCATTGTTGGTCAGGTCACACCTACACACACATTAATTGTCCCTCATACAGTGGAGCAAGGGTATCCTGTTTACTTCAGTGCCTTCATCACCCTTATACCATGTGCCACTATGCGAATGTGTGCAATATATTCTCCCGCGTAATCGTGTCGGGACACGTGCGTCACAGGCAGGTGTTTGATCCTGGGTAGTAGGTTATGCATGACCATTTATGGCTGGCCAGTGTTGTGCACCTCTAATGCACATTCCAACTTGTGTCCAGATATCTACAGGACTGGACTTCGTGTCTTCCATTCTAATGTTTACACAGGTTATGTATCCCATGAAGGATATCCAAAAATTGGACCGATCCACAACAAGAGAAATAACGAACATTTTACTGGTGTTACAAAAATGTGCTGGGGGTTTTACATGCAAGGGATACATAGTGCGCAATCCTGCAACTGCCTAGAGTGACACTACCTACTACATATGTGTAGTGGTCACTATGTGTAGCTGTGGCTGCACCAAACCAGTAGGCCAAGTATGGCTGGATTTGGTGGACGTTCAGGTACAGGAGCGGGTTGTGTGATGTGGAGGGGATGCTGGGTAGTCCATTATGCATCCAGGCATGTTGCATTTGTTATGGCCAGTTCCATCAAGAGCAATCTGTGGGTATGTGCCGGTGACATGTCTATACATTTGTATCGCACATTTCAATATTCATATGTTTGTGGGATTGTGTTCTACAGTATGGCCTGTCTGGTTGTATTGCAGCTGTTTATACATGTGTTTGTGTTTCTTTCAGCTTCACCCGCTGCTCCCTCATACACCTCCAGTTCCCCTATTCTGCATATGACACAGTATCGCCTTGGAGGATTGTACCATTAACCATCCCTCCACACACACAGATTCCTCACACCCCATACATCACTGCTTTGGTTGTTGGCCCATGACATGGCCAGAGTAACACATTGAATACCCTACATGTGTCAGGTACCTGTATGGTTGTGTGGAATACCCTGCCATGTTTACTTTCCACATGCTATACCTCACGCACATAGGTACACTCCCATACTTAACTTTCATTACATGGTTGGTATACCCGGGTACTACCCGTTCAACTGTGACACATCCTGACAAGTTCAGCTTGTACCGCTGATTTCCGGATTTTGGCAGCCTGTTCTACTCATTGGTAGGATGCCACCTTTTCCTATGTCCAGGATGGGATATATTCCATACACATATCTGACTGTACTGGACAACACGTCCCCACAGTCGACGGTATGGATAATACTGTTCCTTTCAGCCTACATGTTTCCTTATTGTTGTAGCTGTTTATGTGCTCCTTCTGTTTTGTTTACATGCTTATTCTATTTCCTATCACATTTGGTATGTGTAATATGGACATACCTTTTGTATGTGACTATTACATGCCTTGTGGGATATGATTCGGACATACGGTTGCTAGATATCTACATTTATTGTGTATTTTGTTATGGACACATCTGCCCAGCTGTGTACCCTCCCTCACATTATGGATCAGCTGGTGACCCTCACCATTGGGCTGGACATACCTACTGGCAGCTCGCTAACATATGATGCATTTCACTTCCACTTGGTATAGGTATCTACATTGCGTTGGACTATGGCCACATGGTCTTCCATGTCATTTGTTCACAGGATAGGGACCCGTTATTCTCTACCGTGCATTTGTGTTTGATTCTTCACTTTGTGTTCGCAGGAACTTTCTTGCTTCTTGCATGCTTTGCATATGTTTCACTATCCACGGACACTGACAGATGTGATTACTATCTTGCAACTTGTTATATGCAAGCATTTTAGGTTGCACGTCGACAGCTGCCATTTCCACGCCTCCGTGCGGCACTTCGACATGCCCTATGCACTCATGCTCCTTTCCTGTGCACGTGGCTGTGGCAGCAGTGTGCCTTCATTAATATGCATTTGGCGCTACTGTGCCATCTTCACGCTGCATTGTCGGCGCAAGCCTAATGCCGTCCTTGCGCCGAGCTTTATGAATCCCGGGGAAGGTGTTAATAAAATATCTGGCTAAGACCATCTATGTCATTGTCACAGATTAAGTTCTCTACGTCTTATTCTCTTATTTTTCCTAATCCTATCATTGTAACTTAGACGCAAAGTTATCACCACTAAATACAATTCTCTTTTCTCTTATATACAGCTGGTTCCCTTTATTTGTTCCTATTCTGACTCACTCTCCCTGCTTTACTTGCTTATACTTTTGTTTCCTTATTGGTATTGCCTTTAATACCTTTCTTTCACTGACCATCTTTGAACAAAACAATGCAGAATATAGAAAAGACTTCTGTACTGATTGTTAAACCCAAGTCAATGAGTAGCTACGGGAGCCAAATGAAGATATAAGGGGGGACGTCTTTAAATGTAAATTGCAATTACATGTTTGATATTGCTGAAACCAATTTACATTTGTAAAAAAGATGCATAATCTCAACAATTTCACCAGGACAACAATCAGAAGAACCAGCAATTTTGTGAAAGAAAGAGGGAAATCATATTGGGGTAAAATAAGCATTATAATAAACTAAGTAAGATCTTAGAAAAAGAAATGATTAGGCAGGGCTTCCTGTATAAATTTTCCAGAATAAAATAAAATGATAACTTTCCCTACTACCACAACAATAAGATAAATAAATGAGGTTTGGAACAGACCATTTTGTTTGGGGACATCTTCAAGGTGGGGGGTTAGTTAGAGTAGTAGGATTTGGGAGGATAGGGGGAGTATAGTGTTAAATAGGAATGTATGAGGTTTGGGAGGAAGTGAGGTAGGGGTAAGGAGGGGCGTAAAAGGATGTTAGGCAAGTGTAACTGGAGTAGGAATCACATTTTCACGTGAACTTGCTAAGGTGAAGTCACATCTGTGATGACCTGTAGGTATTCAGGAGTGCAGGTAGGCCTGGGGTTACTGGTGGATGGTGGGCTGGACAATGGCAGGCGGTTGTCATAACAATATTTATTTTTCTACTTTGCTGATTGGTAGCGGCTTGGATGGGAGCGAAGCAGTGGGGACTGTGGTGATAGTAGTATGCATGACATTGCGGTGGCTTTTGGCTGGGTTGTTTGTACTCTCTTGGCAAGAGGTACCTTTACAGCTTCACAGGATCATGATTACAGGGCTTCTGGTTCATGGATATTTATTATTAAAAAAAAATCTCTCCTTATAAAATAAAGCTGAAGGGATGTTTATACAATATACAGCTGAGGAGATAGACAAGGGTTGTTGCATGTGGTCAGCAGAGATTTCTTGTGGGTTTTCTGGACTTGTGCCACTGCTGGCTGTTGAAGGTTGTTGTTTGGAGATCTGGAGGTCAATGTGGTTTTATTGCTGGGTTAGGTCCTTGTGCCATTCGGTTCAGTGGTTTAGTCAGGTGCAACGTTGGACCCAGGGAACACTACAACCCTTCATTTTTGGTTTTCTCAACCACATGTACAAGTTGATACATTACAAAAAAAAACCAAAAAAACACTCAGCTGATGCTGTCAGGGGCTTTTCATGGGCTCTGACCAAGGTGGAATAATGGCTGTTACGGTGCATGTGCAGTGTGATGCTAATCATCAGCCAAGCCTAGGTAAAACCTGTTATTCAACAACTTCCATTGCAATTTTTTTTATGTTATTCAGCAAAATTTGAGTCAGGATTGTAGCTAGAAAGGGATGTAGGGTATGGCTCAACCAGATGTCTCAGTTTTTGTCTTCCTGCCTAGAATTCATGCTAATACAAGACCTGCTGTTTTTGCATTTTTCTGAGAGCGGCATCCAAGGTTTGTGCCCCTTTTCTATTGGCAGCTCACTTGATGTGTGTTTACTTTTCTGGGAGTGAGTGGATGCTTGGAAAAAGAAAAAAAAAAAAAAAGAAAAAAAAAGAACCCTAGGTCTTTGCTTCATAGTGTCTGTCGGTTTCCTGCTCGAGGAGTGTGCAAGTGTGTTGCATGGATGATGCTGGCGGGCACATTGCCGTTTTGCAGTGTGCGGTCTCAGTTTAGACCTGGATACTGGATTGGGGTGAGGTATGTTGACTTGGGGAACTGTGCTTGACAGTCTGGAAGGAGTTGTGCTGTGATCTCCTCTATGGTATGTTTGCTGTGATGGTCTTCAGATGGGCTCAGTATGTGGTGACCAGGTTGGGTGTGTGGGTTTCACAGTTTTGTGTTGCTGGTGCTCGAAAGGAATGGTGAGGGGGTTGTTTGTGTTTTGATGAGGGGATTGTTTATGTTTTGAGGCATACATTTGGTGAGCAGTCCTTGTGTTTTGTCCCTCATGCCCAGGTTTGTGTCTGCAGGTTTGTGGATTCTTTGACGGATGGATTGAGGTTGTTGGGGGTTGCTGTACATGGTGAGCTTTTGAACAATACCTCTTAATCATGCAGATTTCAGCAGCTATGGATGAAAGATAGGCTGGACTTCGGGATTTTGCAGAATGTGCCGGTTTTCCTTGAATCCGGGGGGCCGCGGCTGGGGTGCCTCACTGGATTGGTAGATCCCTCACCTCTACTGGTTTGCCTTTGGTAGGTGCCAAAATGAAAGACGTCAGTTCTTTACTGTTTCGTTATTATTTTCAAATTTAAGTGGTAATGAGTATCGGTTAGCTACTGTATTTACCGAGAAGGCTGCCAATCTGCAGCTCGAGGAGCCATGACTGTTTAATGTCATGTGACAAAGGGGAAAAAACAGATCTTAATTTGGAGGTGGGCCACAGGCAATCCAGGTCTGTACTGCTTGCCTGTTCATGGGTGGTGAGGTCATTGAAGCAAGTTATAATAGTATGCTGCACCATGTTTCTTGATGTATTGATATGTGTGTTTGTTTATTTATTTACATTTATTTATTGCTGAGCACAAAAAAGGTTTCTTGACCCTAAGCCTTTTAAGTATAAAGACAAATCCTTGTGCTTATGCTGTGTAGTGCCCTTGCAATTAAGCTGGTCAGTGTTTTGTTTTACAAATAAATATATAAATGAATATATATAAAAAAAAAAAACACAGGGGATCCTTGAGTTTGCCTGTTGAGGGGAGATGTGGCAGCATGGCTGAGGTGATGGCTGTGTTCTTAATCATCGAGGAGTGCACTACCGAGTGGATCCATTGTTGCTTGTCAGTTGCTTCTTATTTTGTGGTCGTTCATGGTGGCATGGTGGTATGTGGGGATGGAATGTTTCCCTAAGGTGGGTTTGATTGCTTTGAAGGCTGTGGTAAGGCAGGGGGGGGATCCGCAAGCTGCCGGAGTGATGAGCAGTAGCAACAGTACAAATGAGAAAACTTTAGAATTGTTGCGGCTTGTATTAATTCATTAAGAGATCCTTGTTAGAAGTAAAACCAACAAATGTTAACCATCCTATGACCTTCATAGCTGAAGTTGTTAGTAAGCCGTTAGTATGGGTTACTCATTTTTCCTATTTGTTCCACAATTCAAATGCTAGTGTTCCTCATTTTGGAAATGGAAGGTTGAGAGCTAGGTACTGGGCAGTGAAGTACATTTGAGTTTCGGACTTTGAATCTTTCAGAGTGTGTAGGTTAAAGCAAATCCTGTTGTGTTATTTATAACCCATAAAAGTAGCACTTGGTATGTTCAAGGAAAGGGAGGTTCCATTGTGGATGTGGTTTTAGGTGAAGTTGTTGTCAGTTGGGCAAAGCACTTTTCCTTTCATAGTATTTGATTCCCTGGACCCCTGTCTAGCAGGGTGACTAACATGATCGCCAAGGTGAATTTCTCTCTTCCATCTAATCAGCAAGGTTTCTTTTGAAGAGGGCCAAAGAGGTGCTCTACTTGATGTGTTTGAGCAGTCTTTTCCAGAGTCTGGGGAGTATCTCGGTCAGGAACCTATCCCTCCAGTATGTTTTGTTCATTGTGATGACAAGGTTTAGATCCCTGGAGTGTGTGGGTCTGAGGGATTGGGATTTCTTTAAGTGTAGCATGTCCAACAGCTCTGGTGGTCTGGACTCACAAAGTTACCCGGATTGTGGATAGGGATAGGTCTCTTCCAGTATGGGGGTTTACTTTTAATATATTCCACTGGTAGTTAAATTTATCTTGGATATTTGATAGGGTCATAGGAAGCATTGCTTCAGTTATGGCTGCTTTGTCATAGATGGGAGTGTCGGTGGTACTTTCCTTCTTGGGTTGGCAGGATAGGTTGTCCTTGAAGACGTCTTGAAATGTGTTATGTATTTTGCATGTTTTGCATGTCTTTTTCTTTCTTGCAGATGGGATCTTAGAATGCTGTGGCTGTAGTTTGGAATAGGTGGGTATAATATGGAGCCTTCTTGTTCCTATTAGAGGGTTTAATTTTGTCCTTTTCTTTGTAGATGATGGTGTGCCGAGTTTCCGTGGTGAGATGCAGTGAGTTCGCAGATGATCATGCATTGGTGTCGATTAAATGGTGGGGTCATTGGGTGAGTAATCAGAAATGGATAGGTGAAAATGTAAACTCAGTGATCTGAAAGAAGAATAAACACGTGACTGTCCAGGATGATTTGTGATACAGGATAATGTACAATCCATGGTAGAATTAAAAGTTATATTATTTAAGCATCATGGGATGCAGTGGTGCAGTGGTTTGCATCATTTTACAGCTAGAGGTTCTCCAGTTCGATTCTCGGTCGGGGGCCAGTTGTGTGGGCTTTGCGTGCCCTCCTTGCATTTGTGGGTTTTACTCGGTACTCCTGAGTTTTCTTTCCATGTTGCCAAGTTGCTAGCTACTTAATATTGGATATATTTGTACAGGAAGACATATAGATCACATACGCTAGATGGTCGTCATAGTGAGAATGGTTTTGCTGCATGTTTAAATTTGGCTGCATGTTTAAATGGAAGTCCTGATCACTTGGGTGGTGCACATTGAGGTCACAGATGGAGTGCTGAGTGAGTAACAGTCAATGCCCTGATGAAAATGGACTTGAAAGGGAATGGTTTTGTTTTGTGGATGTTTCAAATGCTGGAGAGTCTATAGGGTAGCAGGTAATTTTATTCAATGGTCATTAAGGCACATTACAGTTGAGACAGTGGTGATTTCTTGAAGATGCAGGACATGTTTATTTTGGCCAGTTTGAGTGGGTTACTTTAGTAGGGTTAATAGTTGGTGTAGTTTTTTAATTGTGTTGCTTGTGGCTTAATTCTTTTGATAAGCCCTTGCAGCAGACGGATAGGGTGGGTTATAGGGAATTGTATTTTGATTACACCTTTATAGGTGTGGGGATTGGGGGTGTATTTGTAGCATTTGTTATGGCTGTGGTTAGTCATTATGGAAAGGTGAGGGCCACCAAGGGCAAGGATGGATCTTAGGTGCTATTCACTTTGGCTATGTATGTGATAAGATTTATAAGCTGGATGGTTGAGTCAGTGGCTTGTGTGAGGGAGGATGATTCAGGGGACATGGAGTATGTATTTTACTTTTGGTGTTTGTGTTAGCTGGTGTAGGAGGCTCAATGGGTTTGTTGGGGATTATAGTTTGCTTCCAGTTGTCAATATGAAACTTACAGGGTTGATAGTGGTTGGGCTACTAACAATGCCATGATGGTTGTTTAATCATTTCATGTTATAAAGGCTAGTTGGTTTAATGTCTGGATTGATACTGCACCTGCGTTAAACAGATTTCATTGGCATGATGGTATGCAATTGGGTTTAATAACGAAATAGTATGGCTTATTTTGTTGAGATGCTAGAATGCCATGGTGACTGTTGAGCTGTTTTATTGCTTATAAGAGATGGTGTGGGATTGCTAGACAATGGGAGTTTAATGATACTATTTTGGTTGGTAGTGATGGGAAGTCATTAGAATTGTTATTGCTCTGGCATTAAGGAGAGCTCATTTGGTTATTACTAGACTGGGTGGTAAATGGGGTTGGAATGTAGCATGATGGCATGTAGTTGACTCTGCGTGTTTTTTATAATGCCCTTGAAATCATTGTGAAGCTGCCATTGGTCATGAAGTGAGGATTATTTAGCTCATGTGCAGTGCAATGCTAGGTTATTTTAGCACAGGTGAAGGGTCAGTGTTTTGTTTTCAGTTGTTTCGGTAACTGTTTAATTTGTTATGTGATACGGTTTTAGGAGTTAGTTAGTGGTGATGGGGTACATCGAATTATGTTTGGCCAGATGCTGTAATGGTGTTTAGTTTGTTGGAAGTGTGCCACAGAGAGGGGGAACAGCCTGGTCAGGCTGGTGGGCAGAGAAGAGGGGCAGGCTTGCCCTCTTCTGTTCCCCCTCTAGTGCTGGATGGTCAATTCAATAAGTTTGAAAAGGAAAGTAAGTGGTTAGGCTGTTTGAGTACATAAGCAAGCAGAGGAAGCTGCTTATTTGGTTGCTGGTATCATGCAAGAAATGTTAATGAAAGTGAGCGCTTACGCTGCTTGATAAGTATATAAGCAAGTGGGTGAAGCTGCTTATTGGATTGATGGTATAATGCAATAAATAGTAATGAAAGTGAGCAGGTACGCTGCTTAATAAGTACTGATAAATGGTAATAGAAGTGAGCGGGTATGCTGCTTGATAAGTACCGATAAATGGTAATGGAAGTGAGTGGGTAAGCTGCTTGATAAGTACTGATAAATGGTAATGGAAGTGAGCGGGTACGCTGCTTGATAAGTACCGATAAATGGTAATGGAAGTGAGCGGGTACGCTGCTTGATAAGTACCGATAAATGGTAATGGAAGTGAGCAGGTACGCTGCTTGATAAGTACTGATAAATGGTAATGGAAGTGAGCGGGTATGCTGCTTGATAAGTACCGATAAATGGTAATGGAAGTGAGTGGGTACGCTGCTTGATAAGTACTGATAAATGGTAATGGAAGTGAGTGGGTATGCTGCTTGATAAGTACCGATAAATGGTAATGGAAGTGAGTGGGTACGCTGCTTCATAAGTACTGATAAATGGTAATGGAAGTGAGTGGGTACGCTGCTTGATAAGTACCGATAAATGGTAATGGAAGTGAGTGGGTACGCTGCTTCATAAGAAAGTGATTGGAGGTATGGATGCTGCTTACTGATCAGGGTGAGCAGCTTTACCCTGTCCTGTCCTAAGATAATTTTACATGGATTTTATTTCACCTGTATCATGTTTGGTTGAAATGAATGAATATTGATTAACATTTATGTTTCTGGAAATTTAATAAAGGTCATCAAATGTCATTCGGTGTGATGTGTTTCTTGAAGGGGACCTGGACAAATAAAACTTCAATTGGAATTTAAATCTTACAGTTGTTTTATATTTACATTCGCTTTGTGGCTAACAGGAGCCATTCATTAGGAGTAATGACAAATGCTGTGCTCAACCAGAGAAAGGTATTACATCATATCTGTGATTTACTGTCTTTGTGTTTTCATTTCTAAGAGGGTGATGGAAGAAAATTCATTAAAGTGTACTTTCTACAGTACTTGGTTGACAATATAGCCTAAAACAGATCTTGTAGAGAAAGGTAGTGTAAATCTTTAACAAGCAACAGCCCAAAGCAGCAAACATCAACCACATGCCATATATTTGCATTTTAGTAAAGCCATAGTGGAGGATATACATATATATATATATATATATATATATATATATATATATATATATATATATATATATATATATATATATATATATATTTATCTGTGTGTGTGTGTATTAAAATGACGACTCTAAAATTCAAAAAGAGAAAAACAAACACATAAAAAAGTAGTGAATAAGGATCATGTATTTCTGTAAAAGCCTACTGTAAATGTTTTTTCATGTAGTTAATTATTGGTATTGACTATTGCCTAGCTTTTTCTTTTTAATCAGCATATCTAGAGGAAATGAAAAGTCCAATAGGATCATTCTGCTTGTTAACCAACCAAAGGTGACAGAGTTAAGATATGAGGCAAATGCTCCGATCTTCCACAAGACATGATGAATGTATCACAGTGGCATTTGCTTAACAGTCCAGATTTAACTAAAAATATAGGATAAAGTTACTTAGTTTGGAATGGCTGTGTCTCTAAATAAAGTATTGGCTGTAAAAATGTAGGGCTGGATTATGCTAAGTAAGAGGGACATCTGTTATTATCCCACAGTTCTGTTATACAGTACAATGCACAAAAAATATGTTAAATGCTGATTGGCTACTGAACTTCAATATAGAAGGGAACAGAAAGCCGGAAATCATTTTCACAACTGTAGCTAAGTAATGTTGCCTCGCTTTAAAAATGCTATAGAATAATTTATTTTATTTATTTTATTTTACATTTGTTGACCAGGCTAGTCTGGCTGGATACATGTTCATTTTCAGCAGAGGCCCAAGGAGAAAAGCTCCACTATATACTAGTACATAAAACAGGACAGTAAGAGACTGGCATGTAAGTAACTACAGAACTAATGCAAAAGTAACAATTTACAGAACAGTATCAATTTAAACAGAAAAAAAAAAAAAATGTCACGAGGATCCCCAATCCCATACTCTTTAGAGAAGCAGGAATTGGAATGAAAAAAAAAAAAAAAAAAAGTAAACAAACATCGAGTCTAATACATTATTAACAATATTTACAGATATAATCAACATTTTGTGCCAGAGCAAACAGATTTAATGCCTAGACTTATACAGAAAGAAGCAAATACAAGGGTTCAAATAGAAGGTGAGATAACAGTTTGCAGTAATATATGTACTGTAAATGAGAAAGTGACATTATAGGAATAGTAATATCCAAGTGGATGCCAGGTAAGCTGCAAAGGAGGAGTAGTAATAACGAGAGAGATAGTGGTAAAGAATGGATGTATAGCAACAGGCTAAGGAGAGAACTATAATGGAAGTTAGATGCTGGGGTCAGTCAGGATTTGAGCAAGGGCAAAGCCAGTGAGAGTTAAAGTATTTCTTTAATTGTTTCTTAAAAAGTTTTGATGAGACTAAAGAAGTCAGCTCAGTGGGAAGTTTATTCCAGTGTGAACCAATAACATTTGTGAACAAGGAGTCACCAGATTTATTGTGTGATTTGAGAGAAGCTACTAACAGTTTGTAAGCTGAGCAAAGGGAAGTAAGATTCCTGTATGGGGCAAGAAGGTTGTTGAGTATGGGTGTATTAGTAGGGAAATAGAGATTTTTTTCGGTGATAACTAATTGATGTAGAAGAATAAGATTTTGAAGTTCAAGCCAGCCAAGTTTTTTGAGATTAACACAATGATGGGTATGAAATGGGGAGCCTGTGGCAAACCTGGCAATGCTATGGTAGGATGTGGTTAGTTTCTGAAGGTTCGATTTCGATAAGTTGATAAAAGACGGAGAGGCATACATTAATGTAGAGGTGAGATGAGTTTGAGCTAGAGATACCCTGGTAGCTGCTGTCAGAAAGGGTTTAAGTCTATGGAGGGCACCTATCTTTTTATTAACAGTTTTGCAGGTTAGGTTAATGTGGGTATCAAAGTTAAGTTGATTATCTATTGTAAACCCTAGTAGTTTGGTGGAACAGTCAGGTGTTATGATGGTGCCATTGTTAGAGACAATAGAAAAGGAAAAAGGAGCAGTTTTAAGGGTTGGAGAAAAGAGTAGTAATTTGTTTTGTTTTTTTGGGGGATTAAGGAGGAGACAGATATGTTGGAACCAATTTTCTGCTGCTGTAAAGACTTTTTGGGTGGACGAATGAAGTTCAGCTGGAGATTCAGCAGTACAGATGAGAGTTGAATCATCTGCATACTGAATGCATGTGGATGTTGGGAGGGAAGTAGACAGGTTATTTATAAATAAGGAGAAAAGAAGGGGACCTAAGATGGATCCTTGGGGGACCCCGATGGTAATTGGGAGCTGAGAGGATAAATGGCTTTCCCAAAGGACTGCTTGCTTTCTATCTTTCAAATAGGAGTTAAACCAGCGCAATGCTAGAGAGTCAAGAGAAAGAGATTTCAATGTGTCTAACAGAAGGTGATGGTTCACCATATCAAAGGCTTTAGAGAGGTTGAGAAATAAAGCAGAGGAGAATAGGTTGTTATTGCGATTTTTGTTGATGGAATCAGTAAAGGAGAGAAGAGCTGTGGAAGTGCTATAGAAAGGTCTAAAACCATGTTGGGAGTCTGATAGTAGGTTATTATGTAGAAGATGATTCAAAAGTTGATGGTGTATACAACGTTCCAAAATTTTTGCTAGAGGTGATAGTAAGGCTATTGGGCGGAAGTTAGAAAGTTCATTACTATTTCCTCCTTTGTGAAGTGGAATGATATGGGAGACTTTCCAAAGGGAAGGAATATTAGCTTTGGTTATAGTTCTGTTGATTAAGATGGAGATTGGGTATGCTAGTGCTGCTGCTGCTAGCTGCAGATATTCAGCTGGTAGTTGGTCAGCTGAAGGAGTACAAGGTTTGAGTTTTGAAAGTAGCTTGTGAATATAGGCTGTGGAAACTGTACTAAATTTTAGAGTGGGGGTATTGTTATGAGGAGACGTACTTTGAGGGGGAGTGGGGGGAACCATGGTATTGGCTAAAGAGGTGACTGTTTCAGAGAAGAAGTTGTTGAATGTGTTGGCTATTATATTAGGAGGGGTCTGAGCTAGACTGGAGTAGGTGTTTTGGAATTCCCAGGATGGAGCAAATTATTGATTCCTGACCAGAATTTTTTGAGGTTATGATTGTGATTTTGTTGATATTGGTGGTAGAAATTTCTTTTATCAAGAAGGGTGAGTATTTTTGTAGTATTTCTAAGGTATTCAAAATGTTGGTGGTCAGTTTGGTTTTTTGTTGTTCTCCATTTTGTCCATAGTTTGTTTCTTAGTAGCATTGTTTGCTTGATTTCTTTAAAAGCCATAGAGCAGCTTTGGATCCTATTCTAATTGAGTGAGAGGGGGCATGACGATCTAGAATTTGGAGGAATGTGTTGTTAAAAAGGGTAACTGCCTCATCAAGTGGAAGATGTTTCAGAGCTGACCAGTTGCATCCTTTCAGCTCATCAAGGAAGTCTTGAAGGATGAAGTTTTTTTTGTTATGAATGGTACGATAGCTAGCTTGTTTGTGGTTAATATTTTTTTGTTTAGTGATATAGGTGAGAAGATGGTCACTGATATTGTCAGGGAGAATTCCAGTTTTATATGAGAGGGGATTATTGTTGACCAATATCCACTCCAAGATGGTCTGTTTATTGGTTGATTTGTGAATTCTAGTTGGGGAGTTAATGGTTTGTTGGAAAGTAAAGAGGTTGAGGTGAAGGGTGGGTTTGGGGGATATACAGGAGTTCCAATCAATATTGAAGTCCCCCAAGATTATGGTTTCCTGAGGAAAGGTAGATGAAAGCCAGCTTAGGATGTTTTCGAGTGTATTTAAGTTATTGCCCGGAGGGATATAGGAGCATATAATGTAAATGGCTTTGTTTTTATGTACTTGGAATTTGCTACAAAGTATTTCAGCATTGGCAGGGGAAGGAGGTAAGGAGTTAATTGAAGTCACCTGCAGTTCAGATTTATAAAGTAAAGCAACTCCACCACCCTTTTTGTTTAGTCGATCCTGCCTTAAAATGCTATAACCAGGAGGAGTAATTTCATTATCCTTGGTATCTGGTTTGAGCCAGGTTTCAGTAAGACATAGGATATCAAATGAGTAGAGGTCAATTAAGGCATGGAGCTGTGTGATTTTATTGTTAATACTACATATATTTAGGTGTGCTATTGAAAGGGAGTTAGGAGAGAAAGGTGACCTTAATCTATTAGTAGTTTGGTCTGTGAGGGTGTGTAGAAGGGAATTTTCTGGGCCAGGGTTGGGTTGAATGTCCCCATGTGCCAGTAAGAGTGTTAGAGGAAATGGAAGTATTTTTGAGATTTTAGAGAGTATTAGGTGGTGCTTTCTAGCTGTGGGATACCTCTTGTGGAGTACTCTGTGATAATAAGGGGGAAGATAAGGGCAGGATGACAGGAGGTTAACATAGTTTTGTTTAGCTAGAGGAAGGACCGAGTTTGTTTGTTTAGCTTTACTAGGAGATGAGCTAAGGGTAAGGTTTTCATAAGAAGTAAGGCTATAGCATACAAGAAGGATATTAAGGAGTAGCAATAGGTAAAGTAGTTTCATATTGGTTTTGGTCATTCTAGTAAGGTTGATAATTAGAAGTACTAGGATGTTAGAGAGCGGAGTGTGGCACTAAGACAGCAATGCAGTGCTGGGAATGTGTGAACAGGTCTTCTTTCACTGGTCTATGATTGATATATAAGATAAGCTTTATATGGAAAATTGTAACAAACAAGTGAAGCTTGTTTAGAATGCAATTAAGAAGATTCTGAAAAAGACTCAGTTCATATTTGAAGAAAGGCTGAAGTAGCTGGGCATTGAATATTTGTAGAAAAGTGATCAAGAAGATATGACACAGAAATGCAATCTGCAAGAAGTCTGGGATCTGGGTATAAAGGAAAAATGTGGTTGACTTTTTTTCTTTTTCGTGTTTTTTGTTAGATAGACTGGGCCTAGTGGTACTTTTTCAGCTCCATGTTTATTATTATATATGAAGCAAAGAATGAAAAAAGAGAGAAGTGGTTTGCATAATTTACAATAAACAATAATGCATAGCTCAGCAGCAAAATATTTGTATTTACACATTGTTTCATTGACACAAATGGATAAGAAAGGTAGTTAAACTGACTGTAGAATATTGCCGAGATCCACACATGGGAGACGTATGCATTTTGTATTTAATTTTAAAGACACTGGTTATTTGTTCAGACAGGTGCATCCAGTATTTATTTTGTATCAGCTGACAACGAATGTGATGGATATGAACAGCAAGGCTTGGGAATCTAACAGAATATTTATTTAATTTTTCACTTCAAACTATTCTGAGAGCCTGGAATGACCAGCAGGAAAATGTCATGACAGATAAGTTAAGAAAGACATTCGATAGAGCTTGTCTTATGTAGACTATGATGAAGAGCAGCAGCGGCATATAGGTCAGCTGTACTATGGTGGCTGATATAGACCACAGGTCTTCTTTCACTGGTCTATGATTGTAATATGCAGTTTACTAAGCTCTGCATGACACAAATATATAGCACATGCAGCAAACATGGAGAAGGGTTGACAAAAGCATTTGCTATCTGTTCTGAATTTGAGAAACATTTCACTTCTTCCTGCAGAGTCACACAGTCAGCCCGTTAGTCATGTTAGCTAATAAACTCCTTTACAATGAGTGGAAGGTCACCCACCTCCACACTCACAACTTCTTGGGTTGGTACCGAGCTTCAGAATTAAATGTGTGAAATGATTATACTTGGAGAATGTCTGCTTGAGAGGAAAAGGACATCTCCTTGTGCATTAATCTGAGAATTAGAACTCAAAGGAAATAATCCATATTATCTGGTGAAGACAATTATATTCATTGTAAAAGATGTGTAGGAAAAACCATGATTATTTTGACTTTCTGTCTGTATTTTGAAGAATACTTGGTTTTCAAAATTCAATTTACGCTCAGTGGGAGCTGCAGCCTTTAATTTCTTTCTATTTTAAACAATCTTTTATTCACAGTCAGTGATGTGTTTTTGGTCCATTTTCAAAGCCTGGCTGCTTAGGATATAATGTTATATCTGCTTTGAATGTGCACTCTTGGAAATGCTGTGTTTGCTTAACAACAGCGTTATAAATATAAGAAGTCATGCTTATTCATACATACCGTTTTCCTGTCTGCTCAAGAAATAATGCAGAGACAGGATTAGTTTGCAGATTATCATTTTAAAAATGAAGAATGCAGTAGTATCTTGTACACACTAAGTATGGTTTATAATAGTTAGAAAAATGCAAGTTAGCTGAATGTCTTAGTACTGACCACAGTTCTTTCTAAAACATCATTACATACAATAGAACAATAATAATATTTAAAGTTCTGTAATTTAGAATTGCTGCATTTACCTTTTGTATGATTTCTTTTATATCAAATAAATAACACCAGGAAGTTTAATATACTAACTGAACTGAGAACTGAGAGTAAGCCTGCATTAACACAAATACTGCTTTATGTACAATCGTCCACATTTTGATGAAGTTAAATATATAATGTACAGTATCATCTTCACCCCTTTATATGTATTGTACAACTGCCCTGTCAGAAAGTGAAACACACAAGGCAGGACTTGTGTCATTATAAAAATTAACAGCGTTGGGCATTGTGCATAACAATCCAGATGCATTTGATCACAAAGAATAATGCAATTCATGCATGTGCAATCTTGAGCTAGTGCTTCCTTGATATAAGCAGTTCTGTGATCACAACCTAAACATGCAACAAACTAAGTCATTTGAGAAGAAGAATAAAATGTGTGTGTGTGTGTGTGTGTGTGTGTGTGTGTGTGTGTGTGTGTGTGTGTGTGTGTGTGCGCGCGAGTGTGCGGTGCGAGAGAGTGAGAGAAATAACTTGTATATCAGAGGAAAAGTTGAGTAAAAAGACTTTTTTAGGATTAGTGCTCTCATATCCTCCTTGAGGATGTCAACATTACCTGCTTAACTCTCAGTAATCCAAACTCTAGTACACATATTAAATTATATGGCTTTACACAGCTAATCTCCCAACCTATTCATACAAACAACTCTCACACATCTAGTACTCTTATTGACTGGGTACTTGTATCTATTCCTTCCAAATATCATAACCCTGAAACCCTACCAAACACCCTGAATAATTACTCCCGTATAAAAGTGTTTAGGTTCACCCTCCACTTCTCAAAACCTCCTAGATTTATCACTTGTCGCAAACTCTCTAACTTCCAACCAGAAACATTTAATGCCCTCCTCTCTAAAGTAAACTGGAAATTCCATACCCAACTCTGAATAGAAGAAGCAGTCCAAGCTTTCAACTCCATTTTCCTTAGCATCTTAGACTCACTTGCTCCCCCTCACAAAGTCCAAATTAAGTCCACCATATCTCCATGGCTTTCAAAAGCCCCTCGTACCCTTATGATAACTAGAGACAAATTATAGAAAAAATAGTCTCAAACTAATCTTCCTGCCTGCAGACTTGCAAAAGTATAAAGAACAAAGAAATCTGACAAAAAACACATAAACAAAGATAAAAAAACAACTTCTATAACAAACCTCCTACAGCCCTAAAATATAATCCTAAAAATTCTGGAACTCTATTAAGCAAATATTACATCCCGGTAATATTAGCTCCCCCAATCCATGCAAAGACATCTGAAGAAACTGCCACTATCTTCACCACCTATTTTATTAATTCACTATCCAAGCTACTGAACCCTGACCCAAACTCCTCTACTACTAACATCTCCAACTTTTCTGAACCTATTCCTAATACTATTTCGTCAAATACCTTCTCCCTCAAATCTCTTCCTACTAGCTACATCAAAACTCTACTTTCTAAATTAAAACCATGCTCAGCATCAGCTGACAATATTCCTTCCACTTTTCTTCTACTAGCAGCTGACTCTTTTGCTCTCCCTGTATCTATCCTAATTAATCGCTCTATCTCTGAATCTAAAGTCCCTTCCATCTGGAAACAATGCTACACACTACCTATACACAAAGGAGGTAACTCCTCTAATATCTCCAACTTTTGACCTATTGCTCTAAAGTACTAGAAAATGTATTCATAAACAAGTTATGCAGTATCTAATACAGGACAATCTGCCTACACCCACTCAACATGGGTTCAGACCCAGACATAGCACCACTACAGCTCTATTATCCTTCCTCAACACTGTCTCTATAGCCATGGATGACCATAAACTTATTTCTTGCCTATTCTTGGACCTCTCAAAAGCTTTCAACACTGTCTCTCACTCTCTTCTGCTGCGCAAACTGCATAACCTCAACTTCTCCTCTGATACTATTGCATGGTTCTCCAGCTACCTTACTGATAGATCTCAATCAGTGAGATGGTACTCTGCACTCTTCCCTCCTCTCCCTGTAAAAGTGAGTGTACCTCAAGGGTCTGTCCTAGGGCCTTTACTTTTTAATATCTTTACTAATCAGCTCTATACCTCTTGTCCTCAGTCATCTTTAGTGCAATATGCAGATGACTCTACAGTCATCATCACAGCCAACTCTCCCTCTAAGCTCTTCTCAGCTACTCAGGCATCTTTTAACTTAGTTGAAACATCGCTCTACAACAATCAGCTCATCCTTAACCCTAAAAAAACAAAACTGTTACTCTTCCTACCTAAAACGTTCAATGATATTAAACCCTCCTTCTCCATACAGTCCCTTAATAACACTCCCATTCAGGTAGAATCCAGCACTAAGCTCTTAGGCGAAACCATCGATGATCAGCTTAAATTTGACTTGCATGTTAATAACTGTATCAAAAAGACTCACTCAAAACTAGGGCTCCTTTACGGTAACAAGAAAAACCTTACCTCTGAAGCCAAGATTGCTCTCTCTCTCTTACTTACCTTCTACCCAGTCTAATGTACAGTTCTCAAATTCTCACAAATCTAAACTCAACATTCCTGACCAAACTCAAATCTACCTACAACAAGGTAGCTAGATTTGCTGCCCAACAAACCTTCAAATCCCATCACTGTCTCTCTCTACAACACCTAAACTGGCTTGAATTACTCCACCAGCTTCTTCTCTCTCAGCTCCAGATCATCCATTCTATCCTATACCAGCCTTCCTACTGCCTAGTACTATCCCCTCTCACCTCCCATTATTCTCCCTCCAGACCTCTCTGAAGCTCTAACCAAGACCTACTACAAATCTATAAACCCAAGTCTAAATTTGACTGCAACATGTTCAGCTATCACCCCACTATTGCCTGGAAGAGGCTCCCACTAGAGATCAGGACCCTTACACATCCTATTTAAGACAGTCACCAAAGGGCACTTTGAAAGTCACTGGTCCTGCCACTGCACTCTCCCTTCTTAACATCCCCTACTTCTCATACCTTAATCTACTTTCTGCCCTTAAGTCACTCTTCTCACTAGCTCTCTCTAATCTTCCTTGACTACTCTTTCTACTGTCTTCTAAAATCTATTAAGCAAATCGCCTCAGAGAAAGATTACATTGTAATTGTCTTGTCATCATGCAACTACATTATGATAAAACTGGGTTTTTGTAACCAGTTACCCCACAAACTATATTCAGCTTAATGACAATTTTCGTTTTATACATCTTGAAATAGTTTTACTATACTCCTGATTATTGACACTGTATAACATTGTATTGCTACGTAATGCCTTGTAATAATCCTGTAATATTGCTGTTTAATGCTAATTTGTAATGAAAAATGTGTAATATGTTAGAGCTTTTCTCCACGAGTCTACACTGAAAAAGAGCTCTTCAGCTCAGTCGGACAATCCAGGTCAACAGTCAACAAATGTAAAATAAATAAATAAATAAAATATGCATGCAGGGCATATATCAACAAAAGGAAAAAGAGTCCTGTTATTCACAGTAAAAGATACATATTTCTGTTCAATGTTTGCAACCTTCTAGTTTAAGATACAGGCTAGTATTCAGGGTCTGGTACTTCGCAAAAGCTTAGCAGTTGTTTACAAGTTGCACTGCTAGATGTATAGGCAAATAACCCAAGTGTAGATTATTTGCGTTGAATAAGCAAAAGTAAAAGCACACCCATTTAAGGAAAAAACATAAAGTATGTAAAATTTGCATCAGGAACTCACAAGTTAATACACAAAAGGCTAAAGCTTTGTATTACTTCATATGTGCTTGAGTATCACAGCTGAGCATGAAGTGCCATCATGTTTGAAAGGTATAAAGCAAGTGGCAGTCTACACAGAGCTTGTAATCAAAAATTAAAAAACAAATAAAATAAAACGGTTTGTAATGTTTTATATGGGGCTATCCTTATGTAGTTACCCTGATGGTTTTATTAAAGACTAGAGCAGAGATAGGAAAGATTGAAAAAGTGGAGACTAACAGAAAGAGGAGCACAGAAGGAAATAATCAAGAGGGTTTGTGATGGAGGAGGTGGGAGATGAAGGGCACTATGTTTTTGTTGGGGGATAGACCCCCCCATTTTTTCATTTTTTGTTTTTTCTATGACAGAAGGTATGGTCAGTGGGAAATAGGTAAGAGGGTAATGGAGAAATAATAAGGGGAAAAATGGCTGCGGAAAAGATGGTGCAGGAGGCCACAGGGCCTCAAACACCTACACCGCCAGATAGTGGTGCATTTGAAGACCCCAATGTTGAGGGGGTAGGGGCCTGAGTTGTTGTAGGGGTCAGCACCAACTAAGAGAGCATGCCTTCAACATGCCTAAGAGAGGCTTTGGCAGGCTAAATCTGTCTGTCCACTACCTGCACCAATACATCTACTACCAAGTTCCAAAGCTCCTTTTCAATGAGGTTTCCCAGGCTGCCACATGTGGTGCCTGCAGAACAGGTGCCACCACCCCCAACTCTGCAAGGACATCCTCTGATGGGCAGAGGATGAGTGCTCCCTAACCTGGGATGTACTAGCCTAGGCAGCTCTTGAGGGATTTGAATCTGTAAAAAGAAGTAAAATAATTGAAAGGAGAAAGAAATGAACAATTAAAATAATAAAAGCAGAGAAAAGGGAGGATATACAATAAATCCACATATCATGTTACATGTCATTTCATTTCTTAAACAATTTTATGTTGTAATTAAATCTTTATTAAAGTTAAACTTGTGTACAGGAAGTGCTTATGCATACAATGGGAACACTCATTTGGCAAATGATTATATACTGGGGATGAATGATATGGGCAGTGCCTATGCATACTTCTGATTAATTCATATGTGAAGTGCTTCTAAGTAGTTTGAAGGGGAATCTGTTCCTCTCAAGTTATGTAGATTTTTTTTTGTCTGATATTCAATACAGTAATAAAAACACCCTTTATAATTAGTAAAAATAATCAGCTAAACACAAATACTGCTGTTTGCATTGACACAGATGTTGCATTTGATTGCAGTATATTGGCTTCACTGCAGTTCCTTAATCTAAAATGCTGTAAAAATATTATCTTATGACCAGTAAAAAATCAGTTTTAGCAAACAACAGTAAAACATTAACATATTTCTCACTCTTTTTTACACTAATGCAATGATTTTGCTTCATTTATTTATGCTAAGTGGTGTAAACTTTTTTATGCACATAGTTTAAGATAGAATAATGCACTTCTGTAATGATTTAAATGTATATATATATATATATATATATATATATATATATATATATATATATATATACATATACATATATATCATTAGTGGTTCTGTTGGTGGTTCAACAGGGACAAAGGGGAGTTTGGTCAACATCTGTTTAATCAATCGCAGTTGGTTGATTATACAGATCGTTGACAAGTAGTGAGATTGATGACCCTCGGTAGGGGAATATTTCCTTTCTCCAGGACAGTGTGCTCTCATAGTTAGTAGATGTAATTAGTAGGGAGTCTGGGCAGTGCAGCAGAGCTTGGTCCCATACAAAAAACAATGTTTTAAAGTTGAATGTACTGAGGTTCTTCCTCAATACATGCATACTACTCAATTGAGGTTTTATTTTTCAGTGTAGAGTAGTTTACCTTCAGGATGACAGCATGTTTGTTAGTCAATAAACTGAAAGTAAATGATAGTCAGTGAATGTGCACAGACTGTTTTTGAAGAGACCTTGACTAATTGGATGTGTTGCTGTAGTTCTGTGTGTGTAAAATGGTTTCTGGTGATTGAGCCTTTTGGAGACTGGCCTTCTGCTAGTGTCTTAGAATAGCTTCTTCTTCTTCTCCTTTTGGCTTTTTTCCCAGTTAGGGGTCGCCACAGTGGATCATGTGTCTGCTCATGACTGGCAGTGGCATTTTACAGTGTCGAGTTGCCAGCCCGGTGCCCAACCTTCCACAGAAGGCACACACATGCACACACTCACACCTAGGGCCAATTTAGAGTGTACAGTCCATCTACTGCATGTCTTTGGGATGTGGGAGGAAACCGGAGCACCCAGAGGGAACCCATGCGACCAAAGGGAGAGTGCCTTAGAACAGCTAATTAAGCTAAATACAATTGAAGGTCAAGCCTTAAAAACAATAGTAAACTAATGGTTTACTCCAGGGTAGACTAAAAAAAACTTATACATTTAGTGCTCTCGTAGTGCAGTACTTTATCATAGGCAGATGAGTGCTGCTGTGGACAACAGTGGATGTAACATATCAGTGGGTTTTTATAAAGTAGAAAAGTGGGTGGTAACCCACATGAAGCCTTTCCTCTGGGGGTGGCTGTGACTGGGTAGGGCATGGCCTGCCCAGGGGCTTGGTCATAGGGTGGATCACTACCATGTTCTATGGTTACAACAAGTTCTTGTAATGTGTAGATATATTGGATCAAGCTTTTCTAAGTTTTAAAAACAGAAACATCTTTTTCTTTGCTGTCTTAATCCT